>NC_140932.1:108583149-108830649 GCF_014529385.1 Adiantum capillus-veneris | reverse complement strand
CAATGAAAACAACCTTTGAGAATGGATCCGTTTCTATATATACTGACATCATCTATATTGTAGAGAATAATAGAGGTAGATTTATCATATTTTGAGGTTTTCAATGCTAAACTCCTCCAATCTCCAATGTTTTCAAACTTTGTAAATGAGATTAACCTAAACCTAGGTGGCTTATAAAGCATCGATGTCGTGAAGAAACTATAATGCGTAGGTGTACCACGCTATAGACCATCTTCATTATGTCTCTTTGTGGAACCTAGGGGATTTGCCCTCTCTAGATAAGGACATGCCACCCGCTGGTGGAGTCCTAGAAAATTCCCTATTTATGATTAGTATATGTTAATTCTGACCCCCGTTCTTACGATTACAAGAGTTGTATGGAGAAAATTATTCAACTCGTGCCTTACAAGTTACATATAAGGTTTTGTATAGTTGTTTGAAAACACATTGTAGCTAATATGTTGTGTAGGAAAACTCTTTTACATGTATTTTTGAGCTTTAGTTTATGTCAATATACCTTGATGGGATTCTCCCAACCTAACATCATAAGAAATACCATAAGAAGTAGTGTTGCTAACCACTAAAACAAAAGAAGGGTCGGACTCTGAAGCTGTGCACAAAAGCTGGATCAAAGCAAAACCTGACCTTGCTAAACATCTAGTCAAGAAGGTTAGGAAGGCAAGATAGAGACCTATCTGTAGTCGGAGGCTGCTAATCAAGCGCACTTCTTTCGGGCCCTAAAAGTTAAGAGAAGTCGGCCTTATCCACTCTCTCACATATGGGGAAGGGAATATAATATAAGACCAAGATGAAATGTTTAAATTGATACTTGATCACTTATGCTAGATCATTGGCCAACCTGAGGCTCCCTGAAAGTGGATGAAGCCAGAGAAACTCTTCGCTGGAGTGTCAATAAGACAATTTCACAATCAAAAAACAACCTACTTGAGAAGGCTTTTATCGAGGAGCAATGTTCACTCACCTTACAAGCATTAGGCAACTAGAAGTCCCCTAGGTGAGACATTGATTACTGAGTTCTTCTAAGAGTTCTAGGAGGATCTTAAGTCCCCAGTGACGCGAATGGATAACCAAGCCTTGGCCGAAGGAGTCCTAGATTCAAGCATAAAAAGGGGCTTCATAAAACTTATTCTGAAGCACCAAGAGTTCTTCTAAGAGTTCTAGGAGGATCTTAAGTCCCCGGTAACACGAATGGATAACCAAGCCTTGGCCGAAGGAGTCCTAGATTCAAGCATAAAAAGGGGCTTCATAAAACTTATCCTGAAGCAAATTTGGTGCTCTCAATTGAAACACTGACGGCCCATCACTATGATGTCAGTGGCATATACATTTATTGCCAAAACTGTCTCCTTCAAGCTCTCCCCCCTTTTGGACAAAGCCATTGCTCCCCACCAACACGGATTTATCAAAGGAAGGCCAATCTATGACAACATTTTGGCGCTAATGTTCGGCATAGAGTATGCAATCTTCACCAAGCAAGATCCTGCTTCAGTTGTGGATATGGACATAGCCTAAGACCAGATCACATGGTCTTCATAGAAGATGTCATGAAATCGTTGGGCTTTGGGCCGTGGTTGTGTCTGTTGGTTCACACCCTTGGTGCTGGCAACCAATCTGAGCTCCCGTTTAATAATAGAATTGTGGGCGCATTCGACGTCAAAAGATCAATCAAGCAGGGTTGCCTACTAGCCCTACTATTGCTCGCCTTCAGCTCTCATCCTCTGGTTACCATGCTCGAAGCCAATGCTGCCAATCTTATCCTCAACCTTGCTATCCATGCAGAGGCCTAGTGTGCCAAATTTTGGCCTCAATCGCAAACGAAGACCAGGCATGGGCCATTATGACAAAGGACATGATTGACAAGGCAAAACTCTTCTCTCAAGGTGGCTAGTGGAAAGAGTTAGTGCATGACAAACTGCTAGCCCCCAGTGGTCTAGTGTGAGACTAGGTGTTACAACGGACGAGCTAGTACGCAAGTGTAATAAAGCAATGGAGGCTCTAAAGTGGGGAGAGATAGGGTAAAACCCCCTATTTAACAACCTTACCCCGTAGACGAGCGGATTTTTCCTGTGGTGCGCCCTCGGTGCGCCATTTTGGGCATGGAGGGGCGTAGTCCCTAGCTGTCATCAAGAGCAAGCTGCAGCATAAAACTTGGAGCGAATAACCCTTCATAGGCGGAGGTCAACACGATTCTTTACAATCGCTTGTATCAAAAAGTGGCACCTATAGCGAAACTGGCGTGGCCCAGTCAGAGGTCAAAATTGACAGCACAAATCGAACCTCCATCCGACGGCGTATAACTCTGTTCAGTTACGCCAACCACCAGGGCACCCCAGCTCAGATGCCTCAAAAGTGGTCCATGCTTTACTTTAGTTTTAGAGAATTTCCTTTCCACGCATCAGACCCCAACCCATTACTAGGTCCCGTACCCTAATGATGTATTTTCAAAATTCCATAACTCATTTGTCCCCTCGGCTCTCTAAAGCAACCTTTTGAACCCATTCTAGAGAGAAACTGCCAAAAAGTTGAACAAGGACTCCAATGACTAGCCCATTTTTGGGACAGCAATAGCAGGAGCTAGAAAGGAACAAACCAATTGGCTATCCACTTTTACCTAAATGGTACTAAAGACTACTGATTAATACATCTATAGAAGGGCTAGGCAACTGCTTTTTTCCTGTATATGAGTCTAAGTTCGAAGAGAGGTACAGATAGCTCTAACATCTCGATGCAACAATGGTTGCTTTTGAGGAAGATCTTTTTGTGGAAGGTATTATGGTGGGCTTTTCTGATAGGCGAGAAGATTCTAGCCGGTTCAGATAGGTGCTTGGGGTGCAAAACAGCAAGTGAAGGACCTTCCTCACTTATTCAAGGAGTACTACTACTCGGTGATTTGTGGCCTCGTAGAAAGATATGAAAATGGATTCAAATGACCAAAAAGATAGGGTTCTTCAAGAACGATCTTTTCCTAGGAGGGAAGGTGATGAAAAGTGAAGAGCTTCTATTCTATACACAAATTGTTAGATTATGATATTAAAGGCGAGGAACCAATAGGTTTTCGAAAATGTGCTCTCAATAGCTAGCTTCATGAAGATTATCCAAGAAAGCAGGGAAGCAATCATTGCCATTGGTAAAAAAAGAAGAAGTTTTACGAGTGGAATAGGAAAATCCTCGTCGTTATGATCGCAAATTGCTAACGATCTATACATGATCATGGGTAATGGCTCGCCTTCGTTTGGGGCCATGTAGCTTCTCGATGTATCATGTGATCCCTCAAGGTTCGACACGAGCTTGAGGTTGCTTTGTACATTTCTTTATGGAGAATTTAATACAACCACTCACAATGGTGAGTTTGGCTATAAAAAAAATTCAGTACTCATTAGGTTATCCTCGATGGCAGCATGTGACTATGTAAAAACTTGAGTAAACAAGGTCTATGTCTTGTAATGTCAAAGACTTATTTTCAATTGCCATCATATGGGAATTACAAATATTATGCTAGTAATGTTTGCATAATGCATGTGATGTATCTATCAAACTCTTTATCTACATATACGATAGACATATATGTTATTGATAGAATTTATAAAAAGACTGAATAGTGTTCTCCTTCTAACACATCTGTATCTTTTATCCTTCCCCTTCTCCCCTTCTTCTTTTAGTGAGACTTATATCCTATCCCCCTACTTATAAGTTTAGAAGGAGAAATTATTAAGAACCTCGGAGGGTCAATCAATAATTATGTGACTATCACGTGAGTGCAGCAGAAGAGGTTATTAAATTTAAATTTTTCTCGTATTTTCACATACAGAAGGATACCATAAAATGGAACTAGGAAATAAAATTACAGATTGAATATAAAGGATGCATTTTATTTGGAAAACATTCACAGATAAGGAGTTTTATAAATAGTCCTTGAATGCACACGATATACACAATTTATACATAGTGACCCCCCCCCCCCCCCCCCCCTCTCTCGAGTTAGGAACCTACTCCTAACTTATACACTTAATTAGCCTTTTGGAAAATCTCCTCCCCTTGCATTTATGTGGTATGGTAAGTTTCCCATGGTCGATCCCCCAAGTTGAGGAAGGTCTTCTAAAATGGCCAACCCTCGAAGATATTAGGTCATAACCCCATATCTATACAACCATCGATTCGATTATTGTTCAATTGTAACAATATATTCTATCACCATCACCACTATTCTATAACTCGAATTGAATCACACACTTGTATATGGGCTCGAGCCTTTGTGTTCACAATAGCTAGTAGTAGTTGAAATCACTTTGAGCTTATCAAAGCTATGTTGCTACCTCACCCCCAACTAAAAGCTATGTTGCTACCTCACCCCCAAAAACTACATGTCTAGCATAATGTAATTTTGACTCTAGAAACTCATAGTTGCACTTAGCATAGAGATTATTCTTGGGGAGAAACTCAAACAGGCTTACGAAGATGCTCCAAGTGTTCCACTTTGAAAGCGTTATAAAGGAGAACCTCCAAAAACATGATGACAAAGTGAGTAGGGTATGGACACAAGATGTTATACATATGCATCATGAACATTATTGAGATGTTGGTTAGTGCAAAAGGCACATCTAAAACTTGTAATATCCAAAGCATGTTTTAGATGTTAGCTTGAGTTCATCTCATACTTCTTGATCTACATGTGATGGTGCCTTGAGCTACAAAACTAATGTGCACCTTAGAATAAATGGAACGACTTGTCAACCCTTGTGTTAGGAATACTTATTCTTAATTGTTACATCATTTAAACTGCGATAGTCTATGCCTATACCCATCCTTTTTCGGTACCAATGAAATTAGTGATGCCCATGGAGAAGTGGTAGGCTTATAAAGACACACTAGAGATATTTCGGTAACTGGCATCCACCTCCTCGACTTCTTTAGAAATAAGCTATTAGGCATTACTAATAAGTAGTTTCCTCGTATAATGCCACTTGCATGTTGTACCACACGCTCAGGGACAACCCAATTGGTAACTCTTGAGGAAAAAAAATTTCATATCCAAGTTCTCCAAGTTGAGAATGATAGCCTGATAGTTAAGCATCGTAGTAAATATCCATGTGTATCTAATCTTTCCTAGTTGTGGTCCGGGATATTCTTAAGAAGAAACTCTTTCTAGAATAGTGTCTCAAATGCCACCACAAAGCAGTGTTGGCTTCAAGTTTATCCACAACACTAGGTTTTGTCTTCAAGTGATAGACTTGCCTCTTTCATTAATACATCATTCATGCTACGATACAACCTATGCAATATGGATCCACTTATGGAGAAAAGTGTTTACATCGCCCTTCTTGCGTTCCTATTTTTCACTTGTGAAACACAAAGTGCTTAATGTTCTTTAGCAAGGGAGTGGAATCTGTTTTCTTGATGTTGGTATAGAAGACTCTAGAGGAGACTTGTGGAGTCTCTCTCAGAGTCTAACTGTACTATTTGGAATCAAGTGATGTTTCAACTACGTGACTAAATCTTTGGTCCATGTAAATTAACAGTCATGTAAATAAAGTTGTCTTCAAGCAAGTGAGTAGGTGAAGAAAGCAGTGAGTAGTCATGCATGGTCACTAATTTATTATCATTGAGATCTCTACAGTATTGGGTACATGTGCATTATCTCTTATATCATGCATTTGTGTATTAGGATCTATAGGAAAGTCAATTGAGATATTGGGCACACATCGAGGCACATGCATAGTATTGCATAGCTTATGTCATGCATCTTTCTAGTGATGCAAATCATGCTCATGCATTTTCTCTAAATCAAATTGATGATCTCTGGTGAAACCATATTGTGGGCCTAGGCAAATCAAAAATCTTGAAATTTTGAGACAAAAAAGGAGAATTCTTAGCAGAACGCACTCATTGGAGCATATAATCCATGCATGAAATGCTAGACAGTGATACAATTGCTCAAAACTTTCCAATTGGTGCAAAATGTGATCATAGGTGCTTGCATGTGAGCTGCGATCTTCCTAGAATTTGGAAAGATATTGTCGACATTGATCCTTGATGTCAAGGCCCAAACTTGCAATTGCATGCAAGCTCGTAGGTACAAAAACTTTGTAATGTTGTTCAAAATGTGCTTTAAGAACCAGTTCCAAGAATAAAATCATATGCATAAGAATCTTAATTTTTTGCACAAGCATATTTTGTCATGAATCTCAAAGAGTTGTATGGAGAGAAGTCTCACTCTTAGAGAAACAATTGGAATCAACGAAAGCACAAGGCACATCTATGGGTGTCTTTGATAGCTGAGTAACGGGGAATATTGTTAAAGAGAGAACCTACACCATGTGTATAGCTTTATCCTTTGCTTGTCCTTCTCTTATGCTTCTGCTTGTTTCTAGGAGAATATGATCATATGAGAGACGTATCCAACATAGCTTCTCTTTTCTTGCTCTCACAAAGCATGTAATAGAGAGATAGTTTATGGATGGTAAGGGGAGGGTCTTCCCCCTCGCTTACCATTTGAAGTATCCAAAGCTAGAGAGTAGCATGTGCCTCCATAGAAATGCACCCTAAGTGGTTGCCTTAAACCCTTTGACGTAGAAATGGGCAAGCTTGAGAGTGTCAAATCACCCTATGTGAAGGCCTAGCCTATATATATCCCCTCTCTTGCAAGGTCTCCTCTAATCATCTTATTCGTGTAGCTAGCCAAAATGGCTAGGAGAGCAGTCTGTGCCTCCATAGCCATGCACCCTAAGTGGTTGCCTCAAGACCTTGACCTAGCAATGGGCAAGTGGAGAGTGCCAAATCACCCTATGTAAAGGCCTACCTTATACACGGCCCTTTATATTCTCTAGTTATCTCCCACTGAGGCATTGTTTTGACACCATAAATGTCTTTCTACTTGTACATGCACCTTCACATACACATACTTGCACATTCATGTATTGCTACATCTAGTTGATCAAGAAAGACCACTGTAGTGGGTTAAAAATAGCATTTAGGATGGGTCAATAAACCATCTAATACGGTCTAATTCACTCAAAGCAACAATGATCACAAGTCCAAACAAGTACAAACCAAGTAAAAAGTTTATACAACGTCTTAGAAATTCAAACAGATCCAATGAGGAGTATACATTCAATCCAAATAAATTCTCAAATAGCTAATCAACCAAATGCCAATTAGGTACTTATCCACTTTGCCACACAATGGATCTCCATTTCCATATCTTAATGCAAATACTTCAAGAACTCCATACAATTCTAGATGCTTGTATGCCCATCTTTCTTGATCTATGAAAACCTTGGGCTTGTTCGGGATTGCTTGTAATTCTCTTGTAATTCCATGCAATTCTTGCTCAACTTTGATTTTTCACACATAGAGCCAAATGAATCTCAACAATGTCAAAACCAAGATAATAATGAAAAGTTCAATGTGATATTGTGCAAACCAAGAGCGTCGAGAAATAAATGTTGATGTTTTTTTGCAAAATTCTAGTTGCCCTAATTGTTGAGGGTGATCAAAATTGAGAACTATTTGTAGGGCTCATTGAGAGGATCAACTTTGACTTCTATAGTTCACTTGGTTTTTAATTATTCGAGAGATTTTAGAATATTCAAAACACAACAAAGTGCCAAAAAAGTTTGTTTTTCATGCTTTGTAGAGCAAAGATGACCACATTCAGCCATGGAAAATTGGAAATGATTTATGATGATTGTGTATGCCCATGCTTCGTCGTGCACTTTTTTTGAAAGGTCAATCGTTTACTGAACACGTGGTCAACATTGGTTAAACCTATGAAAAGAGTCACATGTCCTTCCTTGCTTCTTTCATCCTCTGCCATCATACATGTGTGCATATATAGATACACACACACACACACACACACACACACACACACACACACACACACACATACATCAAAACAATTTATTCTTCATAAAAATTGGTGGGTTTTTCGGCATCTTCTTTGTCTACTTATCTCTTTATCACTTTCTTCTCATATGCAAAATGGTGTTCTGCTTTCATGTTGCAAGTTTGTAGTAGATTTAGGATCGATTTGCTTGCTTCTTGTAACTTGTCAACAAAGTAGTTGACAACTCTACAACCATCATCAAAGGTTATACCATGAGCCAAATCTAACTTGTCAATATTAATTACGTTCTCTTGATTATGTTGGGCCGTGATTAATTTTTCCTATATGTGTATGCTAACTCTTGCTTAGATTACTCAAGGACCTCGCAAGAAAAGAGAAACCTCGGCTCTAATACCAATGTGAGAGAATCTAATCCTTCCTTTTTAATTAACTAGTTGGGGTGCAAGACCTTTGCACAAACCTTGGAGGCTTATGAAGTTGACCTGGGGCTATAGTCTACCTACTAATTTAGGATCTGCTAAATTAGAATAAACTTTTGGTAAAAATAAAGCTCACCCTTTGGGCTTTTAAACTTCCACCTCCTGTGTAAAACCTTAGCACAATGCTTTGAAGGTGTCGTCAAGCTGCTCCCAAAACCTGCTAAAATTTAGACATTTTGTGGCAAGTTAGAATTTACTATGAGGCTTCCCAGACTTCATACTTAGAGTCTAAAGAGTTATTCTAATGACTTGAGCTTAGCACAATCACTTTCTATTTTTAGACTCATATAATTGCTCCCGGTCATTTCCTTTGTCATGTATCTTTGATCAAGGCTGTCCGGGATACAATTATCCTTCCTTGACCTATATGTATGTCTGAGATATTTAGCTAGCAATTACCCTTGCTTTTTTATGGACTTTCTCCTTTTGGTCCCAAGCCTTGACTGGGTTGGTTCAGTAGAAAAGATAGTAAAAGGAGATAATAGCTCATAGTTTGATTCAACTCCCAAGAAACAATTTTTATTTTCTAGATCTGAGTATTTTGCAAGATTTATAAGAAAAGAAGTCAATACAATGCAATTTTTTTGCCTCTATAAGGCCTCAGCAAAGTGTGAAGCTCTTGGTATTAACGATGAACAAAGGGATAAAGCTTGTTTGATGAGTGCCATATGGCAAAGAGTTAACGCTTGCGAACATGAGGGCATTAACTCTGGCTTCATTTTTTTGTAGGCATTGTGACTAGGTAGTTGACATTTGTTTAATGTACATTGCAACATGCAATACTAGCCAAAAGGTCTTGCAATCTGTATAAGCATAATTGGGATCACCAAAGCATTCTAGTTTTGAAAAGAATAAGTTAATGTTGCTAGCTACCTATTAAGAAAAAGCAATAGGCAGTTTGGTGTATTGGTTCAATGTGTGTGTGTGTGTGTGTTCGCGGTCTACTTTAGTGGGGGTGTGTTGGGTAGGTTGACGACGTAGGTACATAACCACATTATGGTCCAAAAAAAGTAAGAAGAAAAGTGTGATGGTTATTTTGGTGTAGGTCCTGGGTGTTCTTCCATTGCATATGGAGCCATGGAAGAGATTGGCCCCTTCAAAGTCTTGCCGAATGCAAGTGGCCTCTCTATAAATACTCACGCTTGGAACAAAGGTTTGAATTTCGCCATTTGAAAAATATTCTACTCTTGCTCTGCCTCTGCTGGATGGGTTTTAACTTTTCTGTACTCTGCAGTTGCCAACCTACTCTTCTTGGAGTCTCCCGCGGGTGTTGGTTTCTCATACACCAACACCTCTTCCGACCTCAAAACCTCAGGCGACAAGCGGACTGGTAACTGCCTAAACTAAGCTGATTTTGATATATATATAGATCTCTCTCTCTCTCTGTCGAAATGAAATGTTATATTAAACGTCTTCAAAAGGCCAAAATGACCTATGAGACCAAACTGATCTCTATAAATAGGTGTACTAGGCTTCTCCCATATTGTGCTAGAATGATCCTTTGATGGAGCCTCCGTCGATGTTGTGGTCGCCCTCGAAGACATGGGCGTTCAATTCTGCCTAGCTCAGTTGCTCTGTGCACTACTGTACCTTTGGTATAAGTGGGCTCTGAAGTCTGCTGTGAAGCATGCTCATTTGGCTGCTTAATCCCTGCTCTAAAGAAGTCAGTGATCTCCCTCTGCTTGGTCTTCTCAAGAGACTCTCCTTGTGTTTGCGCTGCTCTGGCAAAAACAACCCGAGGCATCTCTGATCGTGATATCTCATGACTCTAGCCAACGGTCCAAAGCCCTCTCTGAATAGACAGTGAAAGCGGCCTCGCATCTCATAGTATACCAGACAATGAAAATGTGATGTAACTTTGTCTCTGGCTCTATATGACACAATTGGCATATCCTGGCTTCTGCTTGTACTCTCTTAAATTTGTCAGTCTCAATCTCTAACTGATGCGATAATGTGCGCATCTGACCAATAATAACACATCGTATCCCACAGGATAAATGAGTGTCCATGTAGGCCGGTTTGATTACATATCCATCCTCTGTTAGTTGGAGAAGATGCTCTCCATAGAAATCCATCTTTGTGTCCAACCGTTGTTCCCGCTGTATCATGTGCCTCTAGTGTCTAGTTGAATCAAATCCTAACGTATAAGTCTAGTGATCTTTGTCCGTGTGAGAGAAAGGGAGGGTGCATCGAAGGAATACTGGAATAGGGACAATCTATCCATGCTGAAGCCATGTGACTAAAACCATGATGTCATCTGTCCATATCAGCATGTTGTGTCCCCCTGTAGCGCTAGCTATCGGGATGACTCAAGGGCTAGCCGAGATATCTGTCTCTGGGGAGGTCCCATAAATTGTCTATGAAGGAAAACTGATCTAGTAAGGGCCTCAACTACGAGAGGGGGGGGGGGGGGGGGGGGGGGGGGGCAGCTAGCTCGACTCGAATAATCTCATGTAGCACAGAGGCCTTAGCCCGATCAGCGGAGAGATCATAGAGACTAGAGGCCTCTCCATACATCTTCATACATTAGTGCTACCAAATCTTCTACGGTGGTCGACTGAGGGTCCCCAAATCTGAACTCATTAAAGCATAGTTGAAGCCATTAGAGTGTCAAAAAGTGTAAGGTGCCGTGGAAGTGAATGTCGAACTTTGCTCAACATGAGTGCTCCGAACTGTGGTCAAGGGTACCTATTACTTACGGAAGGGAGAGCCTTCCGTTCCTTTAGTGAGAGTGCAAATGATCACAAACAAAGTGAATGACACTGTGAATGAAGGTGCTGAGATTGAGAGAGAGAGAGAAGAATACAACACCAGAATGTTATCAAACCCTCCTCCAAGGGCCCCACTCTCTATGGCGAGAGAGGTCTATGCTATTGATTGCACAATTTGGTACAATGGTCTAGATGCAATGGACTTGCCAACAATGATGATAGCAACGAGACGGGCTGAAATTTGAAAACGCTAGGGACTGAAATCTGCAAATTTGCTATCTGCTGAACACTGACTCTATGTCGGCGAGGATGGTGACGACGACGACGACGACGACGACGACGATGCGCTGAAAACGCAGTTGCTGAATCTGCGAACAATAGGCTGAAATTGAAAACGCTGGCTGATATGATCACGCAGCGAGGATCTGCTGCGGGAAGGTGAGATTTGCGAGGTTTGGGATGCTAGGGCTGGTTTTGTCGTCGGGAATCTACAAAACGTTGATGTTGGTCTGCAATTGCAAAAATGCTAGGCTGAATTTTGGGATCTGCTAACTCTAGGGCTGATCTGCAATCTGCTGCAAAAACGCTAGGCTTGTTGCAAGAGAAAACATTGGCTGGTCTTTGGTGGTTGAAAAATGCTAGGTTGGGCCTATTGGGTCTTGCTGAGAAGGTGCAATGCCAGACACTAGGTCTTTGCTGCCTCTTCTGCCAGAAAGTGCTAGCGCTAGCTTTCTTATATATCAACTTAGCCAATTTGCCCTACCGAGTTTCCCAACAAAGTCAGTTATTAATAATAAGTGAAAAATGGCTAAAATAGGGAAAATGGATTCTGTGCATTGTAAAATGCTCATGATGGCTACTGACTGTCATGCTGATGATCATACTGAGAGAGAGAGAGAGAGAGAGAGAGAGAGAGAGAGAGAGAGAGAGAGAGAGAGAGAAGGGAGGGGGGGCAAGAGGTCGAGGAGGAAACTGAAACGCACATGTCACCTAACTAGGTGGTAAATAATGCAAGAACACCACATTGGAATGGAAACAATAACTTTGAACATAACACGTATAGTCAAGGCACGCCAAGGAGCGTTGTTCCAACACAAATCATCTGCTAGTCATAAAATAAACCCGATAGTAGCTAAAAAGCCACGTTGGGTATTTGCAACCAAAAGCTTGTGCAAAAATATACCACATTAACAGGCATTGGTTTATCAAAATTAGGCAACAGAAGGTGTGATAAAGACACAGAATGGCCTCTATTATGGTGGACACCTCGACTTCAATCTGGCTCGATTGCGATGAGATTATCACAAGACGAACACACGTGCCGATAGAAAAAACAGACTGAATAGACTTTTAGCACTTCAATAACAATTGAACTGAGAGAGAGAGAGACGACACGCGACACGGAGTGGCAAAATTGGGGATGTCACAAACTGCTAATGTGTCAAGTCAGTAAAGAGCAGAGCCAACCTTCAGATCACGGCCGAGGGGCCTAAACCCTAAGAAGAACAAGCAACAGAAGAAGAAGTCCTACCAACTTATGGGACCCAGTTCGATGGGGCCCAACTGACATAAAGGATTAAAATAAAGCAGGACCCACACACACTGAAAGACTTGCGTAGCAGCTGATGACGTGGCAGTTGTACGAAAAAAACCCTCGAAAATTGCACTGACATGATGACGTGGTAGATTGTACGGATTTCTGCGTTTTGCGTTGACTGCTGACGTGGCGGTTGTATGGAATTCCGTGAATTACGTTGACAGCTTTTTGACATTGCTTTTAGACCAGAAGCTTTTGAGTTTGAAGGCTTTTCATGCAGACTGCTTTTGGGGCCTAGGGCCTTTAAATATGCGGCCATGGGCTCATTCTTTGGGATGCTTCCTAGAGAAGATGCAGAGTTTGGAGTACTTGCTTGTATTGTGTTGATGCAATATAAAGAAATACCGAAAGGGGCGCCAAGGTTTGGGGCCAATACATCTCTGGGTTGGAATTCCGACACTCCGTGTCACGCGTCGTCTCTCTCTCTCTCTCTCAGTTCAATTGTTATTGAAGTGCTAAAAGTCTGTTCAGTCTGTTTTTTCTATTGGCACGTGGTGCCCGTCTTGTGACAGAGATCCTTTGAATTCCAGAACCCTTGTAGTGCCACATACATATACAAGGCAGCTGAGGAGGAGAAGGGTCATTGAGAGAGAGAGAGAGAGAGAGAGAGAGAGAGAGAGAGAGAGAGAGAGAGAGAGAGAGAGAGAGAGAGAGATGAAATGAAATAAGAAAACATTGTTGTGTGCTACACAGCCGTTGAGGGAAAAGGTTTCGACCGAGTGCCATTGTCCACCTTTTATGGGTCACTGCGGCATTGACACCTGTGGAGCATTATTTCTTTTGGCCGAGACTCGAGAAGGATGTGGACGACTTTGTTTGCAGTTCTTTAGTATGCCAGAAGGTCAAGTTGACAGGCATAAGGCACAGGGATTACTATAGCCTTTACCCATTCCCACCAGCCCTTGGGAAAGTATTGCAATGGATTTTATCGTTGATCTCCCGAAGACACAGAGTGGGTACGATGGCATTTGGACCGTCATTGACAGATCCAACAAGCAAGCTCACTTCATTTCAATGAAGAAACAAGCTAGACCATTTAGCGAGATCGTTCATTGCACAGATATTTCGATTACATGGCATGCCTGAGACAATAGCCTCCGACAGAGATCTCCGGTTCACGAGTTTGTTTTGGAGGGCTATTTGGGAGAACATTGGCACGCACTTGCAGTTCTCGCCATCATTGCATCCGTAGACAGATGGGCAATCTAAGATTGCAAATTCAGTTGTTCTGGATATACTGAAGTCTTACATCTCTGATCAGAAGACTCAATAGGAATTTTTTTTGCCTTTGGTGGAATTTGCCTACAATAACACGGCTCACTCTTCGATGGGGAAGGCGCCATTTGAGATAATTGAAGGTGCTCCGAAGGTTCCACCCTTTCTTAGCGCACCTCATCTTGGCATCGAGATGAATCTGGAGAGAGAGGATACGTGCCTCAAGGTTGCCCGAGTAGGGGTGCCCTCTAGAAGAGATGGAGATCTTTGCTCTCCGAGGCTCGCAACATAGATGCTGTGCCTCCCACAAGTGATTGCCCATGTGAAGTTTGTATTGAGGAAGAATGCATGTGAGAATGCTTCTCGGGTCAGGACGTTGAGAGAATGCTGCTCCATAACGGCTATCTGAGGGAGGTGGATAGGCTGCCAAAACGGCTAGGGTGCTAAAAACGCAAGGGCTGCCCTCTCTGTAGGCCGTCCTCACCCATCACAATTGACAAAAGATCTATCCTCTATCCAATGGAACTCTCCATCACCACCAACAATGCCATAAATGTGAGCTCGTTACACAATCAAAATATTGAAACTCCAATAAAGTCACTTACTGAAAAAGAGAAAGAAGAACAAAGTTGACATTAGATCGGGGATCGGAAGATAACGAGGTAATTACATGCCCAAATGGTGCTGATTTTGAGGGCCATTACAAATCTGAGTTACAAAGCAGGCCCAAAGGCAAAATCTGAAGAATTGATACAACTAAGCCACATGGGCATTAACTGGAAAACTAGCTTCTTGACTTAATTCAATAAAAAAACTGATTCTAATGAAATTCCCTGTCAAATAATTGGTAACTTTATTGTTTTTATATCTGATGTGTATCTTGGATGGCTCTGAGCAGATTTTCATGTGTCTTTTTGCAGCAATAGATGCTCATACTTTTCTTGTGAAATGGTTTGAGAGGTTTCCTCAATATAAGGGCAGAGTCTTTTACATCACAGGGGAAAGCTATGCAGGTAAATGAGAAGAAGCTTATTATACTTGTTGAACCAGGCAATGAACATATCTGAATTTGTGTTATGAAACAGGGCATTATGTGCCACAGCTTGCAAAGTTGGTGTACGAACACAATGTCAAGGGAGTCAATAACCCAGACATCAATTTAAAGGGTTTGCTGGTATGCTGAATTTTTACTTTGCTTTTACTGTATAACTACTGGACTTCAACAAGAATGCCTTGAAAAAATATGTCTTTCAGCATAACACCAAGAAATTTATTTTGATACACTGAAAAGCTAATTGTTACTATGTTTTATCTCTGTAGAACAATCTTGTTCTTGTATGATGTGCATCTTGGATAATCATATCATTCATGATCCTGATGGCTCAGTTTTAACAGATGATGCAACACTGAAATTCATTTAAGATTTTGAAAATTGTGCTTGGACTGATTTTATGTGTGGCCTTTCCAAACCGATGAGGTTTTATGATGGATGCATCAACATGAACAGTCACTCTAGTTTCTTGCGCACCCAAATTGAATGCAGTAACATTTATGAGGCGTGACCTTTCTTGAGCGCCCAAAGTGAGAGCAATACATCCATTATGAAACAAGTAAGAAGCTCATCTAAAAGCCTCACAGTATGATGTGAAGAAGAGGCATGCCAAGGAGTGAAAAAGGGCCTGCTTCTTGTGCAAATGAATCATCAAGGCATACTACAAAGAGGTGGTACAGAACAACAATCATAAAGACATTGAAAAGGAGGCTACTTTATATGTGAACATAAAGTGGGAGCTTTACAGTTTTTAACGGAATGCATTTTTCTGAACACTTATTTTTTCTTTCGTCTTGATGCTATCTGCTGTCTGTGGATTCTTTGTAAGGTGCTGTTCCTTCTTGCGT
Organism: Adiantum capillus-veneris; assembly: GCF_014529385.1. Taxonomy (NCBI): domain Eukaryota; kingdom Viridiplantae; phylum Streptophyta; class Polypodiopsida; order Polypodiales; family Pteridaceae; genus Adiantum; species Adiantum capillus-veneris. Next base: position 108,814,881 of record NC_140932.1, on the reverse strand, counting down.
GTCAGTGTAGTATGCTGAGACATCCATATGATGGTTTCAATCCACAATGCTTTGTACTGCAATGCAGGTCGGCAATGGAGTGCTGGATAATTATTACGACAATGTGGGGCTCATTGAATATTGGTGGGATCATGCATTGATCTCAGACACCTCGTACCATGCCATACTTGCTACTTGTGATTTTCATAAAGCGAATCTGTCAGCAACATGCACTCATCTAATAGACAATGTGTTTGAACATGAAATTGGGGATATTGATCCATATAGTATATATACCCCTGTTTGCCTCAGTCAGTCCCAAAGCAGACGTGTGGCAGCAAGGAGGCCAGTAAATAGCCCTGTAAGCTTCTTATCTTGAGGTTCCTCTTTTGCAGCTGTAGGAATGAATGTTTGTGCAATGTGTGCGCATGTTCTTGTGTATGTGAGAGTCATTGCACGTGTATTCTTACTGTCAACTTGAGGATTATGGTTGCTCTCTCTCTCTCTCTCTCTCTCTGGCAAGGTTTACCTACTTCACTGTGGGGTCTACCACATACACTGCACACATAAGCGCTATGTTTGCAACATCAACAAAGATACCCACATACATAAAAATGCTGCAGTTTTGCCATCTAATGGGGTATCAAGCTCTGATGATAAACTCACGATGTTATGCTGTGGGGATGTTTCTTTAATCTTGTACTTTTGATGACCTTTCTGTTGCTTATTTCTTTTTGCAGTCAATAAGGCATTTGGCTGGGTATGATCCCTGTTTAGGAAATTATGCTGAAGTCTACTTCAACCGACCTGACGTACAGATGGCTCTTCATGCAAATACAACTGGAATTTCCTATAACTGGACTGGATGCAGGTGATTCTAAAAGTTTATATGGGCATAGTTTGTGGTTTATTTGCATGCAACATGAGGCGGAAGGAAGAAAGAAAGCTGTACTATTGTCTGTTAAGGCCACTGCTGCCCAAGGGGCCAGAGCAAGGTATAACTGATGATGATATCTCTTGTCATAAAATGTCATGAAGGTAACCTTAACTAACTTTCTAGCCAATGAAAAGCTCCTAATGACTAGAGCTATAGGCTAGAACTGGCAAATAGTCTCTCCCCGGCGCAGGATCTCTATCAAGGGTTGGCTCAAGAGAATTATGATGCATGTGGCTTACCAGGACTCAGATTGACTTAGCTGCTTATTAGTAGAGAGACGGTCCTTGTTTGCTTCAGCTCTTCTAAAATTCTATCCATCTTTGCTATTTGCAGTGATGTACTTTTTCAGAACTGGCAAGATTCAGAGTTCTCTGTGATTTCTACTTACAAGGAACTTATTTCGGCTGGCTTCAAAATATGGCTGTTCAGGTAAGTGTCATATCTCTCCTATATAAGCAAGAGATTATTGTTTTGGATGTTGCCTCACTAAAAGAGGGCCGATTCATGCAGTGGGGATGTAGATGCTGTTGTTCCCATCACGGGAACACGATATGGAGTGCAGCATATGAATCTCACTGAGCAAGAGAAGTGGTTCTCTTGGTATATTGATGGCCAGGTAAGTCCTCTCTCTCTCTCTCTCTGCAGCTCCCCTCGCACCCCCCTCGCGCCTGCTGGCTGCCCCTGCTCCCGCTGCAGGCTCGCGCACCCTTCCCCCGCCCCCCTGCCTCCGCCCACTTCCTCTGCTCGCGCACCTCCCTCACGCCTGCTGGCTGCCCCTGCTCCCGCTGCAGGTTCGCGCACTCTGCACCCTTCACCCCCCGCCCGCTGCCTCTGCACCCATGCTCCTGCGCGCTGCTCCCATCGGAAGCCCCCGCCTGCAGCCCAGCCGGATGCGCCCCCCCCCCCCCCCCCGCCCCCCCCCCTTCCCCTTTTTTCCCCCCTTTTTTTCTTCTACGCGTAGCATGTCTCCGCCTCTACTACGCGTAGCATGCCCCCTTTTTTTCTCTTTTAAACGTAGGATGACCTTCTCCGCGTAGGAAGTCTTTTTTTTTTTTTGGAACCCCTCCCCGCCCCCTTCCCAACTCTCTCTACCATACCTTAAACCCCCCCCCCCCCCGTCGACCCCTACCGCCTCACGCTCCACCACCCGCCGCGCCCGTCGTTAATGTGGGTGCACACGCACACTTGATGACCCCCCCCCCCCCCCCCCCCCCCCCCCCCCCCCCCCCCCCTTGCGGACAACCCCCCCACTCGCTCAGCTGCTGCACCCGCTGCTAGGGTGGAGTGCACACGTCATCTAACTCCCTTGCGGACGGCGATCAAGCACGAGGAAGATGAACGATAAAGTCGACCCCCTGGAGGATGCCATTCAAAAATGCAAAGAGGAAATGACGGAGACCGTTACCAAGTTGAACCGCAATCTCTGGGGCACAATAAACATACTCGAAGGACGCGTGCTGATCCAAGAGAACAAGATAAGCACGCTGGAAGACCGAGTGACGGCCCAAGAGGAAGAGATCGCGTCACTCAAGAAAGATCTCGCCGAAGCACGATCTAGAAACACACTGGAAGAGGGCGAACTGCAACCCTCAGTAATCGACGAAATCAACACGATCAAGGAACAAGTACAGGCCATCAAAGAGGGAGAAGAGCAGCACAAAGAAATGACGACTTCTTGGGTGGATGTTCTAACTTCTTACCAAAACTCAACAGAAGGCGGACGAAGCCGAGAAATGGATCAAGGTGGCCAAGAAAGGAAAAGGCAAGGAGATAACGCCCACGTCCACACCCAACAACATCATCAATCAGACACTAGAGGAGGAGCAGAGGAGAAGGGTGCGCGCTTTACATGTGAGAATTTGCGGTCTTAACGACAAAGGCAATGTGGACGAAGAAGTAAAAGAACTCACAACCTTGATGGGGATTCTTGAGCTGACGCACACAAGGGCATGGAGAGTGGGCAACATAAAGAGAAATGGAAGTAGTGGAGAAACCTCAAAAGAAAGAGCACTCATCCTCCGTTTTCCCTGCATGGAAGCAAAGAAGTCATTCCTGAAGAAAAGACCAACTCTCAAAGAGACTGGCATCTTTCTCGGGGATGATCTCACCCTCTCGCAGATTGCTCATATGCAGGAAGTAATGACGGAGATTAGAGCGGCAAGGGGAAAAGGCAAGATCGCTTTTTACCGAGACGGGAAAGTGGTGATACTAGAGCGACGCTCCACATGACGGTGCGAGACTTATGGGACCACACTCAAAGTAGCTGCCTGGAACTGCAATGGATCTATGTGTCTTGATGTGGGGGCTTTTGAGGATAGCTTTACTGGAAGAGACATCATCGTTTACTCTGAGACACACTAGGCCCCTGGGCAATCCATGCCTCACATCAGCGGATACAGGTGGGAGACAGCCTATAGACAGGAGACACGCTCAGAGCACAGAGGGCGGGGCTCGGGAGGAGTGGCAGTGTTATTTAGAGAGGATCTGCAGCCATTGATACATATAGCCCGCAGGGACGAGCAGGCTAGGTACATGTGGGTGAGACTGAAAGCAGAGACAGGCAGATACCTCTATGTAGCTATTTGCTACTTTCCCCCGAGTACATCAGTTTATGCATCACCCAGAGGACAGTCCCCTTTCTCTATTTTGGATGATGACATATGGGAGTTCTCTAGGGACGGTGACATTATCATCCTAGGGGACTTCAATGCTAGGACTGCCCATCACCAGGCAGTGTTTTATGATACTTCAGAGGAGATGCTAAGAGAACTAGATGTTGAAGAGACGGGCCTTTCCAGAATATCACACGATATGGAATATACCGAGTATGGGCGACACCTGATAGACATGGGCACTGCACATGGATTGGCCATCTTGAACGGCCTACAGAGATTTCCTGCAGTGGGAGGATTTACATGCTTCCCACACAGACATGGAGCCAGCACAGTGGACTATGTCATGGCACAGCCGAATCTCATCTCCAGAATCCAGGATCTCACAGTTGGGCCCAGACCGGTCGGGGTGGCAGTGGATCATGCTCTGGTGTCAATGACCATCTCCTTCCAGTTCAGTGTAGCACACAGGCCACGAGTAGCAGCCCCTACTCGCTACACATTCACACGGGAGACAGATTCTGTATACATGGACGGAATCTACAGACGCCTATGCACTGAGGACCCGGGGCGACCTCTGGAGGAGCTAACTACTATACTGACACAGACACTACATGACGCAGCAGCAGAAGCCTACCCACACACCCAACCTGAGCAGAGCCGCCGATCGGGGAGCATGCCTCAGAACAGTTGGTATGACGAGGAGTGCCGCCAGACTAGAGCCAGACTTCAGAGGGAGGTGCTGTTGGGGGACGTCACTCATAGACAGTCACAAATTGACTTCCGAAGCTTGGTGCGGCGAAAGAAGAGGGCATTTTTGGCTCGACTCGAGGAGGATCTATATCAGCTATTCTTGAGTCAGGACTCACGTGAGGCGTGGCGGCTCTTTCATGAGCAGTCCCCCCCCCCCCCCCCCGGCTATTTCCTCCACAGAGACATGGGGTCAGTACACATCATCTTTGTACACAGTACCTGGATAGCCGCCCCTCCCCAACCCCCCCGATCCATGCCCACATGCATGTGACTTTTTCACCGCTGAGATGGTGAAGAAAGCTATTGACAGGATGAAGACTGGGAGAGCATATGATCATGATGGCCTAGTCGCTGAGCATTTCATGCATGCCAAAGACCTACTAGCAGAGCTCCTAGCAGTTATGTTTAACCGAGCCATGTGTGAGGGCCTACCGGACACTTGGAGCCTATCTACGATTGTACCTATATTCAAATCAGGAGACCCCATGGAGCTTGGGAATTATCGCACTATTATGATTGGGCACACACTGGCACGGTTGTATGCATCCATTCTTGAGCAACAACTGAGTAGATGGGCAGAGAGGGAAGGAATACGTGCAACTGGGCAGGCAGAATTCAGGAGAGGCTTCTCCACTCTTGACCATATCCTAACACTCAGGGCCATCATCAAGGAAGGCAGATCGCATAGGAGACGGATCTATTGTAACTTTGTGGACTTCCGCAAAGCTTTTGACATGGTACCCAGAGCTAGACTGATGCGTAGATTACAGGAAATGGGAGTACCCACAGAACTCATTTGGGGAATCATGGCATTGTACAGATCAGTAGTAGGGCATGTACGCACCCCGGAGGGACTTTCTACACCGGTTCACTCCACTATTGGGGTGAAGCAGGGCTGCCCGCTCTCTCCTACCCTTTTCGGTATGTATGTGGATGAGGTTTCTGACTACATTGACAGCGATGGGGATAAAGGTGCTCAGTTGGCAGGGACATGGATTCCACTTTTGTTATATGCTGATGACATAGTGTTGATCTCCGAATCCCCAGAGGGAATGCAACCTCAATTGGATGCTTTGCACACGTTTACACATGAAAGTGGTTTGTCTGTCAACCTCGGTAAAACCAAGGTTATGGTGTTTAACACCACCCCACAGTGGATCAGGAGGTCAGCACCTACATTCACATACAGCCAGGAGATTGTGGAGTACACAGACGGTTACACTTACCTTGGAGTGGTTTTTAGCGGACGTACATTCTCACTCAGAAGAGCAGCAGAGACCAGACTTACTAGAGCCCACGCAGCATTGGGTAGATTGGAGAGGATGTGTTCGCAGGTTCAGTTTCAGGAGCCCCGGACGAAGCTTTGGCTCTTTGACACCTTGGTGGCTTCAGCACTGCTCTATGGAACCGAGATATGGGGACCTTCACTGGATCACCACGGGAGGCCGGGTCGCTCAGACGGATGGGGGAACATGGAGAAACCTCTCGTCTCTATGATCTCGCGGCTCATTAGAGCCAAGGCATCAGTACCACGTGCCATTATCCGAGCAAAGCTAGCCCCCCCCCCCCCCCCCCCCCCCCCCCCCCCACTTGTGGTGGAGGCGCTCACCAGATCAATCTCCTTCATAAACCGCACATGGGAGCTTCCTAGAGACAGATATGCTCGCATAGCACTTGAATCTTCTCGACAGTTAGCCATACAAGGAGATACAACATGCTGGTATGGGGAGATGACATCATGGTTTCGGGCACACGGGTTCAGCATAGACAGGTTGCCACCATTCCATTACTCACTGGATGCACCATCTCTCACTCTTACACAGTCAGAGATCACCAAGCTCATCCGCCAAGACCCAACCCAGCTAGACACCAGGAGGACATGGATACAACCAGCACAGGAATTGGGCACGAAGATGGCTTTCTACAGAGACCACCTTCTCCAGCTTACGGAAGATGGTTTTGTGACGAGACCCAGATACATGGATACCCACTTGTCTCATGGGATACGCTGTGCTATTGGCCAGTTACGCACATCTTCTCACCAGTTGCGGATTGAGACTGGGAGATTCAGCGGAGTACCAGCAGAGGACAGGACATGCCCCTTGTGTAACACGGAACCTGAGACAGAGCAACACTATACATGCCGCTGCCCCGTCTACTACGAGATACGAGGCCGCTTCCACTGCCTGTTCAGAGAGGGTTTTGGACCACTCTCAAGAGTCATGGGATACGAAGATCAGAGATGTCTGGGTTTGTTCTTACTCGAGTTGCGCAGACACAGAGATAGCTTGATGAATGGTGAGGCTAGCCAGTCTCAAAGACGGATCACAGACTTCTTCAAAGCAGACATTGGACGGCCGCAAGAGCCACTCCCATAACATAGCTCCCCCTCGTCTCACACCAGAGGCACACTGATTGACCGAGTGATTGAACTAGGGAAATCTAGTCGCCCACGATTGCGAAGAACTACACAGCATCGACGGGTTCTACGACAAAAAATTCGGAGCACGCTGGCCAGGCATGCACCACGCCCGGTCAGACTACTAACCATGGAGGAAATTGATGAGATTCGCCAACGACCGATGCTAGATCTCTTGTGATTCAGCCATCCCAACAAGCCACCCAAATTTTCCTGCTTAGTTTTATGCTTGGCTCACATCGACCAGCTTGGGCCCCCATAGTAGATATCTTTGTTTTGTAATGTTGTTAGGTTATTTTGTTATTCTGACTTTGTATCAGATCCACCACTTTGTAACTTTCGGGTCTCATAGGTCATTATGGCCTTTTGAAGACGTTAATATAACATTTCATTTCATTTCTCTCTCTCTCTCTCTCTCTCTCTCTCTCTCTATATATATATATATATATATATATATATATATATATATAAAGTGTGTGTGTGTGTGACTTGAAACAAAACCAAGCCCCACAACCTGAAAGATCTAGACAGGAAAGGTTATGAAGCTGGTAGGCAAGTAGGAAACAATCTCATGATATAAAAAAAACATGAGAGAGAGAGAGAGAGAGAGAGAGAGAGAGAGAGAGAGAGAGAGAGAGAGAGAGAGATTAAAATCGTCATTACAGGTGGCAGGTCGTTGCCAAGCGTACAAGGGGCTTTCACTTGTGACAGTGAGAAATGCAGGACATGAAGTTCCTTACACTCAGCCTGGAAGAGGATATGTGTTGATTAAGTCATTCTTGGCGAGCGATGGCACACCACTGTTGCCTAGAAACCAGACATCATGATGAAGCGTCTTTTGGGATCACGATGTCGATAAGAACGGAAGCAGTGTGCATCTCTTGAAGTATACATATGATCAGTGAATGTGGTCAATCAATCAGTGGCCCAAATAATGAGGTGTATCACACCATTCTTTGCCTTGCTCATTGCAAGGAACAAGAATTCTGGTGATGAATTGCTTGATGCAGATATTAATTATTACATGCAATAAGAAAGTCATTAACCTCGTGAGATAGCCATGACCCTGAAAATCATTAGCAAACAAAAGAATACATAATAAAGGTTAGAAATGCAGTATAGTATATTTAATAAATTCAACAGGCAGAAAACAAAAATTTGGAGATAAAATTAAATGGAAAGGGATTCTCTCAACTAGACTATGCATGGAGCAAACAATTTTTGAAAGTGTGTTTATAGAAGCTATTTGCATGGAATATTATGAACCACTTATCCTTCAAGACAATAGAGACCCCTTGATAGTAAGGCATGAGAGTGCCAAAGAAATTGCATGTACTCAAATCTTTGAGGCTTTTAAGTTCATTCAAGTCTTGACCTTTATGACATGTCGTCAACCCATCCAGGGATGACGGGTGTGATACCCTACCCCCCCCCCCCCCCCCCCCCCCCCCCCCCCCCCTCCCAACACACACACACACACACACACACACACACACGTGTGCGCAAGTGCGCGCACATGCACAGCATGATGGTGAGGATATACTAATACCTACATGAGATCTTGAAACTCCATTGGACATGATATTAAAGATTATAATGGAGAAGGCTTCCACATTGCATATTATGATTCCGGCTAAGATGGGTGCAACACCCATGATTTGAGGCGTAATTCCATAGACTAGTATTTCTCTCCAAAGCCTCAAATCAACATCACTCTTATGCATACACTAAGAAGCTAGGGATAATAGACATCGAGGGTGCACTCACATGAGTTGGGTACAACAAGTGCCATTCTTTTACCTATGTAGTAAGCATAAGAAATGCCAAAAGTTTTTAAGATGGCCTGCCAATTGAAGGGAAGTGAAATTGTGCAGAGGTCCATCAATGATAATGTGAGAATTTGGTTTCAAAGTTAGACGTTCAATTAAATTGAGAAAGCATGTTTCTATGTTCAAGAGGAAACTAAGGACATCTCCTCTCAGAGCTTCATCATCACTTTTACCTGGCACAAGTTGATTTCATGTTTCATGATCATTTTTGCTTGGGGGAAAAGATAAAAAACACCACAACCAAGACTCCTTAACATTATGATGGCCTTATCTCCAAAGCTAAGAAAACAAAACAAATGCTAAGGCCTTTGCCATTGGTAGGCCAAAAAAGGGGGCTTGATCCACCGTCTTGTGTTTGTTTTGATTGAGGAGTCGGAATTATTACAAGAGTGCAATTAGGTTGTTTCAAAGAGGGGGGCAATCTTGACATGCATGTACACTCCACAAGTAGGTTCATCATACAACTTGAGGGCGAACATTGAGCAACATTGCATTACAATTAAGGCAATTCCATATCAATGGTGGGACTTAACATCCCCAACCAGTTTTCAAAAAACTTGGGCTAAGCTAGATTTCGAGCTTGCCTTGAAGGAAGCGAGTTAAATTTTCAAAGGCCCAGTATTTTGGCAAATGCTTCAAATTTGAACCTAGAAGTGAGAGCTCTTTAAGTGTGTCTTTTATCTCTTTGGTTAGAGTCTTTAAGTGTGCTCTTTTTCTCTCTGCCTAGAGAGAATTTTTTTTGCAAAGCCACACCCCCAACATTGCCGTATATACACTTTTGGCCTTTTGATCTCTACAAAGTTTACAAGCCTATGCTTTCAAATTCACATGACTAAAATGTTACCATGCATATGGTAGTGATGTGTGCGCACACGCTTAGGATCATTGGGGCACTTTTTTCCTCACTAGGAGGCGCTTTTTCCTTGTGCTAAATGTACATGCTTATCACTCTAGGGCTATCTTAATTTTGTATTCGCACATCAAGTATTACATTCTCCATTGTGTGCCTTGAGCTTTTTTTCTATCCCTAAGCCATGTGTATATTCATACAACCCTAACTCCATCAACTGTATCAAAGAAGATTGCGTCCTCTTAGGCATGTTCATCAATGTTGCCAGTGCCACCTCGCCCACTTTCTTTGATTTGAGTGAGCTTTGCTCATAATTTTGATTCAGGCTCATTTTGACCTCCGTTTCCACTGCTACAAGAACTCCATAGGCAATTTCGTCCTTTTCTGCAGACTTTCTTCCATTGCATATTTTTGCATAATATGTCTTTGATAGTATGTTGTGGATTATGCCATATAGCACAAACATTTTCCCTTCAACTCTCTACTCAGTTTGGGCATTTTCTACATTAGCTTCAGTTTTTCACTATGGCTGAAAGCGATGACGCTTTAAAATGTTGTTTGTTGATGACAAAGTGAATGGAGACAACTATTCATTGTGGACTTACTTGATGCAACATATACGAATATTGTTAAAGGTTTTGATGTACTCTCAAGTTTTGTGGATCCAGATTCTATGGAATATGTGCAAGTACCAGTAGTTCTACTTCTACTACTTGTGTTGTTTTACTTACAATTGAATAGGCTCACTGGGAAGTAGAGATGTGCTGACACACACATTGATTGTGTTGCCTATGATGCGCATCATTAGTTCTCACATTCCTTCAACGAAATCATCAAAACATGCTTGGGATATTCTAGCTAGATTGTATCCCAGGAGATTCACTTATACTTATGGGGGGATGTCACCTTTGCCTATCTACGGACCCTATAGCACTAACCCAACCTCCTATCTCTACAAATGCTAAAGCGGTCATATACCCCCCATCCTATAGTGTGTGTATATTCAACTTGACCCCCTCAGTAATATATATATAGATACACACACATACCGGTTGTAGATATTGTCATTTGTAAAAAAATAGTGAGTGTTTCCTTTGTACATTGCCACTGGTTTCAAAATCTTGTCATAAGTATGCCTCCTACTTAGTAGTATTCCCACAAGGGATTTAAGGCTTGCAAAATTGAAAAAGTATCAAAACCTCTATATGGATAAATTCTCCAAATATTGATTGCAATAATGGCATGGTCACCAATAAAAACATCACCAAATATTGAGAAGAGTGTTGTGGATCGTCAAAGCCCTCTGAAGCTTGTATTAACCTGCAAGAAACCATGGACTCAAAGTAAGCTTCTCTCTATAAATTTTTTTGTAAAAAAGAAACGAAGTAAAATTCTTTTAGATCATTGGTTTCTTTTATGTTTATCAGTATACATTTCAATACATGTTAGAATAAATTACTGGTGCAGAACATGATACCTTTTACATAGTCATTGAAGATCTTACAATCATTAGAATCAAGTTGATATTGCCTTGACTTCAAATCATATGGTAAATTAGCAATGGAAATCACTGATTCCAAGGGGACACATCAATACTTGATAAGGTAGTATGTGTAGCTCTTTGTTCCCTTTGCTTTTGATACCATGCTAAATGTATCTTCACATTAGGAGGATGATCAAGAAGATCAATGACACAAAGAACCCCACAAAGCATATAAAAAGGTTTTTTTTCCATGCCACCTTCCCCAGGCTCCCATATCCTACCCAATGGTCGGAATCCCAAGGGCCAAGCCATGCCAAAAGTTCTCATACCCGGCTTTGATCCACTTGGCCTGTGCTACAACTTGGTCCCACCGTGCCCGCCAATCGAGGTCACAAAATTTGAAAAAACACGTCTGAGACCGCTCTGTTGTCAACTGAGACCGCCAGACTTCCAACTGGCATATCTCGATCACCGCAACCTCGATTGTCAAGCCATCAATTCCTATCACATTTGTATGCTGCATACCACACCCCAAAACCTGGTCAATTCCAAGAAAACACCAGATGGCACGTCTACCAATGCACCTAAAGTGCCCCACAACTAGCCCCTCGCAAATCTTTAATTGACCATAACTTGCTCTCTAGAGCTTTGATTGATGATCCAAAAAGACCGGCACGCTCCATAACTCAAGTACTTTGCATCTACCCACTCACGCTAGCTTTGGCAACCAATCCCCACTTGCCTTGTTCGTCGGGGCTCTCCAAAACATTCCAACTTTGGATAGCCATAATTTTCACACCGTAGCTCCGTTTGAGGAGCCGTTTAGAGCGGCTTCTAGAGCATTTCAAACACTACATTCTCGGTCACCATTCCCACACTTTAGACACTTGGAATTTCTTCCCAAATTGGCCCACTTTGGAGCCCTTTAGGTCTAAAAAATCAGCAGACATACATTTTCAGTATCCTCTGCATGCCTAGGACCTTGGTACTTGATTCAACCCTTTGTCTTGCATATGTTGGCACCCTTAGCATTGAATAGCACACTTCAATGTCCGACCAACTTTGGTTGCACCAACATTAAGATTTACCATTCCTTTAGGATTGTATGCAGTAGTGAGAGTAAGCTTAATGCCCAACCTAGAGAAAGATTCTCTCATCCTTGTTTGCTGTTATTTTCCCAGCACAGCCATAACGACTAATCATATCATCCAAGAGGAACTTACATATCTCTTCCATGCTTTTTGTCCTTAGAGAACAACCTTCAACCTGATTAGTTAAGTCATCTTGTGCAAGCACTATGTATCTCATCTGCCATAAGCCCAACACCATTGTAGCCACTTATAGTGTTTAATGTAGGGTGCAACCCATCACGATGATGCACATTTGAATACATTTGGTAGGTTTCACAAGATTTTGCAAAGTGAGGTACATCTTTATACATTTTTTTCGACCAATACCTCTCTTTGATTTTAGTAAATGTGGCCCTTACACCTCTGTGCCCAGCATAAACACTCTTAGGAAATTTTTTGATAAGGTCCTTTTGAGTTTCCTTACCATTCACAACCCTCAATGGTATCCTTACCATTCACAACCCTCAATGCTATCCAATGTCTTTGTCTTGGACGCTTCCACGAATACCCAACTTTCAAAAGTATCCATAGGATCTTGTGTGTATTCTTTTGAACTCTTGACCAGTCCACCCTTCTTGCCGTATCAAAGTGCTCAGATAGCGTCCAATGAGCAACCATTCTCCTTGATATTGGTCCTCATCACCCTCAAGAACCATTCCTTCTTCATTTTCATATCTTGCTCTAGAAAGCATATCTGCAACTGGGCTATTTTTACCTGCAATATGCTTAAATTATGCATTCAAGGACTTTATGTAGGCAATCGATCTTAGCATAGCAATTCCAGGAGTTAAACAACTTGTGATCATTCCAAGAAGAGGCATACAATCACTCTCCATTATTAGATTTGCTCCTATCAAATACTCTTTGTCACACTTCAATGATGTAACTCCCCATAGTTCTCATTTGACTTGTGGATAATTATGTTGACGAGCATTTAGGACCTTTGCTCCAAATCTCACTACATATTGCTTACCATCTTCATCATCTTGGCCAATCGCCCATCCATCCTGTGGGGCTAGTATCCACTGTCACAATCACATGCCTTCCACATTCGTAGTTTACTTTCCTGAAAGTTGGCAACATAAGCAGCAATTTATTTGATTTCCTCATGTCATGTGTATGCATTTCTTCCCATTGGAATTTTTTGTTCTTTCTCAAGAGTCGATACAAAGGTTCTGCTACATGCACATAATATGGAATCCAACTAACATAAAATACACATGCACCCAAGAACTTTCAAACCTCCGTTACATTAATACATGTCTCTTTCATTGTGTGAATTACATCAATTTTTGTTGGAGAAGGTCTTCTACCATATGGCCCGCACATATGTCCCACAATAAGAACTTCATTCACACCAAACACTGACTTTTGCCCAAACAAGGTAAGGTTCACTTCTTCCAACCTTCTTATCACAATCATTTATATGATTTGCCACATACTTGTGGCACCCCCTTGAGTCTAGAGAGACATTTATATCATTTACATCACATCCCTTGATTAGTAGATCATCAAGAAAGGGCATTGCAATTTGAGGTATGAAGTCACACAAAACTTTGTTCATACCATTCATCATATTCAAAACTGAGTTAATTGCTCCTTGAGGTAAGGTGCACATCCTTACCAAACCCAAAGGTTTCCTCATGGTAGTCAAGTCCCTGCTTTTCATAGCTAATTGGAGCTGATCATACGCTGAGTACAAATGCCCCATAGAGTATATCCCCCATAGTGAAAACCCATCTACAATTGGCTCTGTACCCACATTTCTAATTTTAACCTTGTTCACAGGTTGCATATCTGGGATAAAGCATAAAGAATCATTTTTCTTTGGAACTTTGAACCACTTGTTTGAATATGGAGCACAAAAAGGCTCCAAATACCCATCTTGATCTTTTCATTAAGCAACTCGATGAGTTTCGGCAAAGGAGCCTTTGGAACTAGAATAGGCCAAAGAATCTTGCAAACTTGTGCCCAATCTTGCTCAGGTCACAATGATTAGGTTGCAAAGCAGCTTGTTCCATCTTATTTGTGCAGTCTTTTGGTAGAGGTTATGCCACTGGTTTCACTTTATTTTCCATAGACTTATACTTAGTATTCGCTCGCACATCAACACTTTGAACATTTTCAAAATCCTCAATAATTTTGTACATTTATATGGAGCATACTTTCACAACTTCATTTCCAACACACAAATCACAATCCACTAAAGACTCCAAGTCTTGCATGGTATCCACAAATGAACACTCATTAAACACACCTGCAATGCATTCCTCATCTTCTATCAAACCATTGGCCTCAAACCTTTCTGTACAATATTTACATGTTGTCTTTCACCCCGTTTCAAGTCCTCACACTTTGTAAAAGTGATAGATCCATAGTTTATTAATCCTACAAAACCTCTAGAAAATATATCCTTTGCGAGAACTTTTCTCTTCTTGTACCACTGCAATCTTGCTCTATAATGGTACATGGTCAAAACCTCTCATATCCCTGTAGTCCTTGAATTCTTTGTTCGTCTTTGGCAAGGGTTACTCTCTAAGACTTTTACGGTTCCTTTCATGGTCCACACAAACAATAAGGAATTGGACACATGCTTCCTTGCTCCTCCCCTAGAATTGTAGCATCGAACAACAGTTTCATCACCTTGCTCTCCATAGATTTGTACTCCATGTGCATTCAAAGTCTCTCCTTCACCCCATACATGGATAGACTCAGTAAGAAACATTCACCTTCTTTGTGAGTGATGAACCTGATTTGGAGGATCTCCGCCTACCACACCTTCAGGTTTGGTCCTTTATCAAGGACGCCAAGGAGCAGGAGAGTGTCCCCATGAACCTTGTAGCGGAAGGATAGCCACTTTGGCTTGAGTACCCTAGGGGGCTTGAGGAGATGGTTGAGAAATCCATCGTTGTGGCTAGCCCTAGTGACACTCTAGTGGATGAACCACTGACAGATGAGGCTATTCTAGAGGTAAAAATCAGCCGCTTTTCCTTAGTGGTAGTGGATGGGGAGGAGTATGTCTTTATGCATGACTCGGAGAAAGCATTTGGGATGTGCATGGATGAATGCTTGAGTGTGCTATGCACCAACGTCCAATTTTTGTTAGACAGTGTTCCAGATGCCCTTGAAAGCAAGCTCTTGCTACTTGGGGACTCTGTTACTAAAACTATTACAAATGTGTGTGCGGAGGTCTTGAGAACAGAGAAATTGCACATGGATGAGAAACAATTCCAAGCCACACAAACCAAGGTTGTGGTTGCTAGGATGCCTACTCCAATGCAAAACCCCCCCTTCTGATGATCCAAAGCTCGTAGGTGCGTGAAATCAAGCGTCGGGTGGAAAGGGAAATAAGGAGGAGAAGGAAAAGGTGCAGGAGGTAAACTCTATCCTAATTCCATGTTGTTTTTTTTGCCCTTCATTGTCTTTTTTCTTACCCTTGACTGGTTTATGACAGGACATCCTAGAGGTTAATGAGTTTGTAGTAAGGACGGGTGGCAAGCAGACGACCTTTGGACCTCAGTCTTCCCTTGCACATCACATAGGACAACTCACCCCTGAGGATGTTGCCATTGTACATAATGAAGTTACTCCCCAAGGCCATTTCATGACATGGTCACTGAAAGCTCTGAGCAAGGTTTTTTGTTTGTGCACCATTGCTCAAATTGCACATGTTGTGTTCCTAGTGCATAGATCCCTTGTATGCACAACATTTGGCACTGGCTTTCGTGGCAAAGTGCCTGCCCAGATATGGATACACACTTCCATTGGCTCAACTGACCCTCAGGCGATAGCACACGCCCTCGTGGTTGGGGAGTTGCCTTACGCACAAGAGAGACGCCAGGAAAGGGCAAAGAAAATTATGAGCTCCTCAGATGTATGATGTAAATTCAACTTTTCAAAAGTAATAAAATATATTTTGAATTGCCTCTCTATCTTGTACATTCTTTTGAATGTGATTTCTCAATTTTGTAAGTTACTAAAATTGGTGATTTGTTTTAGTAAGTGGTGTCCTTTTTGCTTAAAGCAACAACTCAGCATAAGTCACTCCCTTCAACTTAACTTAATACATTAAGAAACCAAAAAGGCAGATCATTCTGGGGACAATATAAAAATCATCTAAGTGAAATGAAGTGGAATTTATATTGTCATGTTGCATGAACATCTGCTTTCACTAAATATTAACATTGTTTGATATCTTGGGGGGCATACAAAGCTAGAAAATGCCAAAAAAGGGGTGGCCACAAGGGCGCGCAGATGGCCCTGACAGAAGTCCTGGATGGCTCATCGGCCACCCCCTTTTTGGCATTTTTTGGCCTTTTTTGCACTCTAGGACTCTACAAATGGTGAGACAAACCTTAAATTTGACTTTTAATGCACATTATCACTGCCTTCAACTTAACTTAATACATAAAGAAACCAGAATGTCAAATCATTTTGGGGACAATATAAAAATCATATGAATGAAAAGAAGTGAAATTTACACTCTCATGTTGCATAAACATCTGGTTTCACTAAATATTAACTTTTTTTGGTATCCTCGGGGACATACAAGGCCAAAAAATACCAAAAAGGGGGTGGCCACAAGGGTGCGCAGATGAGCCATCTAGGACTTGTATCTGGGCCATCTGCGCGTCCTTGTGGTCAACCCCCTTCTTGGAAATTTTTGGCCTTGTATGTCCCCAAGGATACCAAAAAATATTAATATTTGGTTAAATTTAACTGTTCATGCAAACAATCACTTAACTTAAAACACATGAAGAAGCAAAAAAGCAAAATGAATTTGAAGATAGTAGACACAAAATTCTGAATCATTTTGTCATTGCAAAGTCATCTGAGTACAAAAAGAAGGGTGTGCAATACAAAAGGGAGGTGCAACTTTGGCTAATGCTCAAAGTCCTGCCACAATCGGCGTGCAAGTTGCATGTCCTTTGGCTGTATTTTCACTCTCGTTGCATGTATGATGCATGGGTTGGTATCTTCCAACATCGAAATGATGTGGGCCTCCGCACATTCTTGAATAGTCTCCAACGCCATTGCTTGCATCCTATATTGATTTCCATAGCTTTGAAGCACCTCCTTCACCATGCGAGCAAAGGGGGCTTGTCGAATTAGAAGCACGGTAGTCTTCTGGTAGTGCCGGATTTTTGCAAATGCCCTTGCTATTTGTTGACGTCGCTGAGGTTGTCTAGGGGGCACTTGCACATTTGCTGGTGGACGGCATTCGGGCTTCTTGAAAAACTTAGATTTGTGCCTTTTTACATGCTTTGGTGCTAGATCTACCGTTTCTTCTGATTCATCCTCTTCCCTTGCCTCCCGATCTTGTGCGGTGGGGAGAGCTCCCTGGCCACCGGGCAATGTCTTCCCCCCACTGACATCCGGTGTGTGCGCGGTATCTGAGATCGCTACCATGGTGGATTTGTCTTTGATTCAGTATTTGTATGGACCACCCGAGCTCTGGATGGTTCTGCTTGCGATTGGTGGTGCAACGGCTCCTCCCTGTCAGACTCTGATGTTTGTTGGCCCTCCTCTTCTTGCCAGCACTGGTGGGCATGTTGCTTCACTCTACGTCAAGGTGTTTTTGTTGTGCACATGAAGAATCTTTTGCTTTGAATGACTCCTAGACCAGACTACCATGCCTACTGCTTGAAGAGTTCTTAGAATGGCAAGGTATTCGCGGCCATTTTTTTGTGCCTTTAAGCCACACCGGCTTCTCTAGATGGTTATCTTCCCAGTTTACGGGCTCGGTTTGCGCCCTTTGGGAAACCAAAATGCGGTGAGGATTTGACGGTTTAGAGTCCGGAATAGTGGCTTTCAATCAGCTATTGCGGCTTAAGCATTAGGTCGGTGGGCAAAAAGTTGACCCAAAGCAAGGAAGTTGGGGGCAAAGTAAGTTTTTTAATGAGGTTTATGAAGCTTTACAGGGCTTGAGGGGTAGAGTTGATATCGGGCCGCCACCTCGGGTGCTATTGGTCCCACATGCACGATTTAGAGCCGGACCAGTGGCCTGTATGGTCTGAGTTGTGAGCCCCCCCATGCAGTGTGTGTGTGTGTGTGTGTGTGTGTGTGTGTGTGTGTGTGAGAGAGAGAGAGAGAGAGAGAGAGAGAGAGAGAGAGAGAGAGAGAGAGAGAGAGAGAGAGAGAGAGTCTCTCCCTGTGGGCGTGGCCATGGCGACCTCTGTAGAGGCGCTGCGTATGGTGATGCAAGGGCAAAAATTGACGGCGTTTTGAATGAACTAGTGGAGTCGGTAGCTCTGAAGGGCGTCGGGTGTTGTCCGACAATGGCCGCTCGTCGATTATATGGCACTCTCAAGATCAAGTAACCTCCTTCAAAACTGGGAGCAATCATTGTGCTCCTCCGTGGGGGCACCAAAAAATGGAGAGAGAGAATGGGGGAACACACCCAACACACAACACAAGGCCTCTCTATAGTGCACGGAGTTCACATCACCCCTGTCCTCTCAAAAACACCTTCAAAAAACTCACTTTGCATTAGCAAACCACTGCCTTCTCACTTCCCAATGCATACACACTCCATAAGACCAAGATCAAGCGAGAGCAAGGAACCTCGTTCCAAATATGCCAAAATATGATGCCAAGTGGACCAATTGGAGTGCAATTTCCAAAGTTGAAGGCCCCCCACTGTAAAAACTAATTTTTAATCAAATGGGGGCTTTTTGGTGTCGTTTGAAGCCTACAAAGTGGAGTTTTGAGACAGAGGAGTGTGCATGTCAACCCCCTTTGTATTTTCTCATGAAAATGGTCATTTTGATGGCAATGCAAGCCTTGTACGTGCCTTTTGAAGTGTAATCAAGCCACTATTGCCCTGTTTTTGGTGTTGTTTCCATTAGGAAAATTTTGAACTCATTTTTGGGCCTTTTAAGAGTGCCACATCATCAAAGTTGTACAAAAGAAAGCAACCCGGTAGACCCCTCTAAATATTGCTTAGAACCCCGTGATATGACCTATCATTGGAAAGTTCTTGAAAAATGGATTCTAAAGAGCCAAGGTCCGAAAAGTTTGGATGACTTCTATGAAAGTTATGCCATGTTTTTTTAATCAGCTAGGTTTTGTTACCGTTACGGTAATCTAAAATCACCCTTTTCTAAATCTACATGAAGGCAATGTCCGATACATGCATGCTATATATCAATAGATAGCATTTGAAGAGTAGATTCTAAATATCCAACCTCCGACAAGTTTGGATCTTATTTGCAAAAAAATTACCGATCCCCACTTTTTGAAAGCTATGCCACATCAACAATTCTTACAAGGCCCATTTTTGAGTCCAAACTTTTCCTAATGCCCCTTCCCCCCTTCTCTTTCTCCTGCTCTTATGTTATCCCGTGGTGCCGGCTTTGTGGATGTGTGTGCCCCCCCGGATTGATGGTGCTTTGTGTAAGAGAGTGAGATTGAGTGGTTGTGTGTGTGTGCAAGGTTGAGATGGATTGTGGGAGTGAGTGTGAGTTATGTTGCGGTCTTGTGGAGTGTGTAAGCATTGGGAAATGAGCAAGCAATGATTTCCTAGCGCAAAGTGAGTTTTTTGAAGGTGTTTTTGAGAGGATAGGGCCTTGTGTTGTGTGCTAGGTGTGTTCCCCCATTCCCCCTCTCCAGCATCTTCTAGTATATCTAAAAATATCATCCATGTCAATGTCTTAGATAATGCCACATGCCTTCAAAAAGAAAGCATGGGTGATAGAATTTGGAGAGTAGCCTTGGCTTGCTCTGCATTTCAAGAGCTTCTTTCTCTATCAACATGTTTAAGTGCAAATAAAAATAGCCGAGTGATCCTTCGTCGCGTTCTAGGATCCTCTAATCAACCTTGACATATGTGTCCATTTTTTGCATATTGTAGCACATTCAATGTACATGTTAGATCTCAAATGTTTACCACAGGCAAGTAAGATGCCAACACATGTTATTGAGAGGCCCTAAAGTTGCATCTTGCCCTTGACTAACAACTCGTCATCAATTTGTTTATCCATGCCATCGTGTGACATAACATCACATCCCTTTAGGATGCAAGCATGGGATAGAGAAGCCCTTGTGGGGTCCTCACGTGTTCTACATTTCAAGAGATTTTCTCTTGGTCAAACTTGTAATAAGTTCAATCCAAACTAGCCAGTGCTTCTTGGCCTATGCCTGCACAAATAGGCTTATTCCACAATTATTACACTTCAGTATATGATATACCAAACAACACAGGCATTCATGAAGTAGATTCATGCTTTTTATCCCTACTTTTTTGCAGTCCAAGAGACCACATCACAAAGAGAAAACTTATCCAATGCTTTTTGGGTAATTGTATGTACACATATACATGTGGACATAAGCATGCCCCTTGTCTAACCTCTTCATGGATTTTTTTGCCATTGTCAAAACATTTTATATAATGCCACATGGCTTTGGGATGCAAGCATGGGAATTCACATTTAGAGTCCCTTACTTTGCATCAAATGAAAGTTGCCAATGTCAATGTCTTGTATAATGCCACATGGCTTTGGAATGCAATCATGGACAATCACATTTAGAGAGTCCATTACTTTATATTAGATGAAAATAGTTTGCATCATGCCACATGCCTTCAAATGCAAGCATACCTCATCACACTTGAAGAGAAGCCCTAGGGATGCCATTGCTAATAACAAATCAATGCTTCATGGACCTTCCCATGTTGGTCATCTCCTACAATTGCTGCAATCCAATTGGGGATTCCGCACTGGAAGCATGTCAAACACTTGTAATCTTTCAAAAGTAGACAACCATTAGCATACAGGTCTAACAAAGCTCCTCCAAGCATGAAATTGTCTTCAAACACCCCTCGTTTAGATTTTATTTTTCCCTATGTCAAGTGCCGTCAAAATTCACATATAGAAGTTTCTCGGGGGGTTCACCATTTAGTGCACCCCTATATAATGTGCGTTTGGGGGGTATTAAAAAAACCCCTCTTTTTACATGTTTGAATAAATAAAATGGCCTCTTATTTTAGGATTTTTTTTTCAAAATTGAATATAAAAACCCTTTATTTTAATGTATCTCTGTTAAATTGTCTATTTTTTTTGCATTTTAAAACCTCTCCTTTTGAACTCGCGGTTGGTAGATAAATAGGGGGAGAGCACACATCGTAAGCAATTTTTAAGGGATAGAATTTGCATGTGACAGAAGAGGCAAAAAAAGGAGGCAGTGCTAAAAGTGAGAGAGGAGAGAGTGTTCTAAGAGAATGGAAGTGCTAAATGGGAAGAGAGAATAATATCAATACCATACGGGGGCAAAGGCTACTAACCCATGTGAGCCTATGTATCAAAGAGTTGAGGTTTGGAGAGAGCTTTTTGAGCGATCTTTGGAGTGAGCTTTTTGCGGATATTGCTCAACTAATCAAATCTAGAAAAAAAAGGTCACTACAAAAAAAGAGTTTTCGGAGCTCTCGCTCTGTGTGTGTGTGTGTGTGTGTGTGTGTGTGTGTGGCTATGTGGTGCTACAAGTAGCTCCACATATCGATTAAATTAGCCTCTTTGAAACTTCCTATATCACTACTTGCCGACAGGTGGTGCCACAAGAAGCTCCACAAAGCGCTTAAATTAGCCTCTTTAAAGCTTCGTAAAGCACCAGGTAGCAACACCTGGTATGGAGCTACTTGTAGCACCACATATCGACACGTGGTGCTAAAGAATCTTCAAAGAGGCTAATTTATCTTTGTGGAGATTCTTGTAGCACAACATATTGGCATGCAGAGCTATAGGAAGTTTCAAAGAGGCCAATTTAAGAGCTTTGTGGAGTTTCTTGTAACACCACATGTTGATATACAATGCTAAAGAAAGTTTAAAGAGGCTAATTTAAGCACTTTGTGGAGCCGCCTGCACCACGTGTTAGCACGTGGTGCTATAGAATATTCAAAGAGGCTTTAAGCCATTTGTGAAGTTTCTTTTGGCAACACATGTCGGCACGTGGTGCTATTAGAAGCTTCATAAGGGCAATTTAAGCACTTTATGGAGCTTCCTATAGCACCACATGTCGGCAGATGGTGCTATAAGAAGCTTGAAAGAGGCTAATTTAAGTGCTTCGTGGAGCTGCATGTAGCACCACGCGTTGACACGTGGTGCTAAAGAAAGTCTCAAAGAGGCTAATTTAGAGGCACACCACCTTTACCTCAACATAATTAAGCCCCTGCAAAGCTTCATGTAGCACCATGTGCTGACACATGGTACTACAAGCAATTCTGCAAAGGGCGTAATTTTTTCTTCCAAGACATTCGGCCATTTTGGACTATAAAAGAATTGGGCTAAAGAAAGGCCTATGTAGGTCCATGTATCACCACATGCCAACACTGAGTGGCCAGGGCTTAATTCTCCCTTTGCAAGGGCTTGATATTGGTTCGTAGACACTTGAGCCCTTGTGGACAAGAATTAGGGAAAAAAGCTCATCCAGAGCTACTTGTAGCACCACATGTAGGTAGCTTGGAAAGATAAATTGTTTTTCCAGTTCTCTAGAGAATCCCTCTCCCCTTGGCAATGCTATGTCATTGTGAATACTCTTACTTCATAAGCTCTTCCTATTAAGCCATTGTATAATCGCTTCTTATAGTACTAGCACATGGTGTACATGTAGCTTTGGGAGAGCTTTTTCTCCCGTGTAGTGTTGCTTCTTGTAGCACCACATACAGAGTTTCCCCTTATAAAATTAAACCACTATGGAGTTCCTTCTTGTAGCACCATTTACCAACACTATGGAGTTCCTTCTTGTAGCACCATTTACCAACACATGGTGCTACTAGTAGCTTCAAAGAAGCTTGTTTTTCCCACTTCTCTAGAGGATGCCTCACCACTTCTCTTAGTGGACCCCTCACCACTTGACAATGCTATGTCATTTTTCGTACTCTTACTTCCTAAGCTCTCCTTATAGAGAATATAGTCATTGGTACTGATTTTGAAAACTTTCAAAGGCCTTAAAATCCTCTTCTTTGAAGCATCTTAACCATGGTAGCTGACTCACATCACATGGTTTTGGCATTTGAAATGAAGACAGGTGTGACTCCCTTTTTCTTGGTATGCAAATGTTCACTTTTTTTAATACTCCACATAATACAAATTGCAAGAATCTTTCATTAAGATAAACAATTTAATATTTTTTCTTTTTTTGAAAACTTTATAACTGCACAAGCATTGTTTTTTTTCACTTTGGTGTCTTCAAACATTGAGGCATCAATTTTGAGCTCATTGATCATTGCATGGGCCTACTAACAAGAATGCAAAAGACATGTCACCCATTGCAACATAGAGTGAAACACATAGCACAAATTGGATCCTAAACATTTAGAAATTTGCTCGGGTTTTAGATCGCTCAAAACTTCTCGCTTGGGCTACGGTAAGACTCCCCTCTCCCTATCTCCTCTATCTCACTTCCATCTGTCTCCAATTACCTCTCCCTATCTCTATTTCTCTATATCTCCCACTTCTTTAATATCTCTCTCTCTCTTGCCCCCCCTCCCCCCTTTATCTCTCTCTATGTTTATCTCTCCTCTCCTCTCTCTATGTTTATCTCTCCTCTCCTCTCTCTCTCTCTCTCTCTCTCTCTCTCTCATCAATCTTGGAGGTCTCTGGGAGTTGGGACTGTTCTTACAAATTTAAAAAGTCTCCTCTCTCAAATCTCCCACGTGGGTGCTAATGAGAGAGACGTGGGAGATTTGAGAGAGGAGACTTTTTAAATTTGAAAGAATAGTCCCAACTCCCAGAGACCTCCAAGATTGATGTGTGTGTGTGTGTGTGTGTGTGTGTGTGTGTGTGTGTGAGAGAGAGAGAGAGAGAGAGAGAGAGAGAGAGAGAGAGAGAGAGAGAGAGAGAGAGAGAGAGAGAGAGAGAGAGAGAGTGCAGGATGTTCAACATGCATGGGATGAGTGGGATTGGGAAGAAGCAGGAGAAAGTGTACAATGAGGAGGTTGTGGTGCTATATCCCCGCAATGTGCAAAATTATGTTTTTTGTTTTCCTTAAGTGGTTTGCTATCCATAAACATTTTGGATAGAAGATTTCTCATTGTTACCATATAGGCTATGTGGTGGCAGCATTGCAAGACCATTTGTTACTTAGCTCTATCATCTTTTGTATCCTTCATGTGTTTGTGTGTGTGTGTGTGTGTGTGTGTGTGTGTGTGTGTGTGTGTGTGTGTGTGAGAGAGAGAGAGAGAGAGAGAGAGAGAGAGAGAGAGAGAGAGAGAAAGAAGAAGAAGAAGAAGAGAATTTTAACACCGTAGGAAACTATCCCAAGAGACCTTAAAGATCTATATGAGGAGGAGAGTTGAATTCAAGACATGTTATGTGTGTGTGTGTGTGTGTGTGTGTGTGAGAGAGAGAGAGAGAGAGAGAGAGAGAGAGAGAGAGAGAGAGAGAGAGAGAAACAAGAAGAAGAAGAAGAAGAAGAAGAGAATTTTAACACCGTAGGAAACTATCCCAAGAGACCTTAAAGATCTATATGAGGAGGAGAGTTGAATTCAAGACATGTTATGTGTGTGTGTGTGTGTGTGTGTGTGTGTGAGAGAGAGAGAGAGAGAGAGAGAGAGAGAGAGAGAGAGAGAGAGAGAGAGAGAGAGAGAGAGAGTTAGCAAAAGTCAAAGGGGAGTCAGAGAGAGGAGATAGAGGGAGGGGGGAGGTAGAGAAGAAAAAATTTCTCTTTGAAAACTCTTTCTGGAGCGAGCTTTTTTTCTAAATTTGACTAGTTGAGCAATATTTGAAAAAATATCATTCCAAAGCTCACTCTATTCCAATCCCCTTTATTAAAATTCCATAAGTGACACAAGAAGAGAGAGAGAGATACTTTATAAGGAGAGATTTATTAATGAGCATCTGATATCTAACATTAGATAATCCAATAATTTAAGGTGCTTTCCACCTATTAGCCGTACAATAAGTATTTGTTAATATACATAATTAAGTACCATCACACACCTCTCTATTAAGGAAGCAATTTCCCTCAGTTGCTATGTTATTAATCTGCAAGTCATAACTTGTCAAAAATAGTGGTTAAAATTATTTATCAAAAACATCATTAAAATCTTGCAAACTTAAACAATCTAATTTTGCATGCCTTCTTTGTCCACATATTGGATATTCTAGTGTCCTACACAACTAGAATATCCTACATTAGTAGAATAAGAAATATGTGTCATATCATCATATATAAGAATATCACTAGTATCCAGGGTCGAAGTCTAAATTCGTAAACAATATCATTATCATAAACAAAATCCAAATCAATTGTTACATCATATACTTGGGTTGACAAAATCACACTTGTAGTAGTGGTGGCCAGCCATTGTAGTATGAATTTGTAATTAATGCTGCCTAAACTCGCAAATCTACCCCAATTTGGCATGTTGTGTAAATCATCAAATCTGCACTTATCATGCTTAAATGTTGAATCTACATTTACGATCATGTTGTCTAAATTGTCAAATGTGCACTAATGTTGCCTAAATTGTGGAAGCTGCATTTATGGTCGTGCTACCTAAATTGGAAAATTTCCACTAATGCTACCCAAATCAGTGGATCGACATTTATGGTCATGCTACCTAAACCATCCAATTTACAAAGGTATTGCGTACCCAATGGATTTGTAATAAATAAGTTGGTGTTGCGTAAACCGTGGAATTGACACCATGATGATATTTGCACACTACTTAAACCAACGAATTTGTGTACATGTGATCAATGGACTAGGAAAGCACATATTGATTTTCTAAGCTACATTTGCTCCTTGTTTTGATGAGAAATTCAAGTAATTTAGAGTAAAAATAGACTTACAACGTATAATCCCTTATGTCAAATTTGCTTTAGTGCATCTGCTTAGGTTTATATGTGAAGCAAATAACTTACACGAAAGTAGAGAATTTGAGTATTATCATTATGTATTATGTATGCTCTTTCAAATGCACATGGTAAAAAGGCATTGATAAATTGCATATCTTGAGGTTCTCTAAAGATCTAGCAACTAAACAAATTGATAAGAAAGCTATATCATTTGAATCTATGTATCTCTGTTCTTCTTTTTGAATGGGATCAGTAGCCTGTAATAGGATTTTGGCATGGACAAAGTTAATATGCTTCAACCAATAATTATGAATTTTAGACTAGTCTGGGTATTTTATTTGACAACAACCAAAGAGTCCGTTCTAAAATCCTGTACAATGTTTGCTAGGGTATTATCACCTCAATTTTCCAAGTCACTTTTTTTTGGCTTGGGTAGCTTAAGCATGACTAAAGAATATATTAAAAAAACTTTTGAGTCCTTGCCTAAAATGGGAATTGTGCTCTTGTCCTATTGATGTCTTCTCCTTATGCATGGAGTGGATTGGTGGATCTCTTAAGTTTAGGTTTACTTAAAAGTTTTTTTATTTTTAGTAATTTTGTGGTTATTGGAGGTGGTTGAATGTAATGAAGATACATTTCTTCTTTTTTGGTTTTGTTTGAAGCATTATATACTAGGTTATGGTGGCCTTTTTTTCTTGAAATAAGATGGTAGTCAAACTTATGATCCACTAGTTTTGACCTAAGGTTTATTTTGGATTGTTGTGGGCTGGTTTCTCTTGAAATAAATATGCTCTCTCTACTTTCATATGCTCTCACTTGATGCTAAACCATTGGTGCACTGAAATTTTTTTTGTGCTTAGAGATAGCCAACTTTTTCTTATTGGTTTGGTTGGGGCTAATTGGGTCTGTTGGAATTGGGCCGACATTTTTACTATAGACGGAATGCACGGCTACCTTGCAAATACCAAAATAGCCAACACTTTTATATTGGTTTGCTTAGGGATGATTAGTTTTGTTGGACTTGGACCAAGATTTTTTCTATAGATAGAATGAACAGAGGCCCTACAAAGACACAAAATAACATAGTATTTCAGCAACATAATAAAAAATCTTTTATACCTATAAACACATCATCAAGAACCGTGCACAATATGAGAGAGAGAGAGAGAGAGAGAGAGAGAGAGAGAGAGAGAGAGAGAGAGAGAGAGAGAGAGAGAGAGAGAGAGAGAGAGAGAGAGAGAGAGCGCAAGCATGTGCACCTCCTAGAGGGAAGTGCTATACATACCCAAGAGAGAAGAGGGGAGAGGGATAGGATAAGATCAACACCAAATGGGGGCAAAGGCCTGCTACCTACATGCCTCAATGAACCCATGTAAGCCTATTTATCAATTCTAGATGTCTTACAAGAATAGAGAAAGATTTATGAAGAGAGAGTTTGTCTGTGAGCATCTAATCTCCACCATTAGATACTCAAATGGTTTAAACTACTTCTTACCTCTATCAACCATTTTAAAAATATATATTAATGCATCATAAATAAATACCATTACATATCTCTCCATTAATATCCTCTGTTGCTATGTTATTGTCCTGTAAATCACAACTTGTGGAAAATAGTGGTTAAAATTACACATCAAAATAAAAACTTACAAACTTAAATAGACTAGTTTGCTTATGCCCCTTTAGTCATCTACATACTACATATTCTAGTGTCCCATACTGCTATAATAAGTAGTATATGTCATATCACAATGTGTAATGATATCATTAGGATATCATTGGTCACAATTTTTATTTTATATCCAAGGTCCATCAATACTAAGTCCAAATCCATAACAATGTCATCATCAACATCATAAAACTCCATATCAATATAACCCAAATCATTTGCATCATATAATCAGGTTGACAAAATTGCACTAGTGGTAGGGGTGGACAATGACTACAATATGATATTATTGTAATTGGTGTTGCCTAAACTGGCACATCAACACTAATTGGACATGTTTCTACACTTGTGCTACCTAGCTGATGGATCTACATTTATGTGTTTAAATGAAAATTTTGAATTTACGATGGAATGGTTTGCTAGTGGGAAATGGGGGCATCCGATAAAGGAAAAAAAGGCATGAGAGGCATGTTCTTAATGGTGTGGCACACACACCAAGGAGGGAAATTTTAGTGATGTTGATGCATTTGACATTTGCTGGTTGCCCAACGGTGTTGTGATAGCTTCACATCAACATGTCATGCATGCCATGGATGCCAACATCACTTTCATCCACAACCATTGTTGACCATGTGGTGGACTATGACGGCTACTGAAAATAGGCTCTTGACTACTCACAATGGCATCTGGAAGTCGACAAAGGTACCACCAATATTTGCCTTACTTTTCACCCAAACGGGTGCTAGACACCAACCCATGTAGGGCACTGATATTCCATGCATTATCTACCACTAGCACACTAAAAAGAGACCTACTTTACCCAAAAAAGCACATGCAACACGAAGCACTACGTCCTTAGGCAACCCAAATCATAGGGAGTATTCATTTAAACCAAAAATGGGGAATATTTTGTTAGCTCTCAATTGGTAAATTGAAAGGATTAAAACTTGCCATTACAAAAACTATAGCAAGCGTATCAAATCTTGTGGTTTATTTTCCCTCTAATTAGAAAAGCCTGGATAGCACCTTAGTTTGATTGATGAGCAATACTCACGTTGCACCTATTGTAGGACATAGAGCGGTGGCAGGGTAAGTCGCCATTTGTTTTTGTATGAAGCTTTTCACGGCCTCTCTCTCTCTCTCAACGTGATATGATTGGGAGAGTTGGCAATTTGTTGAATCTTGTGAGTCTAAGGTTATTCTAGTGACCTTAGACTTCTATTTTAATAGGTCTTATCTAACACTATCATCCATCAATAATTTACTAATCTATTAACAATACAGAGACTCCACCTTGCAATTGAATAACAAAAAGAAACCCTCAAATTAGAAGCATGACTCTCCATGTTCTGGAAAATGTTTTACCCTCCTCTCCTCTCGTTTGGATTGTTGGAGCTATATATGGCTCACTCTGCTCAACTTGGTCTCACCTATATATTTTTATCTTGTCCTCAATATGAATCAGTCTTTGGGAGCACATGGTGTGTCTCTTCTCTTATCTCTCTCTTTCTCTCTACATCTCAACATGGTATTGATAGCCGTTTTTCGGCTCCTTGTAATTGCCACAGTGAGTTACCTCACCCTACCAAAATCACCCAAACACTGTGGCTATCCCTACCATTTCACTGTACATAGGCGTGCGTGAGTCACGGGACTTTTCCCATATCTTCTTAAAAAACCCTCAATTAGCTAGCCATTGGGCTAGTTGAGCCAAAAAAATTTTAAAAAAAAATAAAAAAAATAAAAGTATATTATGGCCCATGCGTATGTAAATATTTCTTTGTATATAGGGCCTAAATAAAATATTTTTTCATAATTATTTTGGTATTTATTTTAATATTTCTACCTAGGTGTGTGATATTTATGCTCTGTACATTGCCTCACCATTACCACAATTTTTCTTACCATTTTTCATATTCTTTATTCCATATAGAAATATTTTCATGTAAGCTTCTCTTATATTTGGTGTAACTCCACCCCAACAAAAATCCAAAAAAGCTAGTTTTATTTATGTGTATATTTTTTCACTATTGTGATTTTTCCCTTCCTACATCTATTTTGTTTTTTTTCTAAAAAATTAGAACACCAAAAATATTTATCTTTTTATGGTAGCCTCATAATGAGAGAGATTTCTTTTGACCCCTTTATATTTTTTCCACTTATATTATTTATATTTGACATGTACATATTTTTTAGACCCCTCAATATTTGATTTTTTTAGTTGTACTATTCACTTATATCATGATCTCAACAATATCTTCAATTATAGACCTACCAAATAAGGTCAAGGGTAGGTGGCATGCATACATGCACTATGGAGGGCTCACTCTTGGAGGTATTCAAAATAATCATCCAAAGAAGGACCCCACAAGGACCTTGTGCAGTGGAAAAAAACGGTCAGTTTTGCTGAATTTTTAAAGTTCACTTGCTCTCCGAATTTGAAAAGGTGATACAAACAAAAGTTGTAGCTCGTGAGTTGAACTTTTGCCTCAAATTTTTTCATATTTTTTTGAGATATGAGCTGTGAGCTATGATTTTATTAGTGGACCCCAGTTTTCCCATGCTATGCAGCCACACTCTCTCTTCCACTTTATCATTTTCCTCTTTCACACACACTTCTCCACTCATCATCCCCACCTCTCTCACCACTCCTCTCTGCACCCTACTCACCTTCTCTTCAACCTTGAAGAATAAGAGAAACCATGGTGAACTCATACCTCCCACACACAATTCCATTCCAAAATTGACCACCTAGTCTCATTTTTCCTCCTCCAAGTTACCCATATCTTTCAAAAAAACCACAAAATTCAGCCTCTTCTCTTAAAAGACAGCATCATGGTGGTTGATTACTCAGCTTCAATTACCTTGTCTCTCAAGGAAGGTCAAGAGTGGAGAAAAATGTATCGTCAAAGCTAGTGGACCGTCAACAAGCGTCAAAATTGGCCCTACTCAAGACACTTGGAGCATCAACCTTGTAAGAAATCCACCATTTCTTACCTCTTAAGAGTTTTTCTTCCTTATTTGTATCCTACATGGATACTCCCATTGTAAATATCCAATTTCATTTGTAAATTAATACTAACTCTACTAACACTAACCCACTATGAAAAGTCCTATCACCTCCATTTCTCTCCTCTCTCTTTCCCCACCACTTCTTGATAATTCCAAGCAAAAGAAATTAGATAAATGGCTGAAAATCTAACCCAACCATGGTTAGAGGAGTAACCCTAGCCTTCAAAATTGCTATAAAAGGAGGGTGTAGCTAGCACAAAAAGGGGGAGCCATAAGCAAGAGCACTATGCTATAGCTTGAGAAGCCAAGCTCAACCTCTGTAGAAGGAGCTCTTGAGTGGAAGCTCATTGTCTTATGCATGTACATGTGTTGTAATAGGGGATTAGCAAGGGAACTCTATGCCATTGTAAGAGAGAGAGTGATCATTCAATTGAGAGTAGGAAATCTATCATTTCTCCTACTAGTGTAAGCCCAACATTTGCTGAATCAAGGAGGGTGGATTTGGACTAAGCTTGGATATTTTGTCTCCCTTCCAACGTGAAGCAATGGACAACAATGATGCGTAAGTGTCTTGGTGTTTTTTGTTAAGTTCTTGATAGCTTGTCTCTGGTGTTGTCATCAATCTAACCATAAATCCCACATACTGTAAGAGGGCGACAGGGTGGAGAGGACTCCCCTGGCTTTAAGACAGTGATTGGGGTGGCTTTTCTTGCTATGTGTTGTGGTGAAATTTACGCAAGCTATGTTGAACAAATACTAATCTCACTTTGATTTGTCATGACAGATTTGTAAGAAGGTATTAATGCAACAAGCACCCCCTCCCCCTTTCTCTCTCTTTCTTAAATATATAGTTGTGTTTGCTTGATCATTGCCGATACGTTTTCAAAGCAGCCCGAGCACTATCTCTCTCTCTCTCTCTCTCTCTCTCTCGTGTTTTAGTGTGTGAGAGTGTTCCATTGGTGTTAGGGTTAGTGTAAATTCCTTGATTGTTTGTGGGTTGCTCTAATGATTCTCCTCTTTTGCGTCCTAGTTCGCTCTTAAACTAGGTGGTGCCCCTTGTGTAGTTGGGATTTGGCTGTAAGTTTGTTGTTTTGGTTTGTGTTGTGTTGTGCCCCAGCCCCATTGAGCAGCACGGGAGCCTTGAAGGGTGTCTAGAGGTTGCTCTTCTTGTTGCCCGCCCCGGACTGCCTCAAATTGGTGCCCCCACGGAGGACAGACTTGTGTATGTTCTATGAAGTCTCAACCTTTAGCATAATCAAGTATCTTGCATGAATCACGAGAATTTGTATGATCCCTTCATTCCCATTGCAAGGCAAAAGGTACACATAATTGTTAGTACTAAGTTGCAATTTCAGCAAGTAATTCGTAGAATTTTAGGTCCTCTTAGGTTAGCCGAGATAAACACTTCGGTAAATCCTTTTATTTTGCCTCTCATTAGGTACGATATTAGCTTGGACGTCTATATTTTTGTGTTATTTTAAGCATTAGGACATGCATAGGCCATGGATAATGGCCCAGGAATAGAGGTTTTTTCCTTTCATTTTACTCCACACATTAGAATAAACGTTGCAATTAGTAGGAAAATCCATTTTCAACATAGTATGGTGTTCATGTTTGGTGCCCAAAGAGTAGGAGAAATTCTCGCATCACCAAACCCTGTCATCCTACCTCTTATTGATTATCATAGGTCGTTTGATGTGAATATCTTTATTTTGTTGTAGAATAGATTGCAAGCTAGATACATTATTGTGTAAATCGTTTTAAGAAAGAAAAACAAAAACGGGTGTCACTTTGAAATCAATTCAATGGAAAGCCAACGCCAAATGTCTGGGTATCCTCTTTTCTTTGGAGAGCCTGGAGAGGATGCTGAATTATTTTTAGCAAATTTCAAGATGTCTTGCCGTATCAAGAGGATAATAACCGATCAAGAACGTGTAGAAATGTTTGAGGTGGTCCTTAGGAAAGATGCTAGTACTTGGTTTGACTCTTTGCCTGAGGAAGTTAAGGGGAATTACACAGAAGTGTTGAATCATTTTAAGAGATACTTCTTTGATCCCCAAACACTCAAAAACTATGGCAAGACATTGTTTCTCATAAGCAAAAAGACTTAGATGACTACTACTTGTACAAGCAAGAGTTTCTACGTCTTTGGGCTCTATGGATACGAAATGTTGCTAACCCTGGTGATGGTGCAAAATTTTTAAAGAAGGAGAGGTTCATAGCCGGACTCTTTCCTGACCTTAAGGTAAAAGTTGAGGCGGGTGCACCTGCTACCTTTGATGCAGCTGAAACTAGGGCTGCTGAGAAATATAGGAAACTCAAGTGCTTAAGGGGAGAGGTTCCAATAGAAGGTCTTAGACCCAAAGGTAAGTCACAAGCATCAACATCGAGGGAGCTTCCTGAGGTAACGATGGAAGTAATTGAGAAGTTAAACGAATCTTTAAGCAGCCTGTCAATTCACCTTGCACAAGCTGTAGGTCCAAAGGGACAAGCAAAGAAGTCTGAAGAGCGAGATCCACGACCTAGGAGAGTCTTGCAATGTTGGAATTGTGGAGAGTCTGGACATGGGATGTATAATTGTCCTTGGCCCCGTGGGGAGCCAGGGAGACCTAACTTGAATTACCCAGTGATGAATGCAGGTGAAGGAACTGGTCAACAACCAAGGCTTCTACAAAGACCAAATGGACCAAGACCACCTCCACAAGGGGTAGAAGGAGTTCCACCTTTGCCAGATCCAAATGTGCATGTGGTAGAGGTGACAAACTCAAATGAGGTTGACATGGAAGCAAATGGCATTAAGCGTGGCCGAGGAAAAGGTAAAGAGAAAGAGGGTGTCCCATCACAGAGTGACCATGGACAAGGCAAGAAGGCAAAGGAGACCAAGGAAGCTAAGAGGACTCGACGTCGTATCAATCTCCAAAACTTCCCTCTTGGACATGGTATGGCTCCATACAACCTGTTGGAAGACATGCGAGGTAAGGGTCCTGATATCTCATGGCCTCAGTTTCTTGCATTATGCCCACAAGTTAGGAGGGATTTAACAAAGGCAGTTAGCACTAGGAGAAAGGTAAAAGAGAGTTTTCCTGTTGTAAAAATTGCACATGCTGAAATGAACGAGGATATTACACCTGTGCTAGATTGTTACATAAAAGGAAGATTGGTTAGGAAAGGTCTAGTGGATGGGGGTGCACAAATTTGCATCATGACAGAAGGGCTCATGCAAAGACTAGGCATGCACATCCATGAGACACCTGAAATCAAAGTGAAAATGGCAAACAATAGCAAGGCTAGGTGCGTAGGCATTTGTAAAAATGTTTTTGTGGAGGCCTTTGGCATTAAGAAGGCAGTGGATTTCTATGTCATGTCTACCAAGGGAAATGGTTACCCATTTATCCTAGGAAGACCATGGCTAATGAAAATGCGAGCTTTGCAGGATTGGGAGAGTGGAAAGCTAATTTGCAGGAATGACAATCACAAGAAGGTTGTCTTTGACATGAAGGAGCAACGCCAAGAGGAGCTCCATGAGGAATCATCTCGAAGTGAGACGGAAGAAGATTGGACTGAAAACACTTCAGAAGAAGAAAGTAGCGGCAGCATTACTGAAGAGGAGTCCTCCATTGAAGTCATGGGGGTAAGGTTTAAGCCAAACAACTAGGAGACCTCTTCTCGAGGTTTGGAAGAGGTAGGTTCCCAAGAGAACCAAAAGGTGGAAGATGAAGGAATGTTAGAAGGTATGTTGTCTACAACACTTACAAAGGATGAAAGAGAGGAGTTCAAATGTGTGCTAAGGAAATTTCCGAGGCTTTTTGCTAAAGACTACACCGATGTGCGTGGAGTAGATGTTGTTCAACACAAGATTGAGTTGAAGCCAGAGGCCACACCTAAGGCTCAAAAGCTACGAAGACTAGGAGTCATTAAGGAGCAGGCTCTACTCAAGGAGGTAAGAAAGCTTCTAGCAGCAGGTTTCATTTATCCAGTGGAGAATTCAGAGTGGGTCTCTCCTGTTGTTGTCACTCCTAAGAAAAACGGAAAGTGGAGGGTGTGTGTGGATTACTGTCCACTCAATGAGGCAACAAAAAGAGATCACTTTCCCCTCCCATTTCAGGATGAGATACTAAATGAGGTAGCTGGTCATGAGAAGTACACTGTGTGTGATGGCTACTCAGGCTACTTTCAAATAGGTATCGCATTGGAAGATCAATTGAAAACAACCTTTATCACTCCTTGGGGTTGTTATGCTTTTAGAGTCATGCCATTTGGTCTGACAAATGCTCCTGCAACATTCCAACGTTTCATGAACATGGTGTTTCAAGCATTTTTTGGAAAGTCAATTAGGGTGTTCATTGATGATTTCTGCATTTATAGCTCAAAATCATTGCATCTACAAAGGGTAGAAGAAGGTTTAAAGAAGCTCTATGACATGGGAGGTCAACTCAACCCCGACAAGTGTCACATAGCTGAGGATGAAGTGATCTTGCTTGGTCACAAGGTTTCCTATAAAGGCATTGAGGTGGATCCTTCAAAGGCAAAGGCTCTTATTGAGCTACCATCACCCAAGAGTCTTAAGGAGGTCATCTCATTCATTCAAAAGGTGAAGTATATGTCACGCTTCATTCACTTAGCCTCGGAGTTACTTCACCCTTTGCAAAAGTTGACACAACAAGTAGAATTTGCGTGGTCTGATGAGCTTGAAGAGTACTTTTGTAACATTAAAGCCATTTTGTCAGAGCTACCAACACTCATGCCTCCTTGTTGGGAGTACACATTCTTTGTTAGCTCTAGTGTTGGGAAGGAAACAATTGGTGCTGTGTTGCTACAACAAGATCCCCACAGTACAAGGATGCGACCCATCTACTTTGCTAGTAGGGTCATGAATGCTTTGGAGAGAGACTACACAGAAGCAGAACTCATTATGCTTTCTCTCATGTTTGCGGTGAGAAAGTTTAGATCCTACTTGCTCCCAAAACCTTTTGTAATTCTCACCGCAGAGAATTTGTTCCCTTGGGTGTCATCTCAAATGAATCTTAGTACTAGGATCTCAAAGTGGATTATGGAGTTGCAAGAGTTTCAATACTCTTTCAAGGTAAAAGATAGTGTACGTGCACAATTGGCAGGGATTCTCACTTATAGGGTACATGAGAAGGAAATTAAGGTGCCTCAAGTAAAGACCCTACCATTGCCACCACCAAAAAGTATTCCCAATGCTTTTACCTTGTTCTTTGATGGAGCTTTTCGACGAGCCACAGGGAAAGCAGGGGGAGGGCTAGTGTTGCTCAACCCAAGTGGAGAGGTGGTCATGAAAGAGAAGGTCAATCTACCAGGTTCAACTAGCAACAATGAAGCAGAATACGACACACTACTTCATGGTTTGAAGATGTGCATTGGCCAAGGGATACAACGCCTCATGGTAAAGGGAGATGCACTTCTCATTGTTAAACAGATTTTAGGCATTTGGGCATGCAAGAATGAAAACTTACGGACAAAAGTTCATGCCATTCGTAGATTGTTTAATCAATTTGAAGAAGTGCAACTATATCATATTCTTAGGAAACAGAATGAAGATGCCGATTTACTTGCACATCAAGTAGTTACATGTGTTGAGAAAGAAGTGCAGGTCATCATGGTGGCAGCAGCTGTCAAGCAACCGAGATACCAGGGATTGGAGTCATTGGCTCCCATTATCGGCTACTTTTTGGAGGGTGAGTTTCCACAAGACTTCACGAAGGCTCAGAAGAGGAGACTCATGAAGAAGGCAAGTTTCTATCTCTTCCTAGAAGGCTCCCTCTATCAAAGAGGGAAGGATCAAGTGTGCAGAAGAGTACCAACTATCGCGGAAATTCCAGCCATTCTAAAAGGTTTGCATGAAGAGGCATGTGGTGGTCATTTTTCCCAAGAATCAACTGTGAAGAAGATTTTGCTTGCGGGGTATGTTTGGCCAAGCTTGCATGTGGATGTTCAACATTGGTGTAAAAGCTGTCACAATTGTCAGATAAATGGAAATAGAAGATTGGTGCATGGCCCGAGGCAAATAGTCCTTGCAAATGGACCCTTTGAAAAGTGGGGCATTGATACTATGGGTCCTCTGCCTAGGACAAAAAATGGTAAACTTTACATTCTAGTGGCTGTAGACTATATGACTAGGTGGGTGGAAGCTCAAAGTGTGGCCAGAGTGAATGAGAGGACAGTTAGCAAGTTTGTGTACAATCACATTTGTTGCAGATTTGGGACACCTTTGGAGATTGTTTCTGATAATGGTCCAGGGTTTAGGAAGGGCTTGCTCACAGAAGTTTGTGAAGAGCTTCACATTCTACATCGTCATAGCACACCATACTACCCACAGTCAAATGGTTTGGTGGAGAAGGCTAATGGTGTCATTGCAGGAATCATTAGAAAGATGGTGCAAAACAAGACAAAATTATGGGATGACTTCTTGGATGGTGCCTTGTGGGCATATCGAACCACATATAGGGAAGCCACGGAGTTCACACCATTTCACTTGGTCTATGGTCAAGAGGCTTTGCAGCCTATCGAACTAAACATTCCAACAATGCGACTTCATGGCAAATCAGCACAAGATGATCAAGAAGCATGGATGGATCGACTTCTTACCTTAGCTGAGCTTGAGTGGAAAAGAGAAGCAGCATACGAGTGCTATAAGAGGAAAGCCACACAGACAAAGGAGAAGCTTGACAAGAAACTGAAGGACAAAGGCATCAATGAAGGAGATCTTGTGCTAAGGTATGACAATCGACTCGATAATCGTTTTGATGCCAAATTTGAAACAAGATTGCAGGGGCCATACATAGTCAAGAAGGCTTTCAATTCAAGTTACTATCAACTTATGGACTTGAATGGGAAAGAGCACTTCAGGAAGGTAAACGGCTATCGCTTGAAGCTTTACTTGAGTCGCCTTCTACCAAAGGATCTACCACAGCAAAAGGCAACTATCCCATGTAAGTATTGTTCCATGAAACATGAGTGTAACACAAACCAAAATTCCAAGGGGCCAAACAATGAAGATCTTGTCAAGGACTCTGAAGCACTCTCTTTGGAAAAGATTCTTTATGATGGTACATGAATATACCATCATCCAGGGGGAGGGCTAATGATAACCGTTTTTCGGCTCTTTGTAATTGCCACAGTGGGTTACCTCACCCTACCAAAATCACCCAAACACTGTGGCTATCCCTACCATTTCACTGTACATAGGCGTGCGTGAGTCACGGGACTTTTCCCATATCTTCTTAAAAAACCCTCAATTAGCTAGTCATAGGGCTAGTTGAGCCAAAAAAATTTAAAAAAATAAAAAATATAAGTATATTATGGCCCATGCGTATGTAAATATTTCTTTGTATATAGGGCCTAAATAAAATATTTTTTTATAATTATTTTGGTATTTATTTAAATATTTCTACCTAGGTGTGTGTTATTTATGCTCTGTACATTGTCTCACCATTACCACAATTTTTCTTACCATTCTTCATACTCTTTATTCCATATAGAAATATTTTCATGTAAGCTTCTCTTATATTTGGTGTAACTCCACCCCAACAAAAATCCAAAAAAACTACTTTTATTTATGTGTATATTTTTTCACTATTGTGATTTTTCCCTTCTTATATCTATTTTGTTTTTTTTCTAAAAAATTAGAACACCAAAAATATTTATCTTTTTATGGTAGTCTCATAATGAGAGAGATTTCTTTTGACCCCTTTATATTTTTTCCACTTATATTATTTATATTTGACATGTACATATTTTTTAGACCCCTCAATATTTGATTTTCTTAGTTGTACTATTCACTTATATCATGATCTCAACAATATCTTCAATTATAGACCTACCAAATAAGGTCAAGGGTAGGTGGCATGCATACATGCACTATGGAGGGCTCACTCTTGGAGGTATTCAAAAGAATCATCCAAAGAAGGACCCCATAAGGACCTTGTGCAGTGGAAAAAAACGATCGGTTTTGCTGAATTTTTAAAGTTCACTTGCTCTCCGAATTTGAAAAGGTGATACAAACAAAAGTTGTAGCTCGTGAGTTGAACTTTTGCCTCAAATGTTTTCATATTTTTTTGAGCTACGAGCTATGAGCTATGATTTTATTAGTGGACCCCAGTTTTCCCATGCTATGCAGCCACACTCTCTCTTCCACTTTATCATTTTCCTCTTTCACACACACTTCTCCACTCATCATCCCCACCTCTCTCTCTCTCTCTCTCTCTCTCTACGCGTCCTAGTTCGCATCCAAAACTAGGTGGTGCCCCAAATTTGTGTAGGGTTAGGTTGCGGGTTTGTGTGTGTGTTTGTTGTTTTTCCAACCCCAACCCAATTGAGCAGCACGGGAGCCTTGAAGGGTATCTAGAGGTTGCTCTTCTTGTTGCCCGCCCCGGACCGCTTCAGTATCAAAGCGGTAACGATCACCCAACAATTCAATTCATGGTGACAAAATAGAGTTTGTGTATGCGATTCGCATGTAAGATTCAAAATTGCAACAAGTCTATTTTTGAGGATTGATTCTTGTTAATTGTGGTTGTTTTTCATTAAGAAGAATATGATTAGTGTTTTGTGTGGCGTTTATTGCTAATCAATATAATGAATCATTGATTATGTTTTCTTGTTCATTTGTCTTTTGACACCCTGAACTTCATCTCAATTGTTGGGAGACTTCTGTTCAAAATTTGGAGAAATGAGAAAAGCGCAACGCTATTATTCATCCAAAACTTGTTTCTCTCCTTGAGCTCTTCGATTTGAGTTCTAGGTTTGCATCAATCGGAGTTCGTAGCAAAAAGTTATGTTGTTTTTACTACTATCGAGCTTGACGTAGGTTTCGTCCTCGTGCATCTTCGTGAGTATACGTAATAGTTTTTCTAATTTTAGCGTCAATTTTTTGAGCAAATTTAGCTTTTTGCTATTTGTATTATGGCCGTCAATCTTGAGTCTCACGTCGCGTCTCACGTCACTCTATTTTGAGGACTCTTTTATTATTAACCTCTCCTTTTCCCTGCTTTTTTGGGTGACGTCGCTCACATATTTTGACATTTATTGAGCACTTTTCTTGCGTTTATCATTGACAAAACACAGTCGTCATATTTCTCTCATCCTCAATTGCAGCCTTCACCATATATGGTGTGCAGATTCTTCAGCTATGTCTATTCTCGTCAACGATTTTCCTTCTGGCCAGTGGTCTGTTCCTCCTTTCCAAGGCCGAGGATTTCGAGGTTGGAAAGCAAAGATGTTGTTGATTCTTGAAGGAAATGAACTCTTTGATATTGTCCTTGGAAATTGTGTGTGTTCATCTCAACCTATTGATACGGATCATGACAACGTGCTTATCACTGAAGGACCTGTATTTGAAGATTGGTATGTTTGCGTATATGGATTGGCAATGACGTGATAAAGCATCTCGTCGGTATATTCTTTCTGTTCTTGCTGATTCCCTTTGCTTGATGTGTATAAACTGCCTACTTCCCACGACGTATGGAAGTACCTTATTGCAAACTTTCAGAAGAAATTTGTTATAGAAATATTTTATTCGAGAGGTTTGCTTAGCAAGTTACAATATGAAATTGGTACTGCAATGACAGGACATATTGAGTGTTTTAAATCTATTATTAATCAACTTGTTGCTACTGGTGATCCTGTTCCACACAAACAACTAATTACACTTCTCCTTGACACGGTGAAGGACAGGCTTCTTATGATAACATTGTTACCATTCTTTCTAATTAAAATGGTCTCGATTTCAACCAAGCCTGCATGTCTTTAATTGATTACTCTCAACGTCAAGAACGACGTAATGTTGGTCATGATACAAGTATGATTTCACAAGAGGAGAATGAGTCACAACAGATGGAACGTGCTTTTTATGCTCGAAGGCATCCATTTCAACGAGGAAACCGTAGAGGTGGCCATCACGATAATATTTTCTCTCGTCTCAAATTCCCTGACAAGCAATGTTCTTACTGCAACAGAAATGACCATATTGAAGATGATTGTTGGGTACGTCAGTATGATGAAGAACACAATATTACCACTAAACAACCATGTATATCTAGAGATTCTTCTTCTTCTTGTGAATATTGTGGATGATCTAATAATCCCACTCATATGTGCTATAAGTGTTGATTTGACACAGATCGTAATAGAGCATATGCTACTGAACATCGAAACAATATTGTACCAGAAACAAGCTGCGTCCTATGTTCAGTTGCTCTAGACAGAATACTTCATGTACGTGATCATGATCACTTTTTATTCTCGATTCTGGTGTTACATGACATATTAGTCTAAGTGGCTCCATAACTACCATCCACTACCACTTCAACGTGTTGTTTATCTTGTTGATGATACAACTTGTCAGGTAAAGGTATTTGGAGATTTATATCTCGGTACCTTATCTTGTTCCACTCAAATTTTGCGAGGAGTATTAGATATTCAATGTAATCTTCTTTCAGTTGCTAGACTTGTTGATCTTGGTCTCTTTGTTGGATTTGATCATACCAAATGCCGAATTGAGAAAGATCTATAGCCACTTCTCCTCAAAACGGTAATTTGTTTGAGCTCTCTCTCAATGATGCCGTAGCAAATGTTGTCACTGCTCCAAGTGATCCTGATTGTAGGGCATCATCGATTTGTTCATGTTGATTTCTCAAAACTCCTTGACTTCAGCGTCATGATCTTGTTCATAGCATGGATCTTAAAGCTCATCCCCAAATGGGAATTTGTGAGTTTTGTGCTCTTGGAAAACATAATCGTAAACCCTTTTCTCTCTCAAATACAACTCATTCTCATGACATATTAAATCCTATTCATACTGATATATGTGGACCTCTACCTTCTTCGAGATCACAATATCGCTACTTCATTACCTTCATTGATGATTTTTCACGGTATACGACTGTATTTCTACTTAGACAAAAAATTGAGGCCTTATCTATTTTCAAAAAATTCCACAAGGTTGCGGAACTTCAAACTAGTCGTCGCCTCAAGAAGCTTTGTAGTGACAATGGAGGTGAATATGTTTCTTGAGAATGCCGTTGCTAAACAAAAGAATCCCACTATTCTCAATGTTGTAAGATGTATGCTGATTCATTCTGGGTTATCTCGTGTTTTCTGGGCTGAAGCTACTTTGACAGTAGTATTTATTCAGAATCATCTTCCTACTACTGCACCCTCTGGTAAGATACCCATCACAACATGGACAAGTGACATTCCTTCTGTATCTCATTTTCAAACCTTTGGATGTATTGATTATATTTATGTTTCCAAAGAAAAACAAAAAAATCTTGATACTCTTGGTCTTAAAGT
Source organism: Adiantum capillus-veneris (assembly GCF_014529385.1). NCBI lineage: Eukaryota > Viridiplantae > Streptophyta > Polypodiopsida > Polypodiales > Pteridaceae > Adiantum > Adiantum capillus-veneris. The sequence continues at coordinate 108,773,102 of NC_140932.1, read as the reverse complement.
TATTTTTATTGGATATTCTAACACTTCCAAAGGCTACAAATTCTATGACCCTTCCTCCAAGAAAGTAATTGTGAATCATGATGCTACCTGTAACGAGCAGCTTATGGGAGGCTCATGGTGCGTGGATGATTCTAATGATACTAAATCATTGCTTCAAGGTTTTCCATTTCTTTTAGATGATGAAACTCTTTCTATAGAGCAACTTTCCTCTTCACAACCATCCATTCCAAATAATGCCAGTGATGATATTGATATTTTTGTTGATCTGCCTATTGATTTTGAATATGGCTCATGTCATGTTTATGATGACAATATTGTTGATAATGCTTTCTCTACTTTTTAAGATCCCGTTACTTATAATGAAGCTATATCTTCACCACAAAAGGATCAATGACAAGAGGCTATGGAAGCAGAGTACAATTCTTTTATCTCTAAAGGTACATGGATACTAACTGAACTATCTCCTGGTTGTACATCTATTAAGTGTAAGTGGCTGTATAAGACAAAGGTAAAAGCAGATGAATCTTTTGACAAGTTCAAGGCACCTTTAGTTGTAAAAGGTTACTCCCAAGTTTTCGGTGTTGATTTTATCAAGAGACCTTTTCACCAGTTGTTCGCATTACAAGTGTTCGAGTTTTATTGGCATTTGCTGTCAATTTGAGTTAGAAGCCCGTCAAATGGATGTGCGAACTGCTTTTCTTAATGGTGACTTGGAAGAGAAAATTTATATGGAATAGCCAGAAGGGTTTGTTATTTTAGGTAAAGAAGACCTTGTTGCTCAACTCCATATGGCACTATATGGTCTCAAACAAGCTTCACGAGCTCGGTATACAAAATTTGATCTTTTTCTCACCTCTAAAGGATTCATCTCTTGATCTTCAGACCCGCAACTTATACATGAAGCACCAAGGTAGACGTTTTGTGATTCTTGCTCTTTATGTCGATGATACCATCCTTGTTTCCAACTATTTGGGATTTCTTCAGCAAGTGAAAAAGTCATTGTCTTCTACATTTGATATGGTGGATTTGGGAGAGATTCACTCGTGTCTCGGCATTCAGATTCAAAGAAACTACACAAAAGGTATTTTATTCCTTCGACAGGCAAAGTTTATTGCAGTTACTATTCAAAAATTTGGTATGGAATCAACACATTCGGCCAACACACCTTGTCTTGTGAGTTCTACGAAGAACACTTATGACAGTGGCGGTCAACTTGTCACAAATCAACCTTATGTTAACTTGATTGGATGTCTTCAGTTTATTGGCATGAACACTTGTCCTGATATTTTGTTTGTTGCTAATTATCTTGGACACATCTTGCAAGTCCTTCTCTTAAGCATAGGTTTGCAGCAAAGCATGTATTGAAATACTTAAAAGGCACTACAGATTTTGGTTTAGTATATCAACGACAACTAACATCGGATTCTATGCAATCTCTTGCTCTTTTGGGTTACACAGATGTAGACTAGGGAGCTCACATTTATCTATGCGATGAAATTGATTCTTTATAAATGGATGTCTTGTTTCTTGGACCAGCAAGAAACAACGATGTGTTGCAGTTTCTACGACTGAGTCAGAATATGTTGCGGCATCATTTGCAGCTCATGAGCTAATCTGGCTTCAACAAATGCTCGTTGATATTTTTCACTCTCCTCTTTCTAGCACACTCTTGTGGTGTGACAACCAGAGTGCTTTTAGTCTTGCAAAAGACTATGTTCAACATAATAAGTCAAAGCACATTGCTGTCCATTATCATTATGTCAGGTATAAAGTACTCAAAGGCACCATAATGGTTGAACATTGTCCAAGTGACTAGATGATTGCAGGAATTCTTACTAAAGGCCTCAATGAGTCACGTTTCATCCTCTTGTGCTTGGAGCTTGGAGTTGCTTCAGCCTCACTCTTTTTAGATTAGCTTCTCTACTATTGTGATAGCTTTGTATATATGACATTTTAATCCTATAGGTACAATGCACTATGCACAATCCACACTTGCACACTGTGATCTTTGAGTCACTTGTATATTTGTACATAGATACACAAATCACTTTCACATCATCATCACTGGTTCATATTTTCACATTGTATAGGGGCTTGGGTTTTTCCTTGAACTCCCCAAGGGTTTTCCCATCCAAAGCTAGAGACCTTTGTTTGAGTGGGGGTGTTGGAGCCATATGGCTCACTCTACTCAACTTGGTCTCACCTATATATTTGTATCTTGTCCTCAATATGAATCAGTCTTTGGGAGCGTACATGGTGTGTCTCTTCTCTCGCCTCTCTCTTTCTCTCTACATCTCAACATGGATGAATCAAATTTGCAACCCGTTAAAACTACTTGTCTACATAGTCATGCAATCAAAAGCAACTTGATGGTGTGAATGTTCAAACAAGCTCTATATTGATCCTCCTATCTCTACTCTAGCCTGGTCTTCAACAACGTCCCCAATGAAACTTTGATGGCCATGTGCACCACCAAGACTAGACACTGCACACCATCATCATTTTTTTGTTTTGCAAATGACTTACACCACTATGCTGCTTCACAGGTCTAGGGCATGCATGTACGATTAGTGTGCCTTTGGGCTGGCCACCCTTTGCATATGCATTTAGACTAACTTTTCCGGGTGTCTACTTCTGGGACGACCGTCCACCTTGTCTGTGAGCCCTCATATATTAATTTATTTCTTGTTGGATCGTGGGGGGATTTTCTAGGCATGGCCCTACCTGGCACCTATTTATGGGGCCAAGGGGTTACCCACTTCCATCATCTGGTTATTATGTATTGGGTCTTCTACTCTGGTAGTCATGGGGGGTTGATCGCCCCCTCTTCACCATATCTTATGTTTGTAGTCTACTCTCTCTCTCTCTCTCTCTCTCTCTCTCTCTCTCTCTCTCTCTCTCTCTCTCTCTCTCTCTCTCTCATGAGCACTCTCACATGGTATTAGCAACTTTAGGCTCTCCATGGTCCAAGCACATCACCTACATCAGGTCCTCTCTCCCAAAAAGCATTAGCCAACATTTTCTGTTGGGCTGCTTGTGTTTTTGTTTGAGGCTACCTGTGCTGGCCTTTTTGACCTTTTTTGTTGCGAAAAACCCCCTCCTTACATCTGCGTTTTTGCACCAGACGAACATCAGATCTACGTTTTTTTGGGACAGCAACACTTTTGTTTTTGGGGTTGATAAAGCAGCGTGAGGGGTAGCGCTGGTGGGCCTTGGCCCACCAGCGCTACCCCTTGGCAAGACCCACTGGATCTTGCCTCCTACGCGGCTCGGTATCTGGTGCCTTGCGAATGAGATTCCTCTGATTCTACTACAATTTTTAGTCATTTTCGATTGCTGTTTTTTCTATGTTTTTAGCCCTCCAATGGCTGCACACACATGGATAAACCCTCCCTACACCCACTACACCGCTTTGACCCTATTGGGAGTGTACAAGCATGCTGAAAATTGCTAGACGTCTGCATTTTCATCACCTCGCAATTGCGTTTTTGGGTGGATAGTAGCCACTTGGCAAGTGTTTTTCATAGAGGATGAAGTTACCTCCTGCCAGGTGACCATCCGACGATGGTCCATGCAGTTTCTCAGTGACTAATGCAGTAAACAATATCTTTTACATTGGCTTGATCATCCACATGTGTACGATCCTTGGTAGATCCATTCATTCCAGCCATCATTTGGCAATTGCGCACTCAAGAGGGGTAGTGACTTGTGGTTTGCGATAGACACACCTATGCACTCATCAGAGAAGTTCACACGAGATATGGCCATGCTCATGGCATATGGGATTCCGGCATTCCTAGAGAGGACACCACCATCTTGGGTAGACAGACACTTACCACTTGACCTCGACACGTCAAATCAATTGCTTACACAGGAGCATCTACATGGACCTAGGGAGAGGATCACAAATCTCTTCTTGGATAGGTTCATTGCTTGAATCTTAAGCCTGGAGTGGGACTTCAATGCTTTGGACTCTCTTTGGAGAGTTTACCTACGAGATGCAAGAGATCAAACATTATGCAACTACACCTGGAGTTACCCAAAGCTTGGCTTGGATGGTAGTGCATTTGCTCTTCTACACTCTTGATCATTTGGATTGCTACCTTCAGAGTTGCTTACACTCAACCTCAGTAACCTTACAACAGACTTATCCCTCGACCAGGGCAGTAGTAGGCCGCTCTTAGCTCATTCACATTGAGAGCCACACCCAGCATGCGGTTTGGTGGCGTTATTGGTGCAGATTTTGTTTTGGCTGACATCGGAGGATTGGAGGTAGGAGATACATGCAAGACAACGCAAAAAGATTGGTCTAGCACTACAAGACGTCGCGCAGAAGTCGGCGCAGGTACCGATGAAATAGCACTAATTGTTAAACTAAAAAGAAGTGAAATAAGCCTCGCAAGAGATGCCGGTATCGTAGCATCGGTATGACCATCGGTGCAGCCGGCGTCGAAATAGGCCTTTGAATAGTCATCGGAATATTCAACGTAATAAGCACCGGTATTTATATATATATTAAATTCTGACACTCATTCCGTTGGCCCTACCGACGGTGATACCGTCACCTATACCGATGACCAAAACCTGCAATTTTTTTTTGGGCAGAGAGGGCTGGGAACTAATGCTGCATGTACTGTAGCAAAGGAAAACAACCCTCTCTACCCAAAGGAAGAGGGCACAAGCAACCGCACTCCACCTACAAGCTTGTTAAGTATGGATCTTGATTTACCCTTGTAATTTTCTGTGGTAAAAGCGCACATTTGTAAGGCCCCCATTATGAGGAGAAGACATCGTGCATGAAGGAAAATCACTCACCGGAAACCAAAATTTTCACGGAAAAGAATCAGGGGCAACTTTAGAGGCCTCGGGGGCGGAGGCTCCCGAGACTTGTTTTCACCGGAATATTCCTTTTCGCCGAAATATTATGGCCGGACGGCGGCCGAAAAGTGGTCGAAAAACAACCGGTCGGTTGGCCTGTGGCCGGTAGTCAATGGACGATGGCCGGTGGTCGGAAGTCAATGGCCGGTGGCCGGTGGCCGGTGGTCGGAAGTCAATGGCCAGTGGCCGGTGGCCGAATTCAAAAGCGGACTTGTCTTCTCAAGCCTCGGCCACACATGGGCGGATTGGAGGGTCTGATTTGGACTTATTCGCACAAGGGCAGCTACACATGGCTGTCTCTCATAAGAGAGGGCATCCCTTTTGGCCTATAAAAGGAGGCCATTTCTACACATATTTCACTGTGTGAAGTTGATGCAACAACGTGAGTGTGAGGTGGTGAGAGTGAAGCAAGGCAGGAGCTCCATTAAGGGTATAATCCCTTTGTAAACTACTTCTTGTTTTGAAGTACTAAAGCCATTGAGTGGCTGCTTTCCCGTGGACGTAGCCCACATTGGGTGAACCATGTATATCGTGTGTACTCTCTCTCTCTCTCTACTCTATAATCTCTTGTGTGTGAAATCTATATCTCTCCATTAAGTAATCTACTCAAATATCTATTTAGCTACGTCTTATTTCCTAACAACTGGTATCAGAGCAAGGTTTGCTCGTAGCTAAATTATCTCAAGGAAAGGATTCCTTGAATTGAGTGGGAGTTATGGCGGAGGAAGGGAAGCTCAAGATTGAGAAGTTCAACAGCAAAAACTACCAACATTGGAAGATGCAGATTGAAGACTATCTCTACCAGAAGGACCTCTATTTGCCACTAGGCGGTCTTGCGAAGAAGCCTGCAACAATGGCAGATGAAGTATGGATTGCCCTTGATCGAAAGGCACTGGGAACAATCCGGTTAAGCTTGGCGTGAACAGTGGCCTTCAATGTTTTGGAGATGAAGACCATGGAGGACTTGATGAAGTCACTTGATGACTTCTACGAGAAACCATCGGCATCCAATAAGGTATTTCTTATGAAGCGCTTGTTCAATCTAAAGATGGCAGAGAATGATTCAGTTGCAGAACACCTAAATGACTTTAACACAAACATAAGTCAACTTCGATGAGTGAAAATAAATTTCGATGACGAAGTGCGAGCTCTCCTTATACTATCATCTCTACCGGATAGTTGAGACAGCCTTGTGATGGCTGTAAGTAATTCTATCTCTGGCACAAATACTCTTAAGTTTGATGATGTTGTGGGTGTTCTCCTAAGCAAGGAAATGCGAAGGAGAAGCACAGGAGAATCATCAAGTGCTGCACTATCAGTGGAAACAAGAGGAAGGCCTAAGGAGAGGTTCAAAAACCAAAAGGGTCGTGATCGCTCAAGGCAGAGCAAGTCACGCACAAAGTCAGTTCTTGAATGTTGGAACTGCGACAAGAAGGGCCACGTCAAGAAGGATTGCTGGTCCAAGAAGAAGAAGGAGACAGAGTCTCAAGACAACAAGCCAACATCGGAGGCCAATGTGGCAGGTAAAGTAGAGCAAGATGCTCTAATGCTCTCATTAGACAATGTGTCTAATTCCTGGATAGTAGATTCCGGGGCTTCATTCCATGCGACACCACACAAGCAACATTTCCAAGACTACACCAAAGGTAATTTTGGGTATGTATACTTGGGAGATGATGAAGCTTGTGAGATTGTCGGCAAAGGTACAGTTTCTGTCAAAACTGCTAACGGAAATGAATGGAAGCTTAAAGATGTTAGGCATGTTCCTTCTCTTCGCAAAAATTTGATCTCTACAGGACAATTGGACGATGAAGGTCACAACATTGCATTCGGAAACAAACGGTGGAAGATCTCAAAGGGATCTTTGGTGGTTGCCAAGGGAGAAAAAGTCGGTACACTTTACTTGTGTACTGTTAGCACGCAACCTTCAGCTTGTGCAGCAACTACAGAAGTTGACAGTGCGGTGTGGCACTACCGACTTGGGCATATGAGTGCCAAAGGAATGCAAATCCTTCAAACAAAGAAGCTTCTACCAAGTTTGAAAGAAGTAGACTTAGAGTTCTGTGAAGATTGTGTTTATGGTAAACAAAAGAGGGTAAAATTTCAAAAATCAGGAAATGAAAGAAAAAATAAAAAACTTGAGTTGGTTCATTTTGATGTTTGGGGTCCTGCAATTACACCATCACTTGGTAGCTCATTGTACTATGTAACATTCATAGACGATGCGAGTAGAAAAACATGGGTTTATGTCATGAAGAATAAATCCAATGTATTTTCCATATTTCAAAGGTGGAAAGCCTTTGTGGAAAATGAGACAGGTACCAAGGTTAAATGCCTCAGATCTGACAATGGAGGCGAATATTGCAGCCAAGGTTTTGAAAGCTTTTTTGCCAGCAATGGCATTCGGAGGCAAAGTACAACCCCAAGGACACCTCAACAAAATGGGATTTTGGAAATGATGAACAGGACAATCATGGAACGAGCACGAAGCATGCGGCTACATGCAGGCCTATCGCTTGAGCTTTGGGCGGAAGCTGTAAGTACGTCTGTGTACTTAATCAAACGGTCACCCTCAACGGCATTGGATGGGGGAGTTCCAGAAGAGGCATGGACAGGTAAACCGGTGAATTATGCATTTCTCAAAGTGTTTGGGTGTGAGGCTTTCATGCACATAGATAGAAACCTAAGATCAAAGCTAGATGCAAAGTCCAAAAAGTGTTTCTTCATTGGCTGTGGAGAAGGAGACTTTGGGTATTGCCTATGGAATCCTGAAGATGGTAAAATCTTAAGGAGTAGGGATGTAATTTTTAACGAACAAAATATGTACAAAGATTACTTGGAAAGAAAACAAACAAAAGAAACAGGTGATGTGTACATGGAGCTTGAGGACGGTGAAGACTCAAGGACTGCAAACGGTGACAATGTGCAACAACGTCAACCAAATGAGGAGCCTCAACCTATTCCCTGAAGATCTACAAGAGCAAGTAGACCTCCAGAAAGGTTTGTTCCTTCCTTCAACCATCTCTTGGTCTCAGATTCTGGAGAGCCGGAATCATACGAAGAAGCTATGCAACATGAATCCAAAGAAGAATGGACGAAGAGCATACAAGTGGAGATGGACTCACTACATCGCAACCAAACATGGGAGTTGGTTGAGTTGCCTAAAGATAAGCGGGCACTTCAAAACAAATGGGTGTACAAGCTGAAGGAAGAAGAAGGTGGGAAGAAAAGGTGCAAGTCTAGGCTTGTGGTAAAAGGTTTTTCTCAAAAGAAAGGTATTGACTTCAATGAAATATTTTCTCCTGTTGTAAAAATGAACTCAATTAGGCTTGTCTTAAGCCTTGTGGCTGTTCATGATCTAAATCTCGAGCAAATGGATGTAAATACGGCATTCCCTCATGATGACTTAGAGGAGGAAATCTACATGCTTCAACCAAAGGGGTATGAAGTTAAAGGTAAAGAGAAAATGGTTTGCAGATTAAAGAAGAGCTTGTATGGTTTAAAGCAAGCATCAAGACAATGGTACTTGAAGTTTGATCAATGGATGTTGGATCATGGATTCACAAGATGCAACTCGGATCACTGAGTCTACACGAAGAATTTGAGAAATGGGAAATTCATCATCCTAATGTTGTATATTGATGACATGTTGATTGCAAGTGCTAACATGCAGGACATCAAAGACCTAAAAGAGGAGCTGTCCAAATCTTTTTCAATGAAAGATTTAGGTGCTGCAAAGAGGATACTTGGTATGAAAATATCAAGGGACAGGACGAAGAAGACAATAAAGCTATCTCAAGAAGATTACATCAAGAAGGTACTAGAAAGGTTTGCAATGCAAAATGCAAAACTAGTTTCTACACCTTTGGCTGGTCATTTTAAACTAACGAAGGATATGTGTCCAAAGACACAAGAGGAGATATCCTATATGTCTAAAGTTCCATATGCTGCAGCGGCAGGTTCTCTAATGTATGCTATGGTCTGAACAAGGCCAGACATTGCACATGCAGTGGGAGTTGTGAGTAGGTTCATGGACAACCCAAGTAAAGAGCATTGGCAAGCTGTGAAGTGGATATTTAGGTATCTAAAAGGGACAACAACAAATGCTTTGTATTTTGGAGGAACTAATATTTTTCTAGAAGGGTATGCTGATGCAGATATGGCAGGTGACAAAGATACTTGAAGGAGCACTACTGGCTATGTGTTCACGGTTGGAGGCACAACAGTAAGCTGGGCTTCAAAGCTATAGAAAGTGGTTTCACTTTCTACCACGGAAGCAGAGTATGTAGCAATGACGGAGGCAAGCAAAGAAATTCTGTGGCTTCACAGATTCTTAGAAGAGCTTGAATTCAAACAAGACAGTTGTGTCTTGTACAGTGATAGCCAAAGCGCTATCCATCTTGCGAAGAACTCAGCCTTTCATTCAAGGACAAAGCACATTGAGGTGAGATATCACTTCATACGCACTTTTTTGGAAGAGGGACAACTAAAGCTAGGAAAGGTGCATACAAGTGAAAATCCTGTAGACATGTTTACAAAGGTGGTCAACAAGGAGAAGTTGAGCTTTTGCTCATCTTCAATCGGCATTCAAGGATAAGAAGCCAGAATGGAAAGCAGTCACAGGTTTGGTTTGGAGATCAGTCTCCAAGTGGGAGATTGTTAAGTATGGAGCCTGATTTACCCTTGTAATTTTCTCTGGTAAAAGCGCACATTTGTAAGGCCCCCATTATGAGGAGAAGCCATCGTGCGTGAAGGAAAATCACTCACCGGAAACCAAAATTTTCACGGACAAGAATCAGGGGCAACTTTAGAGGCCTCGGGGGCGGAGGCTCCCGAGACTTGTTTTCGCCGGAATATTCCTTTTCGTCGGAATATTATGGCCGGATGGCGGCCGGAAAGTGGTCGAAAAACAACCGGTCGGTTGGCCGATGGCCGGTAGTCAATGGACGATGGCCGGTGGTCGGAAGTCAATGGCCGTTGGCTGGTGGCCGAATTCAATGGCCGGTTTTCAGTTTCTGCTTAACTCCTCATCTAGTTTTGCTAAAACTTTAACTGTTTGTGGTTCCTTCTCAGTGTTCAGGTTCAATTCCTACAATTCATCCTGCGTGACTCTTGCAGTCCTTTCCATTTGATGTGAAAATACTCTTTCTGCTTGCTTGACTGCTTCAATGGCTTCCAATTCTTCTTTGTTTTCAATTTGCAAATTCTTCAATAACTCATTACCCATTTTGGTAGTTGACTGCTTATCCTGAGCAATCAGTGCTTCCTGATTCAAGGACTTTAGCCCATCATCCTAATGCTGTAAAACATACTTAGTGGCTATCTTTTGCACATCCACTTCAAATATAGGTACCACTGATGAATTGGTTCTAAGAAATTCTTCTTCAACATCCTCTCCAATCTCTTCTACCATATTCAATCCTTCTGCATGCAATGCCCTAAAACCATATTCAATCCTCTCCAATCTCTTCTACCATATTCAATCCTTCTGCATGCAATGCCCTAAAACCTGGTGGGATTACCTTTCTGGCATCCATTTGCATTCTAACTTTCTTCTTACCCCGTTTGATCACAATGGAGTCTGCTCCCCATAACTGCTTTACTCTTGCTTCTCTTAGCCATGGTCTTCCCAACATGATTGGATAAGAACGAATAGATTCCTCCAACCTGAGTACTACAAAGTTGGCTACAAATTGCAGTCCCCAACTGAGATTTGTAAATTCCTCAAAATGCCCAAAGGTTGAACCCGCCTCTGGTCTACCATTTTAAACTGAAAAGGAGTTGGATCCCACTTCAAAAGATTTAAACGTTTGCAGGTTGACTCCGGGAGAATATTAACTCCTGACCCCCATCCAAGAGTACACCTGGGAAAAACACTTTTCCAATGGAAGCCCCAACCACAGGTACCTTGTAATCAACATCCAAAGGTTGAACTTCACAAGCTTCTCAAAAAATAGCATCCTCAGGATCCATTGCAGTTTCCTGATTCTTTCCTGTCACTTCTCTAGTCAATCTTTTCAACAATTTTTGTGAGAATGCAGGTACCAACCTCAACATTTGTTTCATTATGATAGTCATTGGAGCTGACAATAATGCTTCATAAAAGTCATCACCACCAACCTGCTCCTGCAGTTCAGTCTGACTGTGGTCTCGTATGCCCTGGTCATCCAAGGATCTTATAACAAAATTCCATTCCTCATGTGGTACACCCCCTTTATGAGAGTCTTTCACTTCCTTGAGTGTGCATGTCCTTACTACTGTTTGATCTTTCTAGTTCAAATTGCCCGGGGGTTCTATTGCTTCCAAAGTAGACTTTCCACCCTTGGCCTTTGACCTAGTGATTACCATGGCATCAGGACATCCACTGGATTCTGGAATATCCTCAATGAGAATGCAAGCTGTACAACCACAATTGTAATGCTTAGGTGTTTCTTGAGCAATTTTAGTCTCCTGTACCCGCTGATCAGTTTGCTGTTTTGCATTGACAACTTCTACCTTCTCTTCACTTCATTCTTCCTCAATCCATGCCATTTCAGTCCATTCCTCCAATATTACTAAATTAGCCTGACCCAGAGGTCTTTGTTGCTGCTGTTGTGGTGAAAGTGGTGGATTTTGTTCTGGAGGTCGATTATTATTGTTATTATTGTTATTGTTGTACCTAATAATAGGGATTCCTCTATCATTCCGATGTCGGCACCAAACTTCACAGACAGGTCCTTGCCAATGATCCATGACTCCACAATAATTGCATGGTGACTGTGGCATATTATTCTAATTCCTGTTTTGATATCCCCAATTATTTGGATTCTGAAACCGTTTGTGAGGTGCAGGTCCCTTATATCTCCTATTAGGACCTTGAGGGGCAATCATGTTCGCAGTGGCCTCCCTCATCTTTTGAGTAATGTACTCAGGTCTTCTTCCCCTGAAATCCGGATTGTAAAAACAACCATCATAGTCATGTCCAAACCTTTGACATACCTGACAGTATGGTTTCTCTGACATGCCAAACTGGTTCATGCTTAGAGTTTGTAATTTATCCTAATGATTTTGTTGACTGAATCTGCAGTCACCACATCCTTTCCCTGCTTTTTATCCTTGTTTGGAGAATCCTTATCTTTCTTTTGCTTCTTCTTTGCCTTATCCTTTTTCTTTGCCTTCTTCCTTTCTGACCAATCTTCATCCTCATCACTATCAGTATCAACTCCTGTATCCTGATCGGAATCATCAGTTTCTGACTCTGAATCTTCAAATTCTGAGTCTGAGTCATCACTTTTCTTCTTCTTCTTCTTTTCTCGTAAGACAGTTTTACCGCCATACCTTCTTTCAGCTCCTGGCTGCTGCCTCAATCAAATCAGTAAAATCTTGTGCATTTGCTAAGGGGGGTCTCCCTGCTATACTGCACTTCTGTACTCCTGTTTGAGTCCCTTACAAAAATAATCCCCCAACTATTCCATAGACGACTGTTGTGCCACTTCCAATTTTTTGGTTAAATTCCTAAACGTTTGGCCATAATCTTCAACCAACAAGTCTTTTTGTTTTAATTTTCTCAATTTCTTCAAAACATCTTCAGGTGTTTTGTCTTCCCTGAATCTTAACAAAAATCTTTGTTTCAAATCATTATAATTAGCAAAAGCAGGCATACCATACTGCAAGAACCAATCCATGGCTTTTCCCTGTAGTGTTGCTGCAAAATGCTCCTTTACTCCATCCGGGTGCATTGCCTCATATCCACTTGTAGACCACCTTGTTTGAAACTGACCAACGTGGCTGTCAGCATCTTGGGACTTTTTCCCGCTGAACTTTGCCGCGCCCACTTTGGGATTTGGTGCAGCCATTGGAGGTATCGGAAGTGTTCTGGGTACCCTTACCGGAAGTGGATTAAAATGTAAAGAGGATGTCCCTGTTCCTATAAACTGTAATTGTCTTCTTGCTTGAAAGATTGTCTAAGCTATCAATACATTCACCAATGTTCCCACAATTGGGTCTGTTGTAGGAGTAGTTTTCTTGTTGGCCTTGTTGGTTTACAGGTGGGGTCCAGTGCATCCTGTGTTCAGGTTCTTGCAGTTCAGTCCCTGCCCCAACAGTACCTGCTCCTGCAGTATCCCCCCTTACAAGTTCAGCTTGGCTAGCATTGCCTGACTCTTGTTCCTGTCTTTCCCCAACCGATAGCAGGATCGCCAAAGTGTTAGGGGCTTACTTCCCTAACAGTAATTAAAGATAAATACACAACAGACTGCATACATCATAACTGTACTACACAACAAAAAACTGCAGAACATCATTGACACAAAAGAACTACACTGTATTACTACATACTCTGAATCAGGGAAAAAACCATGCTACAACGCCCCTGCTGAATACAGACTATCTTGCTAAGAAGTAAAACGACTAACTACTCCTAACTGCAACCATGCGCCAAGAAGTATATCCCACGACTAAAAGCAATCAACTTAAACTAACCATCATAGGTGTAAAGACACCCTTAGAGTTCAAAGTTCTCAACCTTGGTTACAAATAAAAGTAAATAAACCACTACTGTTGCATCAGGGCCTAACGTGGTCTTCTCTCTCTCTCTCTCTCTCTCTCTCTCTCTCTCTCTCTCTTACACACACACACACACACACACACACACACAGGCACACTCTCACACAAGTGCTATACTTGCACACACTGTTGTGGAACAGTTGCTAATCTCTCAACCAGGGGGTGCACCTTGTTGATTTGTAGATGTATCATGTGCGCTTGACAGGAGGATATATTTTAGTCGTCAAAGTTACAGATTTACACTTACATGAGGGGTTTTTCCCTTCAATTTTGAAAAAAAAAATGTAAGTTAAGAAAGGGGGTCATTTTATTCAAAGTGAGATAATTTATAGAAGGGTTTTTTTATTATCATCTGATCAGACATGATACGTAGGATATTTGTAGGTGCACCATCACAGTCTCTCAACCCTTGGTATTATTTTATAGTACAAAGTGATTTAAACCTTGACGAGCACACATATACTTTTCTAGATCCTTTTCAATGTCGTGTGTACAACCTAAGAATCGCCTACACAAGCAAGCAAGCTTGTTTGTGAGAGTGTTTCCTACATTCTTCCAAAGTAGACTGACTCTAACTTCATAGTCAACACACAAATGACTTGCTTAGAGGGTTGACACTTAGCAGCCTCGATAAGCCCCTTTCTTTGGACCACCATATGGCAGCTTTGTCCTTTTTGGTATCATAACTTCTTATCCTTATAAAAAGGACGTCTAATTATTAGGTAAATAGTTCAAAATCTAGACTTAACCTTTGTATTTAACCGTAACCCATCCAAGGTTAAATTTATAGTCTTAATTGGTAAATTCTTGACCTAGTAATTTCTTATTTGTCTATATAAGCATGATAACTTTTTCCACCACTTCCCTAAGGTTTTTCTAAGCTCTCCTAACTTTCTTATAATTTTCTATATCTTTTTCCTAATTTTTCCATCAACTTTTAAGCTAATAATCTACTTATTTTGGGCTTAATATTTATTGTATTTAATTTCTCTTAAAGATTTCATTTCCTTAATTTGATATCATAGGTTTGCACTTACTATAATTTTTCTAAAAACTTTTAACCACAAAGTTTATTTATTTTAATTAATCAATTGCTAAAAATAAGATTTTGGTCAATTATAATTTACTAACCTCACTAATTAACTATGGTATAATTATCACCAGTAGATAAGCATATTTTTGACCTCTGGTAATTATCTTATTATTTTCCAACTTAGTTATATAATTTCCATCTTCAATTTTCAGCTAAAATTAGGATAATTTGACTTAAATAAATACTTATACTACTTTTTTAACCTTGAACTATTTATCACGTCCTCTTCATTATGTAAGATAACTGTGATAAATAGAATGTAATCATATAGCATGATTTACTAATTGCCCGCTTGGAATTTCCACCAAAATTAGTATATTTTGACTTAGATAAATATCTATACTACTTTTCTAACCTTGGCATAATTATCACGGTCTCTTTACCCTATAATATAGCTTTGATAAATAGCATGTAATCATATAGCATGATCTACTAATTTCCCTCTTTAGCTTTTAGCTAAAAATAGTGTAATTTGACTTAGATAAATATCTATACTACTTTTCTAACCTTGTCATAATTATCACGGCCTCTTTACCCTATAATATAGCTCTGATAAATAGCATGTAATCATATAGCATGATTTACTAATTTCCCTCTTTAGTTTTAGCTAAAAATAGTGTAATTTGACTTAGATAAATATCTACACTACTTTTCTAACCTTGGCATATTATCACAGCCTCTTTACCCTATAATATAGCTATGATAAATATCATGTAATCATTAGCATGATTTACTAATTTCCCTCTTTAGTTTTTAGCTTAAAATAGTGTAATTTGACTTAGATAAATATCTACACTACTTTTCTAACCTTGGAATAATTATCATGGCCTCCTTACCCTATGATACAGCTCTAATACATAGCATGTAATTATAGTGCATGATTTACTAATTTCCCCCCTTTAATTTATCCCTAAAAATAGCGTAATTCCACTAAGATAATTATTTAAACTAATTATCTGAGATTAGCATAATTATCACATGTTATCTAATATCTAATAAACCTCTTTAACTCAATTCAATTTGAACCTATTTATTAATTTACCTTATTTAAATGGATCAAAAAACAGAGTAATTCTGCCTAATTAATTAGCTACATTAATTATCAGAGCTTATCCTAATTATCACGAATTCTTTAACACCTAATTACCCTCTGATAAATATATCACAGCAATTGAAATCAATTTACTAATTTCCCCTATTTAAATTTCTCAAAACATAGAGTAATTCTGCATAATTAATTATCTAGATTCATTATCTGAGCTTCTCCTAATTATCTCGGGTTGTTTAATACCTAATTAACCATTGATAAATATATCACAGCAATTGAAATCAATTTACTAATTTCTTTCATTTAAATTTCTCAAAAAACAAAGTAATTCTTCCTAAGTAATTAGCTAGATTAATTATCTGAGCTTTTCTTAATTATCACGAGTTACTTAATACTTAATTAACTACTGATAAATATATCACAATAATTGAAATCAATTTACTCATTTCCCCTATTTAAATTTCTCAAAAAACAGAGTATTTATGCTAAATAAATTATCTAGATTAATTTTCTGAGCTTCTCCTAATTATCACAAGTTCCTTTACAACTAATTAACCCCTGATAATTATATCATAGCATTTAAAATCCATTTACTAATTTCCCCTATGTAAATTGCTCAAAAAACAGGGTATTTCTATCAAAGTAATTAGCTAGATTAATTTTTTGAGCTTGTCCTAAAATATAACGGGTTATTAAACACCTAATTAACCACTGATAATTATATCATAGCATTTGAATTTCATTTACTAATTTCCCCTATTTAAATTGTTAAAAAAATAGGGTATTTCTGCTAAATTAATTAGCTAGATTAACTTTCTGAGCTTCTCCTAATTATCACGGGTTTTGGACCACCTAATTAAACACTGATAATTATATCACAGCATTTGAATTTCATTTATTAATTTCCCCTATTTAAATTACTCAAAAAATAGGGTATTTCTGCTAAAATAATTATCTAGATTAACTCTCTGAGCTTTTACTAATTATCATGGGTTCTTAAACACCTAATTAACCACTTATAATTATATCACCTTATGTGAAATTCATTTACTAATTTCCCCTATAAAATTGTTCAAAAAACATAGTAATTATGCCTAATTAATTAGGAAAACTTCTCAGAAAATTATAGGATAATTTTCCTAGATTAATAACTGTCTAATGCATCTCTGATAAATAATTCAACTTAATATAGTCCTAATTAATATTTTTACCATTAAATCATGGTTAATTTGGCTAATTTCCGTCTTAATATGATAGGATAAATAATCAGCTTAGTATTACTAAGCTTAATTATAATAATCAGTAGAGATTAATTAATTTAAAGAGGTTTAAGGAGCATGCATAGGCCTAATCTTTGATTTATTAACAATTTATCTTAATCTAACCTTACTAATTAAGAAGGATTAGGTTAATTACCGTTAGGGTTAATCAATTAGAGATTAAACTCTAAGGATTTCTGCGTAGTGTTCTCTCTAGATGAGAGAGAGAGAGAGTAGCAAGGCTCCGAGTCTGTCCAAAATGTGAAGCTAGGGGTCCTATTTATAGTTTTCTGGCACTCTTAAACTCTCACAGGCTTAAAAAAGTAGTTGTTTGAAGTTCAAGCAGCCCCCTACAGGTCAAAAAACGACCCCTGCTACTAAATGAGTCCCTGGCAGGTCAGTGATGACCCTCCCATTACCTGCCAGCTTTTAAAATGTCAATTTTGCTATAATTTGACCTATTTTTGCATAATTGGTAAATATCTTGTAAATATCTGGGAGACCTTTAATAAAGTCTATGCTTAAATAATTACTGTAACCCTTCTATTTTACTCAATTCACAGTGTAAACGTCCAGGGGTCATAACTATGCCAGTTTTTATCGGAATTCAATTCTGAAAATTTCTTGCCCGGGGTTTGCTGTGCTTAAGATTCCAAAAATACCAATATTTGCCATGGTCAGACAATTCTACATTGCTTTTTCAATAATCATATCGGTTTGATTAAGCTTTATACAACCTTTAAGGTTTCAGAAACTGGAAACCTTACACAAGAGGACATACTCAGCTATCATCACAAAGGGAAGGCGGCTCCTTCCACCCTCGGACCATGAACTGGCGCTCTCTCCCCAGGCAATAATATCTTTTGACGCCTGAGGAGCTCTCACAGCAAGGGGTGGCTCTGCTCTTTCACTTCGGGCGCTCAGGAGGCGTGTAAACCAACCTATAAATACTAAGATGAGGGCACTCCTTAGCCCTCACTTAGCTTGAGATTTAGTTTTTGGTTGTTGTTATCCCGCTCTATGTCGTTACTGCTTGAACTTCCTAAAGCTATGGAGCTTGCAGCTCAAACTTCTCAGGTACTGTGGTCTACCTAAACTCTCGTTTGCTTACTCTAAAAGACTAAATATGTGTGTTTTTCAAACGAAACTGCCTTTATCAGAGTGCTTGATATGGTAACCTTGGGCAAGGTACCCTGCCTGTTATTTACTAACAAATTATGGAGTATCCTCCATACATGTTGCCTCTAAACCTGGACTGGTTAGGACGCCTCTATGGTTTACTATTGGAGACCGATTGTCTTTTCATAATGGGATTGATTGGCCCCTCTTGGGCTTGGCAATGATAAGGAATAGATGTAATACTATGGCATATATTGGTGATTAATGGTTGTTCTGCTGTTTTGTGTGGAAAGTAACTTGGAATAGTTGAAATCATTAACTGCATGATCTTAGGAAGGGGTGTTTTGTTAATCCATGTGCAGGAGAATACCATATACAGGCTTTTTTTCATAAAAAACAACAGTCGGTACTGTTTTTTTTGCATAATAGCCGGGTCTTGCCACAGGCTTGTGAAAATGGCTCTGTAAAAAGCAGCCGAAGTACTTCACCTCTACTTAAATGAATAGTTGTTTATATGAGGCAGGATGTATGTGTGTATAGGGGTATGTGGATGGAAGCATGATGGGTGGCTTGGCTTATTGGCCGTTCTTAAACATCTGCTACATCAAGATATTTGCATGGGATTTTGGTTGCTAAAAGTAGTTGATATCCAATGTTGGATTACAATCAAGGGGTTTCTGCCTACTGATTTTCTAGAATGAGACTGCGTGCAACACATGCATCTCTCTACTATGTATTTTTTAGGCCTTTTTTAAGCCGCTACAGGTCTTTTTGACTACTGTCTAAACTGGTTTTCGGCTATAAACTGGTTTGCTTGATTAAAAGAAGTTATTCTTTGCCTTTGTAGCATTCAAATCGTTGGGTACCTTGTGTTACTATGCGGGAAAAGATTGACATTAGGCACATTTGACAACATGACTGGGCATAACCCTCTGTTTTTTTAGAGGGGATGCTAATGGTTGGTGTAATAATATCATTGTTCTGCTCTTTCTGAAGGTAAGTATATGGCAGTTACTTTGGGCATGGCATATGGAAAGAAACCGAACTATGGCTCTTTATATGATGTGCCTCGGTAAAAAGATGGATTCTTACTACTATTCTAGCCGCTAGTAATATTGTATTGCATGATATCTACCGATTTTTTGTTACTTGAAAAAACCTGTCGTATGGAGGTAATGCTAAAACTGTTGCATTTTTCGGACCTATGTACTAGGTTAAGTTGCTTTCATGGGTCGGAATATGTTACGTGACTTACTTTGAACGACCAGATCAGTATGGCATTTACATTCACAATTTTTTTTTGGACAAGCTAGGCCTCTCTACCTTTTGGCTAGTCATTAGTGGATGAATAATTTGATTAAAATTACAGCGGATTTCATTACAGCATCAGTTCTATAGTTAGAAGGAAATTTCTTTGCTTTAATTACCAATAGAACCTCACTATTATAACTTTAAAAAAGAAAACTCATGTTGGTTGGATTCTTGGGGGATTACACCACTCTTATTAGAAGGTGGAATCTGCCACTTAGATTGGAAGAAATAATTAAGACTATAGACATAAAATTTTACTAATAACCTAGCTTGTTTAAAGTAAAAAATGCTTTAAGATGGACATGGATAACAACTGGTATGGTCCATTGATACCTGTAAAACACATCCAAGGCTAACTGAATTGTTGTCTTGTTTGAATGGATACAGGTAAGGACTCTATCTTATATTGGAGGGTTTCTTTTCTTTGGCAAGCAACATTACTATTATGAAATATCCACTGAAGAACGGGGAAGTTTTTTTTACTACCAACCCCACTGAAAGAGGACCTCTTTCTTACAATCATTGTACTTAGATAATTCTGATACTGAGTTATTTTTGTACAAATCAGTGCATTGTTCCTTGGCCAATTGTCTTTTGAATGTAAAAGTTCAATTATGTCTTATTAAGTAAGATTTAAACAACTACACACACACACACACACACACACACACACACACACACACACACACACACACACACACACACACACACACACACACACACACACACACACACACACACACACACACACACACACAGTCATGATAGAGTCAAGACTCGAATCCTCCTTAGCTATACGTGAAATTCCTATTTTGCCAACTTTCTGTCTTGCATATGTTATCATTTAATGATTGGGTAAAGATTCTAGCATCTTTGGACAAAGACCCACTAGAAGGTGTTAATCTGCTTTCCCAATACATTGCCCAACTTCCTTTCCTTGCTTCACAATATCAGCAAGAGCTTTCCCTGTTCTCCTCATCTGGAGCTGAGCTGTCAAATTTCCTTAGAAAACTTTGTGGACTTAATCCCTCTTTTATATGCACCCCAAATACCCCCGCCATCCCTTCAACTGGTGGCATCTTCTGTCGGGATAGTGCTGCTCTAGAAGCAGTAAAAGAGTTTCAATTTAACCTCTGCTCTCTCAATGATGTTAATCTCCTTGAGATGGTCCCTAAAATCTCAAAAGTCTTTCCTGGCTTACCGATGAGACAGATAGAAATGGAATCTCTCGAAGTAGACCATCAACTATGGGTTCTACCAAACAAAGCCTTCTTGGCTCCGATTCTTAGTGAAACCTGGGTATACTTGGCCAACCTCTCTGCCTCAACAGTGGAAGACTGCAAACTTAAAATTCTAAAAGGTGGACAATTCTTGGACAAAGGAGAACTGATTAAAGCCCCCTTTAACCTTCACGTGATCGATCACTCCAAATGCCCCTCAAACACAGGATTGTACATACGTACTAAGGGTAGCATGGAGTTTGCAAAAAGTAACCCATATTTCTACACAGAGTCTATCTGGAATATCTTCCGCCCCTATGTAAAATGTGCTTGCAGATTTCTTGACCCCAAAGCTACCCGTGAATGAAGAATTATGTGGTTTGACCATGCAATATGGTATATCCTCAACCATTTGGAACTGTTATTCCCAGAGAAACCAGTAGACTTTCATCTATCCGTCATCTACTCATGGCTAGGTGGACAGGCCAAGCAGATTGTGATTACACAAATTGCCTTTAACATCTTCTAAGGACTGATGCATGATATTTTGAAAGAACTAAAAGCTGAAGAACCCGGTCTATACCTCACCACACATGCTAACTACAAAGGAGTCAAATACATCACTAATCTGCTAAAACCTTGTATTGGAGTCTCGTGCTTTAAAAAGAGCTAACTCTTTAGCTACTCCCAACTCTTTTACTTCATTTTTTACACCTAGCTCCTCATCTAATCGAGGAAAGTCTCGTAGCTTTACTAGAGGGAGAGGCAGATTCCCTGCAATCAAAAAATTCCTTGAAATCTAACCCTTAAATATATTGCAGGTATCTACAAACCCATGTGGAAGAAAAGTTCTCAGCAAAGATGATTCAAATTATGGTGGTACCTATATACACTGTCTTTTTCACAGCATTCTTCTAGATTGGATCCCACCTAAAAGTCTCTTTTGTGAGTGTTTTGACATATTTTTTGGAAATCATAAACTACTACAACATTCTCATTGGATGGAAATATCATCATCCTATAAAAGGATTAGTTCTTAACAATGACTTTCTTAGACAAGAAACAATCCCTTACTGTACATGCATTCAATTTACCTAATTCTGTAGGAATTTTAAAGAATGTGGGAACCATGTCTGTACTCAGGACCTCAACATTATCAACAATGCTACAATACGTAAGCTCCTAGCCAAAGGACTCAATCACATACCAAACTATCCAAAAAAACTTTACCTTGCCCTAGCAGCTTTACTTAGCTGCCTCACTGACCTTGTCAGTGCTCTCCAACTGGAGATGACAGTCCTACCGGACTTAAAGAAATTAGTTAAGGAATGCTTCCTTAACAAAATTTCTCTACTTCCTAGAAAATGGCTTTCTTTTGATAGTTCTTGGCTTACACCACAACTAGCCGTTGACTTTCAACGAATCTCAGATAATTGGTTAGTAGTAGGGCTTGACAAAAGCTCTAACTATCCTACTATTATGTGTAAACAACTTGCTTGGAAAGCTGCACGGGAACGAGTAGCAGGAAAAGAATTCTATCATACCAACAAATCACCGCAAGATATCTCTAACAAGATCTCCAAACATTTAGGACAACTTGGCTACACTATCAGTAACACCAAGTTACCAGTACTATTTCCTACTTATAAAATCCACAAACATAAATTCAGATGGATATCTGATGCCTCTAACTGTATCTTCACAGATATCACCAAAGATATTACTCTTTGCCTTGATCTTATTCTCACAGAATTAGAAATCATCTGTGCAGAATTACAAAAAAGCTGCAAGGATTTCCTAAATATCCAATGCAATCCCTTCTGGCTTACAAAATATGCCACAGAAGTCACACTCAACCTTCCTCAACATATTTTCCACATCTTTACAACTGATATCACACAATGCTACGAAAACATCCCACTTAGTGGGGATCTTGGCCTTAAGACAGTACTAGCCAAGGTCATTAACTTAGCATTTACCAATGCTGAAAAAAGAAAGCATCTCTTTATCTCTCTTGCCAAGAAACCGAGATGGATTCTAGCATCTCACTCCATAAACCCTTTACACTTTGATGAAGAGAGTCTTATCCCTCTCATAAGGTAGTAGGCCCTTACACAATGGGCCTACTACCGACCCATTGTGTGTGGCGCCTGGGTTAGGGCGGGTACACACACACACACACACACACACACACACACACACACACACACACACACACACACACACACACACACACACACACACACACACACACACACACACACACACACACACAAACAAACACACACACACATTGTGGTAATACTATGGAGTTAATTTTGTCCTTCTCCTGTATGGGTTTTTTCCCCCCCCCCCCCCCCCCCCCCCCCTATTGGCAAAATAGGGCACTCATTATTTCACTGTGCCACCGACTTTTTGATATGGGACAAAACATATAAGGAACGTTTTTAAAAAAAAAAAGAGCAAGAGGACATCCTCAACTATCATCAGAAAGGGAAGGCGGCTCCTTCCACCCTCGGACCATGAACTGGCGCTCTCTCCCCAGGCAATAATATCTTCTAACGCCTAAGGAGGTCTCACAGCAAGGGGCGGATCTTCTCTTTCACTTCGGGCGCTCAAGAGGCGTGCAAACCAACCTATAAATACTAAGGTGAGGGCACTCCTTAGCCCTCACTTAGCTTGAGATTTAGTTTCTGGTTGTTGTTATCCCGCTCTGTGTGGTTACTACTTGAGCTTCCTAAAGCTATGGAGCTTGCAACTCAAACTTCTGAGGTACTGTGGTCTGCCTAAACTCTCGTTTGCTTACTCTAAAAGACTAAATATGTGTGTTTCAAACGAAACTGCCTTTATCAGAGTGCTTGATATGGTAACATTGGGCAAGGTACCCCGCCTGTTATAAACTAACAAAGTATGGAGTATCCTCCATACATGTTGCCTCAAAACCTGGACTGGTTAGGACACCTCTATGGTTTACTGTTGGAGACCGACTGTCTTTTCATAATGGGATTGATTGGCTCCTCTTTGGGTGGGCAATGATAAGGAATAGATGTAATACTATGGCATATATTGGTGATTAATGGTTGTTCTGCTGCTTTGTGTGGAAAGTAAATAGGAATAGTTGAACTCATTAACTGCATATGATCTTAGGAAGGGGTGTTTTGTTAATCCATGTGCAGGAGAATACCATATACAGGCTTTTTTTCATAAAAAACAACAGTCGGTACTGTTTTTTTTGCATAATAGCCGGGTCTTGCCACAGGCTTGTGAAAATGGATCTGTAAAAAGCAGCCGAAGTACTTCACCTCTGCTTAAATGAATAGGTGTTTATATGAGGCAGGATGTATGTGTGTATAGGGGTATGTGGATGGAAGCATGATGGGTGGCTTGGCTTATTGGCCGTTCTTAAACATCTGCTACATCAAGATATTTGCATGGGATTTTGGTTGCTAAAAGTAGTTGATATCCAATGTTGGATTACAATCAAGGGGTTTCTGCCTACTGATTTTCTAGAATGAGACTGCGTGCAACACATGCATCTCTCTACTATGTATTTTTTAGGCCTTTTTTAAGCCGCTACAGGTCTTTTTGACTACTGTCTAAACTGGTTTTCGGCTATAAACTGGTTTGCTTGATTAAAAGAAGTTATTCTTTGCCTTTGTAGCATTCAAATCGTTGGGTACCTTGTGTTACTATGCGGGAAAAGATTGACATTAGGCACATTTGACAACATGACTGGGCATAACCCTCTGTTTTTTTAGAGGGGATGCTAATGGTTGGTGTAATAATATCATTGTTCTGCTCTTTCTGAAGGTAAGTATATGGCAGTTACTTTGGGCATGGCATATGGAAAGAAACCGAACTATGGCTCTTTATATGATGTGCCTCGGTAAAAAGATGGATTCTTACTACTATTCTAGCCGCTAGTAATATTGTATTGCATGATATCTACCGATTTTTTGTTACTTGAAAAAACCTGTCGTATGGAGGTAATGCTAAAACTGTTGCATTTTTCGGACCTATGTACTAGGTTAAGTTGCTTTCATGGGTCGGAATATGTTACGTGACTTACTTTGAACGACCAGATCAGTATGGCATTTACATTCACAATTTTTTTTTGGACAAGCTAGGCCTCTCTACCTTTTGGCTGGTCATTAGTGGATGAATAATTTGATTAAAATTACAGCGGATTTCATTACAGCATCAGTTCTATAATTAGAAGGAAATTTCTTTACTTTAATTACCAATAGAACCTCACTATTATAACTTTTTTTTTAAAAACTCATGCTGGTTGGATTCTTGGGAGATTACACCACTCTTATTAGAAGGTGGAATCTGCCACTTAGATTGGAAGAAATAATTAAGACTATAAACATAAAATTTTACTAATAACCTAACTTGTTTAAAGTAAAAAATTCTTTAAGATGGACATGGATAACAACTGGTATGGTCCATTGATACCTGTAAAACACATCCAAGGCTAACTGAATTGTTGTCTTGTTGGATGGATGCAGGTAAGGACTCTATCTTATATTGGAGGGTTTCTTTTCTTTGGCAAGCAACATTACTGTTATGAAATATCCACTGAAGAACGGGGAAGTTTTTTTTACTACCAACCCCACTGAAAGAGGACCTCTTTCTTACAATCATTGTACTTAGATAATTCTGATACTGAGTTATTTTTGTACAAATCAGTGCATTGTTCCTTGGCCAATTGTCTTTTGAATGTAAAAGTTCAATTATGTCTTATTAAGTAAGATTTAAACAACTACACACACACACACACACACACACACACACACACACACACACACACACACACACACACACACACACACACACACACACACACACACACACACACACACACACACACACACACAGTCATGATAGAGTCAAGACTCGAATCCTCCTTAGCTATACGTGAAATTCCTATTTTGCCAATAATGGAAACAATCAAAGAAAATAATTTATTATTTCAAATTTCTATTACTTTTTCACCCCATAATAGCAGTGTAGCACCCTTTCCCAATGATTGCATCATGAAGGGCCTTTTTTAACAATGAATCAGGGTCAACAAGACTCACATCATCTTGTTTTTCATTAAAAGACTTTAACTGCATTTATACGTGCATAAGGAGATTACATAACATAGTCTTGAGTAGAAAGCCTATGACAACCTTACAATTTTGTGTTTTCTAAATATGGCTTGCTTGTAATCAGGCCAAGCTAGTACCTATTCCATAGTGCCGTATACATAACTAGAAAGGAACATTCAGATACTCATGCTAGAAGTCTAGTCTCTAACTCTCCGACCACACTTCTATGTCTTTTGTAATTTCCACTTGATGGCTAAGCTACTCTACATGGATTTTGCACGACTCTTTTCATAAGCTAGTGTTGTAAATTGTTATGAAAGCATCTGTGGAGTTTTAAATATTGGCACTTACAAATTTGTGGATATTTTCTTGATTTTTTCCAGTTAAAGGACTCGTTGTTATATTTTAGTAGTTATTGATTACATTAAAAGTTGCTAACATTCTTATTTTTATTTTGTTTTCAAAAATTTTAAGGCAATAGAAGCATATGTCTTCAATGACATTAATCAAATGATTTAAATGGTGATTTTGTTTCTTTAAACTTGTATAGATTCTAGTGATTCATGAAGAGCTATGTAGAATATAATGTGGACTACTCACCTTTTTGAGCTTATTACATGGATAACATCAAGAATAAAATCCGGGATGGAGCGGCTAATCTGATTCAAGAAATCAAACCAAAGAAAAGAAATAGTCAAGCCTTTGAGAGCTATATTAGGCCAAGTAAATAGCAAAAACCCAAATAGGGTATTTTTCAATAGAAAAAATAGGGCATTTTTCAACAGAAAACCAATTAGGGTATTTTTCATCAGAAAAGAACTTGAGAAGTAGCAACATCTTCTACAATGTCCATGTTGTTTAGAAGTCATCCAAGCCCCACAATCTCACACATTTCCTTAAGTGTAGGTCAAGTAAAAGACCCAATACACTCTCTCTCTTTCATTTGCATGTATACGTGCTCATTTATATAGGTGATAGAAAAAACCAAAGCTAAGTGAGACTGAAAAATCCCTCAGATTTCAATAAGGGATGGGTGCAATAGCAACCTCCTCCTCTTCATGCTACATCAAGAGCATGTCATGCCACTACATAGTCTCATTATCCATTGTCAGCCAATAGGCTAAATGTAAGGGGTCCAATACACACACAGGAGCCCTCCAATACACACATGGGCAATGCTCAGGCAATGTAACATCGTAAACCAGTTTAGAAAACATGAGGGCAAGAGATCCCCACTTAGAGAATAAGAATGAGGTAAGAGAATCTTACCATGTCCATGATGTAGTGGTCTCAAGTATAATGTATGGTAGTGGAGTCCAAAACACACATGGGTGATGAAGGCCATAACACAAATCTGCTCAGAGGTAGTACATGGCGATATTGTAGTAAGAGCCCTTGATGTAATTATATGCAGAGAGAATATAGAAGAAGTGTACATAGGGACTTTAATATCTATGTAGTGCAAAGAGGGAGAAATATTTTGGAACCTTCCAGAGGTTAGTTAATGCCCATCCTCAAACTAAAGCAAGCATAAGCTATAGTAACCTCCATAAAATGAAGGGAAAAGTTCCCACAAGGAGGAGAATCCCCAAGTGAAGGGGGCTCTAGGTAAATTTGTACTAGTATGCTTTGCTTAGACCCTAAAGCCTCACAAAGACTCATTAAAACCAATCAAAGCAACAACTTTCTTTCAAGCATTGGCTTACATGAGGTCATGCCAAAATCAAGGAGGATAACAAGTAGTCGAAGGGAATCTTGGAAGTCCTTGAAGGCTTTTGTTAAGAAAACATTGTAGAATGATCCAACTATGGCAAATATTGGTATTTTTGGAACCGTAACCAGAGCTTTACTATGGTTAGAATTTTTCAGAATTGAATTCCGATAAAATCTGGAAAAGTTACGAGCTCTGAAAAGGTTACACTATGAATCTAATTAGTTAAGTAAAATTGAATGGTTTTAGTAATTGTTACTCCTAAAGACTTTTTATCATAAGGTTCTAAAAATTGCAGATATTTCCAAGTTTAATCATTCAAAGTCAGGAAAAATAGCAGAAATCGATTCTGAAAGCTTGGGTGGCTGTGTGGAGCTATGGGAGACCTACCCAAGACAGAATTAGTAGCAAGGGGCGCCATCTTGACCCTGGGGACTGCTTGAGCTGCAAGCAACTGCCTTTTTCAGCCTATGAGAGCTTGTGAGTCCCAGAAACCTATAAATAGGACCCCTTGCTTCACAATTTCAGGCAGACTTGGAGCCTTGGCAAAATTCTTTCTCATCTAGAGAGACCTCTACGCAGAAATCACTAGAGAGCAAAGCTCTAGTTGGTTAATCAACGGTAATTAGCACTAACCTTTTTTTAATTAGTAGAACTATGTTAACCTATTTATATTTTTCTTAATTAATTGAAAATTAATCTTATTTATACTCTAAAATTCTCTCTTAATTCAAAATTCTCTGTTGATTATTGAGATTAAGCTTAGGAACACTAAGCTAATTAATTATTATATTATATTAGGGTTGAAATTACTCATTTTAACCATAAATTAATGATAATTATACTAATTAAATTTAGATTAAGATGAGATAACTACCAGAGCTGTGTTAGACTGTCATTATGCTAGCAAAATTAACTTATAATTTCTTGAGTAATTATTGTAATTATTTAAGCAGAATTACATTGTTTTTAAGAGAAAAGTAAAGGGGAAAATGATCAAATTAATCCAAAAAGCTCCGAAATCTACTAACTATTGTTTGTATGCCTACTTCTAAGGCGGTAGATGATGCATCCCTTGGTAAGATCATAGGGACTCTGAGATAATTATCAGAGAAAAAACACATCTTATGAAATCCGTGATAATTATTTTAATCTTCGACAATTAGTTTAACTAATTATCTCATAAAAAAAACACTATTTTTAAGGAAAAGTAAAAGGGGGATAATAGCTAACTAATTCAAAAAGCTTTGAGATAATTATCAGAGGTAAAACTCATCTTACAAAACCCATGATAATTATCTTAACCTTAGTTTAACTAATTATCTCATCAAAGAAACACTATTTTAAAGAAAAAATACAAGGGAAAAAATAGCTAACTAATCCAAAAAGCTTTCAGATAATTATCAATGGTAAAACTCATCTTAATAAACCCCTGATAATTATCTTAACCTCAGTTTAACTAATTATCTCATCAGAAAAACACTATTTAAAGGGAAAATAAAAGGTGAAAAATAGCTAACTAATCCAAAAAGCTTTGATATAATTATCAAAGGTAAAAATCATCTTAAAAAACCCGTGATAATTATCTTAACCTTAGATAAATAGTCTAATTTTAATTATCTCATCAGAGAAACTCTATTTTTAAGAAAAAATACAAGGGAGAAAATAGAAAATTAATCCAAAAAGCTTTGAAATAATTAAGACTCATCTTAACAAACCCATGATAGCTAGTTTGACTAATTATCTCATTAGAGAAACACTATTTTTAAGGGAAAATACAAGGGAGAAAATAGAAAACTAATCCAAAAAGCTATGAAATAATTATCAAAGGTAAAATCATAAAAAACATGTGATAATTATCTTAACTTCAAATAATTAGTTTAACTAATTATCTCATTAGAGAATTTCTATTTTTAAGAGAAAATATAAGGCGAAAAATAGCAAACTAATCCAAAAAGCTTTGAGATAATTATAAGAGGTAAAAATCATCTTAAAAAACCCGTAATAATTATCTTCACCTCAAATAATTAGTTTAATTAATTATCTCAGCAGAGGAACACTGCTTTTAAGAGAAAATACAAGGGGAAAAATAGCAAAATAATCCAAAATAATACATTTTAATAAACCAGTGATAAATTATCTTATTTTTAACTAATTAGATTAACTAATTATCTCAGTAGAAAATACTATTTTGAAGAGAAAATAAAAAGGAAAAAATAGCAAATCTTGATATATGGTTACATACTATTTATCAGAGTTAGATCACATGATAAAAAGACTATGATAATTATGCCAAGGTTAGAAACTTAGTGTAGATATTTATCTAAGTCAAAATATACTAATTTTGGTTGAAATGTAAAGGGAGAAACTAGTAAATCATGCTATATGATTACATTCTATTTATCAAAGTTAGATTTCATAATAAAGAGGCGGTGATAATTATGTCAATGTTAGAAAGTAGTATAAATATTTATTTAAGTCAAAGTATACTAATTTTAGCTAAAAATTAAAGATAAAAATTGGATAATTAATTTAGAAAATAATAAGATAATTACCAAAGGTAAAAAATATCCTTATCTACTTGTGATAAATATACTATAGTAGGTATAAACCTATGATATAAAGTTGAGGAAATGAAATCTTTGAGAGAAAATAAATTGAATAGATGTTAAGCTCAAAATAAGCAGATTCCAAGCTTAAAATTTGATGAAAAAAGATATACAAAATTATAAGAGAATTAGTATAGCTTAGAAAACCCTTAGGAGGCTGTGGAAAAAGTTATCATGTCTATATAGGAAAATAAGAAATTACCAGGTCAACAATTTACCAATTAAGAGTATAAATTTAACCTAGATTTGAGTAAAATTGGATACAAAGGTTAAGTTTAGCTTTCGGATAATTTACCTAATGATTAGATGTCCTTTTTATAAGGAATAAGAATTTATGGCACCTAAAAGGAGCCGAGCCAATCCTACATCTGATGATGAGGGCAGAGCTTTAAAACGAACTAGAGCGTCGCATGACAATGAAGCTGGGCCTAGTAGTAGGCCCACGAAGGAGAGTCTTCAAGCACCAGCGCAGCAACAGATGGTCGATCAATCCTAGTGGGTTTCC
This sequence comes from Adiantum capillus-veneris, assembly GCF_014529385.1. Lineage (NCBI taxonomy): Eukaryota > Viridiplantae > Streptophyta > Polypodiopsida > Polypodiales > Pteridaceae > Adiantum > Adiantum capillus-veneris. The sequence goes on along the minus strand of NC_140932.1, from coordinate 108,742,709 downwards.
CATTATTCAATTAAGTCTTTAAATAGTTTAAGTTCTTTTATAAGTTAGCATTGCATACGTAAGGAGTGAGTAAGAATAAGGAAAGGAATAATTGACAAAAAATGGAAGGTAACTTCCAACATGCATTTGTTTATAATGTAGGAAAGAATTGTTTGGGTTAAAACTGGTTGAATTAGGAAAGATATGATTGATCATCCTTAAGACAGCTTGTCTTAAGACACCTCCGACTCCTTGGTATATTTTGATGAATAATGATGGATTTCCAGCCACCACGGATAAGTCGGTTACCCCCATGAATGATGAGTTTCTACTCCGTGTCATGTCTTGATGTTTCTACATAAGTTAGGATACTGTTTTATCCTAGGGGAGCCGCCCGGTTGTATGGGCAACTGGTTTGGTGTATGGGCACACGGAACCTTGGGTGGGGGTTTATCCACTCCGGATTGTGAATAAGGAATGGGTGTTGTTTTTTCACCCTTAGGTGGTCTTGAGACAAGAAGAGTATTGGTCATGGTTACTATGGACAATATTTTGATTGACAGTACCTTGTCTCAAGTTTAAAGATATCTGCTTTCAATGTTGTCTTTAATAATTGATTGAAGGAATTACTGTGACGGAAAGTTAAAAGAAACTATTATTTTGAGTGTTAAAACAATGTGATAGTAATTAGAAAAGAAAAGAATCATGTGTGAGTGCGGGGTGGTAAGTGGGGATTGACTAAGGTTATCAATCATGGACGGGTGGACCTGATTAGTCAAGTAACTATCCATCCCCGCACACTATAAACGTTTGGAAAACATCTTCACTTGGAAGAGGAGTCCACCAGCGGCTGTGCCCTCACATATGTTAGGGGGAGAAAAGCGTTGGTTGAGGGTACCTTAGCCCAATTTGTGGAAGATATAGGGCCGAAATAGTTTTTTGGACTTTTAATACGTTGTCCCGTTTCCGCTGCAAGACAGGACTAGGTCTTCTTCTAAGGCTATAGACCCAAGCCATTGTCAATGGTGAAGGTCTATTCCTTGGATTTTTCTTGTTTAGAGACTCTGATTTTTATCACACCTAGAGACCTATCAAGGATCTTATGATCCCGATCTTGGTATAGGCAGGTTGGGGATCTCACAAGTGGTATCCGAGCGTGTGTTAATTAAAGTCTTGGACCTAGGGAAAAGTTAAGGTGTTTGGTTGAAATAAGTGATCTTGATGAATTCAATTAAAGAGATATTTGATTAAAAAGAGGGAGAGAAAGAAAGAGAGAGAATTATCCCCATATTTGCAGGACAATTTCCATCAGGCCTACTACAAATCCATGGATTTCAACATTAGGTTCATGAGAGCTTGCCTATCCGGACAAGCGTGATGAAATGGCTAGATAAGAGATTTTTTCCTTCCACTTGGAGGATCAGCTGGTCAGGATGTGGTGGAATTTTCTTCATTGATGCAGGAGAGTTAGAAGGTTTAGAACTAAATATGAAGAGACTCAAATGGGCCGAAGATCTTCAAGTGATTGAAGTATACGTTTTCATTGGAATGGAGAATCCAGAGGAGACTCTTGTAATAGGTGATGTATGTCACAATAATCAATATCTAATTCTCGTAAATGATTTTCTCATGTTAAACTGATCATTTAATAAGGGGAAGTGCCAGGGGAGAAAAAGTTAGAATATTGGTTAAGCTAGCAGACCGGCCACAGTAGGGATCCAAAGGAGGGAAAATAGGGATCCAAAGGGGGGGCCATTTGCAAAAGATCCATGTGCAACAATGGGCTAAGAAGACCCTAAGGTTCAGCCCATTAAGACTTCCAAAATGCTAAGGTTCCAAAATTCAAAGGTTGAGTCCAAAGGTCAACCATAGGGGAATTGGATGCTTTGTGTGTGTACAAAAAAGTCTTTGCAATCCCTACTTTGGATGCTTTGTGTGTGTACAAAAAAGTCTTTGAAATCCCTGCTTAGGAGGGGGCGAGCCTTGCATGTAGGGGATGAGAGAGAAAGCCACACACACACACACACACACAAGCTCCCTTTACACAAAGGGAATGAGGGACACATGTCAGCTCCCTAGGCCAAATGCCCACAAGGTGTACCCAATTCCTATTGGATGGCCTTGGAGGTGGACCAATGAGAATTAGGCTAGAGTAAATCTAGTTTAATTAATTTAAAAACACTTAATAAAAGAACCAATGAGAATTAATTCCTCTAGAAGACTATTGGACAGTCTCCCAAGGGGTCCAATGAGCATTCAACAGCCCAATGGCTTGCCTGATTCCTATTGGCCAGGAGGCAAAGGGGTCCGATGAGAGTTTAGTTGAATTATTAAATTACCTAAATCTCTCACAAAAGGGGAAAGGGGAACACATGTTAGAAGGCTATCACTTATGTTGCTTAATAGTCATTGGCTTGACCTGGGGAGGTCCAATGAGGGTAGAGGAAGAGCAAATAGCAAGAGGGCTCGCCCAAGATAGAGAGGGGGATGATTTTTGCAAGGCATTATCACACACACACTCTCACACATTCTAGGTGATAAGTAAAGAAGACTATCTCTTCCCAAGCTTTAATGGAGAGCTCATCACCTACTCCAAGCTTGTGAGATAGAATCCTACATCGACACACTCTTGGCATGTGGATGCAAATCCAACCAAGAGCCAAGCTTCAATGCATGCTCATCTCCTCTACCATGCTAATTGCTAAGCTAAGCTATGCTAATATGAGTGATTATGTGAGGAGATGCACATCTTTCTCATAAGATACTCCTTCTTCCTCTCAATCTACTCTCATACCTTGCTAGCTCTCACCATCTTCAAAGGTGTGTGAGGTCTTGGGTCTGAGACCGGGGATAATTGATGTTGTTTTTGCTAAGTGTTTTGCTTAGTGCATGAAGCTTTCATCTTCATTGCACTAGCTAGTCTTGAAGGAACACAAAGAATTGTATTGTACAATGTCTCTCTTGATGGGAGAAACCATAATACAAAGCCTTTTGGAGGGGGGACCGGCTCCATGCAAATCCAGTCCTCAACTGTTGTCAATAACTTAATTTCTCTCTCTTTTGAAATTATTGTTCATGCTATCTAACTAGGTGTTATGCTTTTTGTTTCTCTCTCCACCCAAGCACTCTTGTAATTCTCATTAGGAATCTATTCTAATGAAATGCCCACTATGTTCATGCTAATTTCCGCTACACACAAGTTTTTAGGCCATTAAATGTTACAATGTCCAAGTATCACAAAATCAGTGGGTGTTTGATCAGGTGTCTAAAGTAATCTACCCAGGTAGAATTAGTCCCATAGGTGTAGGCCCTATTTTTAATGGACCAAAAGATGTTGTATATTTTTATCCTATATATCATCCACCCAAAGTCCACAAGATTCTAGTATAGGATTGTCGTCATCCTTGTACATAGTAGGATCTTCATGGATTGTATTAACTCTTGTACATACTATGGTTTTCACGAGTATGCTATAAGTAGTTTTGTTTATGGCTTGGCAATTTTCTTCATCCTTTGTGCAAATAAGTTAAAAGCATAAGTAAGAGAGATTTCATTTGGTACTAAATTCCACTAATTTAATCTCAGGGAAATACTCGTGTAAATAGCCTTTACGCTCAAGAGAAGAAATTACTACTAAAGCAAGTTCAACTCCCTACTTTCAAGGGAGAGGGACCCAATTTAGAGCGAGATGCCGAAGCATGGTTAGATGCTATGGACGACTATTTTAAAACTGCAGGAACTGCTCAGAAAAACCAAACAATGTTGGGTATGTTCCGTCTCAGCGGAGATGCCAAACTTTGGTGGAAGCAACATTGCAGAGATAATTCCATGAGTAGTCCATCTTGGGAGAAAATGAAGCAGGCAATCAAAGAACGCTATCTCCCTCCTGCACACCAGGCTATCAAGATGAACGAATTCTTTAGTCTATGCCAGCTAGGACTTTCATTAGAGGAGTACTACACCAAGTTTGTGTCTTTTCGACGCTATGCTCCTCAGATGACCATGGAGCAACAAATTGCCCGTTTCTATCAAGGCCTCAACAAACCCCTGAGTACACGTCTCGAAGCCATGAGGCCTACATCAATACAGAATGCCCTTCTGAGGGCTAAGCCTCTTGCAGCCAAAGGAACCAACTCCAGAAGGAACTATAATGGATTTAATAACTTTAGGGGAAGAGCCAGGGGAACTTTCAACCAAGGATACCAACAACGTGGACTAGTTTGCAGCAGTGAACTTGGAGCAGACCTTCCTAAACGTTAGGTGCTATGGATGCAATCAAATGGGACACTATAGAAATAAATTTCTTGAACAGCAAAACCCTCGAACTACTATTAGAGCCATTCCTCAAAATCAAGGAGATAATCTAAGAGGAGGTAGAAATGGAGGACGAGGTAGAGGAAGAGCAAGAGGAGCTAGATCTTATGCAATCATGGGAGAACCAACCTTATGAAAGAGGAAGATAAGAGAGCCACTCGCTTGGCCACAATTAGCAATCCTAAAGCTTTGTAAACCACTATAAATCAACGATGTAAAACTATGAGGTACTTATATATTATATTGGTATACATGATTTTCTTTTCCAAAATTACTTAAGGAATCTAAAGTTAAGTTAGTATTCAATCAAGAAATCAAGGGTTGATAGTATGAAAAGAAATTGAATCTTGAGATTGAGATAGTTATTAAGAAACCAACTCACATTCTTTGTGCACACGATATATCACCTTCCTTGAAAAATGACCTAGATATGAAAGTATTAATGTACGAGACTAATAAGAAGCCAAAAAGAACTCTTGGTATGATACTCCTGGTCGGTCAACCAGGTTAGAGCACAGAGAGGGTACCTCTGGTGCAATGGTGGAAGCTTGTGCCGAACGAAGATTGCTTAGAATGGCAAGAACACGCCGAGCACGTTCAGATTGGAAAAGCTGAAATACATGATACTTGTCGAACGCTGATTGCTCTGAATGGTCAATTAGAGCGAGTGTGTTCATGTTGACAAGGTGTATATATGGATCTTTTATGGAATTAATTTAACCCGGTTTTTGAGATGATACAAATGGTTTGTAAAGGTTTTAAGATAAGCTCAACACTGAGAGTTTCTTGGGGAAAAGTTGACTAGCAAGTAACTCTAGCTAGGAAAAGAAGTCTGGGAAGCAAAGTAATCAGAAAACATTTAGTAACATGGAAGGACTACCCCACTGAAGACACCACATAGGAGGACGAAGTATCACTTTTCAAAGATTTTCCCAAATTCGTTTGAGATGAGGACATCTCAATTTCTTAAGTTGGGGTGATTGTAAGGTTTCCAGTTTCTGAAACCTTAGAAATTGTACAAAGCCTGATCAAATTAACTTGGTTGTTAAGAAAACATTGTAGAATGATCCAACTATGGCAAATATTGGTATTTTTGGAACCGTAACCAGAGCTTTACTATGGTTAGAATTTTTCAGAATTGAATTCCGATAAAATCTGGAAAAGTTACGGGCTTTGAAAGGCTACACTATGAATCTAATTAGTTAAGTAAAATTGAATGGTTGCAGCAATTATTACTGCTAAAGACTTTTTTTCCTAAGGTTCTAGTAATTACAGATATTTCCAAGTTTAATCATTCAAAGTCAAGAAAAATAGCAGAAATCGATTTTGGAAGCTGGGGGGGCTATGTGGAGCTATGGGGAACCTTCCTAAGACAGAATTAGTAGCAGGAAGCGCCATCTTGAGCCAAAGGGCTGCTTGAGCTACAAGCAACTGCCTTTTTTAGCCTATGAGAGCTTGTGAGTGCCAGAAACCTATAAATAGGACCCCTTGCTTCACAATTTCAGGCAGACTCGGAGCCTTGGCAAAATTCTCTCATCTAGAGAGACCTCTACGTAGAAATCACTAGAGAGCAAAGCTCTAGTTGGTTAATCAACGGTAATTAGCACTAACCTTTTTTAATTAGTAGAACTATGTTAAAATCGATTTACATTTTTCTTAATTAATTGAAGATTAAACCTATTTATACTCTTAAATTCTCTCCTAATTCAAAATTCTCTGCTGATTATTGAGATTAAGCTTAGGAATACTAGGTTAATTAATTATTATATTATATTAGGGCTAAAATTACTCATTTTAACCATAAATTATTGATAATTATACTAATTAAATTTAGATTAAGATGAAATAATTATAAGAGCTATGTTAGACTCTCATTATGCTAGGAAAATTATCTTATAAGTTTTTGAGTAATTCTTGTAATTATTTAAGCAGAATTACACTGTTTTTAAGGAAAACGTAAAGAGAGAAATGATCAAATTAATCCAAAAATCTTTGAGATAATTATCAGAGGAAAAACACATCTTATGAAATCCGTGATAATTATTTTAATTTTAGATAATTAGCTAAACTAATTATCTCATTAAAAAAAACTATTTTTAAGGAAAGATAAAATGGAGAAAATAGCTAACTAATCCAAAAAGATTTGAGATAATTATCAGAGGTAAAACTCATCTTACAAAACTCTTGATAATTATCTTAACCTCAAATATTAGTTTAACTAATTATCTCATCAGAGAAACACTGTTTTAAAGAGAAAAATACAACGGGGAAAATAGCTAACTAATCCAAAAAGCTTTGAGATAATTATCAGAGGTAAAACTCATCTTAAGAAACCCGTGATAACTATCTTAACCTCAGTTTAACTAATTATCTCATTAAAAAATAGTGTTTATAAGGAAAAATAAAAGGAGAAAAATAGATAACTAATTCAAAAAGCTTTGAGATAATTATCAGAGGTAAAACATATCTTAAGAAACTCGTGATAATTATATTAACCTCAAATAATTAGTTTAATTAATTATCTCATAAAAAAAATTATTTTAAAGAGAAAATACAACGGGACAAATAGCAAACTAATCCAAAAAGCTTTGAAATAATTATCAAAGGTAAAACTCATCTTAACAAACCCGTGATAGTTATCTTAACCTCAAATAATTAGTTTAACTAATTATCTCATCAGAGAAATATTCTTTTTAAGAGAAATACAATGGAGAAAATAGAAAATAATCCAAAAATCTATGAAATAATTATCAGAGGTAAAAATCATCATTAAAAAATCATGTTAATTATCTTAACTTCACATAATTAGTTTAACTAATTATCTCATCAGAGAAACACTGTTTTAAGAAAAAATTCAAGGCAAAAATAGCGAACTAATCCAAAAATCTTTGAGATAATTATAAGAGGTAAAACTCATCTTAAAAAACTCGTAATAATTATCTTAACCTCAGATAATTAGTTTAATTAATTATCTGAGTAGAGAATACTGTTTTTAAGAAAAAATACAAGGGGAAAAATAGCAAAATAATCCAAAAATCTTTGAGATAATTATTGAAAGTAAAATTCATCTTAATAATCCTCTGATAATTATCTTATCCTTAGATAATTAGCTTAACTAATTATCTTAGTAGAGAAAACACTATTTTGAAGGAAAAATAAAAGGGAGAAAATAGCAAATCATGATATATGATTACATACTATTTATCAGAGTTAGATTACATGATAAAAAGACCATGATAATTGTGTCAAAGTTAGAAACTTAGTATAGATATTTATCTAAGTCAGAATATACTAATTCTGATTGAAATTTAAAGGGAGAAATTAGTAAATCATGTTATATGATAACATTCTATTTATCAGAGTTAGATTTCATAATAAAGAGGCGGTGAGGAATATGTCAAGGTTAGAAAAAAGTATAAATATTTATTTAACTCAAATTATACTAATTTTAGTTAAAAATTAAAGATGAAAATTATAATTAGTTAATTAGTGAGTTTAGAAAATTATAATTGACTAAAAGTCCTATTTTTAGCAAAAGATTAATTAAAATAAATAGACTTTGCGGTCAATTATTTTTACGAAAATTATAGTAGGTGTAAACCTATGATATAAAGTTGAGGAAATGAAATCTTTGAGAGAAAATAAATAGAATAGATATTAAGCTCAAAATAAGCAGATTTCAAGCTTAAAATTCGATGGAAAAATTAGGAAAAAGATATACAAAATTATAAGAAAATTAGTGTAGCTTAGAAAACCCTTAGGGAATCTGTGAAAAAAGTTATCATGCCTATATATGAAAATAAGAAATTACTAGGTCAAGAATTTACCAATCAAGAGTATAAATTTAACCTAGATTTGAGAAAAATTGGATACAAAGGTTAAGTCTAGCTTTTGGATAATTTACCTAATGATTAGACGTCCTTTTTATAAGGAATAAGATGTTATGGCACCTAAAAGGAGCCGAGTCAATCCTACATGTGATGATGAGGACAGAGCTTTAAAAAGAACTAGAGCGTCGCACATGATGAAGCTAGGCCTAGTAGTAGGCCTACGGAGGAAAGTCTTCAGGCGCCAACGCAATAACAGATGGCCGATCAGTCCCAGGTTGGTTTTCCATTATTCAATTAAGTCTTTAAATAGTTTAAGTACTTTTATAAGTTAGCATTGCATATGTAAGGAGTGAGTAAGAATCAGAAAAGGAATAATTGACCAAAAATGGAAGGTAACTTCCATCGGGAATTTGTTTATAATGTAGGAAAGAATTGTTTGGCTTAAAACTGGTTGAAGTAGGAAAGATATGATTGATCATCCTTAAGACAGCTTATCTCAAGACACCTCCGACTCCTTGGTATATTTTGATAAATAATGATGGCTTTCCAGCCACGGATAAGTCGGTTATCCCCATGAACGATGAGTTTCTACTCCATGTCATGTCTTGATGTTTCTACATAAGTTAAGATACCATTTTTATCCTAGGGGAGCCGCTCGGTTGTATGGGCAACTGGTTTGGTGTATGGGCACCCGGAACCTTGGGTGGGGGTTTATCCACTCCGGATTGTGAATAAGGAATGGGTGTCGTTTTTTCACCCTTAGGTGGTCTTGAGACAAGAAGAGTACTGGTCATGGTTACTATGGACAATATTTTGATTGATAGTACCCTGTCTTAAGTTAAAAAAATTCTGTTTTCTAAAAGAATTCTTTCAATGTTGTCTTTAATAATTGATTGAAGGAATTACTGTGATGGAAAGTTAAAAGAAACAATTATTTCAAGTGCTAAAACAATGTGATAGTAATTAGAAAAGAAAAGAATCATATGTGAGTACGGGGTGGTAAGTGGGGATTGACTAAGGTTGTCAATCATGGACAGGTGGACCTGATTAGTCAGGTAACTATCCATCCCCGCACACTAAAATTTTTTGGAAAACATCTTCACTTGGAAGAGGAGTTCACCAGCGGCTATGCCCTCACATATGTTAGGGGAAAAAAGCGTTGGTTGAGGATACCTTAGCCCAATTTGTGGAAGATATAGGGCCGAAATAGTTTTTTGGACTTTTAATACGTTGTCCCGTTTTTGCTACCATACAAGGCTAGGTCTTCTTCTAAGGCTATAGACCCAAGCCATTGTCAATGGTAAAGATCTATTCCTTGGATTTTTCTTGTTTAGAGACTCTGATTTTTATCAGACCTAGAGACATGTCAAGGATCCCATCTCGATCTTGGTATAGGCGGGTTGGGGATCTCACATTCATCCACTTTGAGGTAGCTAGATGTTCATCAAAGTAACCAATATTCCTCTAAGGTAAGAATGAGAAAATGAAGGGATGCATGAATGTGGTGTGTGTGCGGGGGGGGGGGGGGGGGGGGGGGGGGGGGGGAGAGAGAGAGAGAGAGAGAGAGAGAGAGAGAGAGAGAGAGCAATGTGGGGTGGAGTGAAGTGGCCTAAACAATACTCACTCCTTATTCTTCTATATATATAAAGAATATGTAAGGCAATAGATATTAGGACATATATCCTGGGGGAAGGTACATACCACCTTTACCCCAACAACCTCCCACTTAAAGGCAAACGTGATGAGTGGGTCCTACTAGCTAAACTACTAGTATGTACAAGAAAATAGGTGATAGACTCTCAGCATATACCCACTAGCTCAATCACTCGCTCTACATGTACCCGTATTGGCTCTAGTGATAGACGAGAATGTGTATCCATGCTAGAGCCTGTAAGTAATCCTGCAGACATCTTTGTATGGTCTGCATAGCTCAATGAAGCATCATGCCAGCGTCATTCATTGGAAAATTGACAATCCCTACCACAAATGCTCCCATTGCATCTGCTAAGTCGGGCCTTGATACAAACAAGTCGAACATGAGAAGTCCAAACATTGATGAAATCTATGCAAACGTAGCTGTGCTAGCCTCCTCAGTGCTATGTTCATACACTGCACCATGAAGACTATTGGACACGTATGGATGTGTCATTTCCAATACTGGAATGGCTACATCCTCTCATCCATAGGCAAAACTATGTGTCCTTGCATCAATTCATCACCCTCAAGCATGATCTTATCAAATAACTCCATGTCTGTCATATCTACCTATGTCTCTAGGGAGCAGATCTTCTCTACCTCTGTCTGCACAAAATTTGATGACACTTTTTGTGTCTCACTAGAGCAGCGCTTCTCTACCTCTTTCTCTATAGCGCTGCTCTACCTCTGTCTGCACAAAATTTGATGACACTTTTTGTGTCTCACTAGAGCAGCGCTGCTCTACCTCTTTCTCTATAGACTCTTCTGACATGTCCTACACAGCTACATGTTATGTCTCATGAGCATACTAGAGCTCACTCGTGAAGGAGGCATGTCTCGTCTCTCTCTCAATGCATGCCAACAACAAAACTAAGACTATGTCGTCTCGTACCTTTGATACATGCATACAATATACCAAGCCACTGCAGGCTCCATTGGAAATAACTGGTGATCTGCAATTCAGCTAGAAAGACCGCTCTCTAAGAATTATTTAACACCCACAATCTGCTAACCAACTCACTAAGATCAAACTTTGTCTCGATTGATGAACATATCATACATGTTGTAGCGAATAGGATTCACCACTAGGTAATGACAAACAAACATCTCTTGCACTTGCAATGTCAAATATTGAATCATTGGTCAAGTGCACATGACTAAAGTCTCTCTCCCTCTCCCCTCTCTCTTACTTGGATGCTTCACAGTTGTAAAAATGTACATACTTACACACATAGGTCATTTGGGCCATGTTGGCCTTCAAGTGGGTGATTTTTTAGGTTCAAGCCAATTGGTTGACCGTACTAACCTTACCTATTCTTTTGATCATATAGAACAATAAGGACTAGTGAAAAAAATTTGAACCCTCAGTGAGAACTCCACCCACATCGTGCTCGTGTCCGATTCTTGATCTCCCTTGCACTCCGCACACATCATGCACTCTTTAGGTAAGGCGTTAGGCAATGTCAGCCCACTATGGTGCATTTTTTAGATTTGTTGATGAGATTCCATTCTAGAATGTCATCGCTTGGATTCCATTCTTTGCAAAAATGGAGCCAGGTTGCACTTGTACAAAGTGTAGGCTCTTGCAATATAGTCTCTTGGAATATACTAATTATAAAAGGTTATGCCCAACAAAAAGCTAGACAAGGGAGCTTTGGATGGTTTTTGGTGGATACAATAGGAGGCTAGCACCCAAGATGCAAATAACTTTTTTGAATGTGCTCTGGAGATGAAGCTAGGGCTTCTCTCCATACGAAACCACATATACTTGCTGCTCAAAGTGTGCTACATTTTGTCAGAAGTTGACTCAAGTTAAAAAAATTGGGATGAGATTATTAGTTAGGGGCTCTTGGAAGAAATCATTGGCAATGCTTTGGTTGCTTGGCATGTGTGTGTGTGTGCCTACATTTTCATGCATATTTTCCTCTACACCTTTCAATCTATAGACTTCTATCAAGGGCAATGCAGTGGACCACTATTGCAAATAAAGGAAATCATTAAAAATGCCAAAGTAAACATTGTGTTGGCTACGTTGATCAGCACCCAAGTCAAAGTTTCAAAGATAGAGAAAGGTAGAGATGAAAGGCCAATAAAAAATTTAAATTTTTTTGCCAAAACTCACAATTTTGAGTGAATGTATTATAAAGTCACCAACAGATATACAAGTCAGCCTCAAGCTCATGTCGAGACTTGAGGGATAGAAGGTTACAACCTAGCTAAGTGAAAAGTATCGAGGAACTTACTATTGCACATGGCACGAGTGGATGGCGAGGGTTTCCATAAGCCAATCATCCGAGCTATACCTTTTACTTACCACATATATTATCTCCTTTCTTTCTTGCACAATCTCTAAGCAGCTAGCCACATAGAGGTCGCTAACAAAGACACTACAGTTTCTGGCCCCACCAAGGCACAGATCCCTCTTGAAAAACCCTATCTTCCACATCCTTTGTATCCATTTTCACATCTTTCCTGCAAGGGCTCTAATAGCTGGACATTCCATGAAAAGATGGTCGAGGTATTTGCTAGCCAATCTACAACCTGAACACCTATCGAGTCCGATACCACGCACTTCAACCTTGGCCCCTATCGCCAAGGCCACCCAAAGTACCTTCCACATAAATATCTTCATACACTAAGCCCATTGTGGATTCCAGATGTTCTTTGTGACCTCTACCCATCGAGCCTTTGACCATAAATGCTTTAAACAAATGTTCATGGATTTGTACTTTTCTTTTGTTATTGCCATAGGTAGTACCTCTTTCGAAAGTGGCAAGAGTCCCACTCGTGGCTTTATAATGTACTACTTGCTTCTTCATCCCAAAGATAGCATGAAGTTATTTCAAGCATAAGTAGGAAAAGCTATTGTAGCTAGCAATTGTCTTAACATATGACTTCTAGAACAGGGGAGTGGAGCTCGCTCTGCAAAGCTCCTGCTGCCTACGAGGCATGCATGAGCTGGATGCTCAAGGTAGTCTATGGTAGGACATGCCATTTTGTGGCATGTGCTAGACCTAGGTGTTTTGTGGGGAACGAGAGAAGCCCTAGGGGCAAGGATTGCCTTGGGAGGGAGACCTCGGTAGCCCCTCCCATGGTGTTTGTTCATATCACCCCCCCCCCCCTAATTCCCTCGCTTCATTTTTGGCCTACTGAGAGAGGTTCCTCCTCCTGCCCCTCTTGTGGAGGAAATTATGGTGGCCGAAACCTCTTGAATCAACCTGGTGGAGCAATTTGCAGCAGGCGGGTCCTTAGTTGTGACTTGTCCTCTGTTGTCTTTTGTTGGATTCATGAAGCATGACCACGAAGTGACCTCTACTTGGTTCCAAGTGGAAACGCAGGCCCAAGAGGTGCTATGGTGAGCTGGCCATTGGCTTGCCTTTTTTAGATCAATGGCTTGCAAAGACCGGTGATGGGGATGTCGGCCCTCCCAATCTAATGCTCAGTTTGATACTGTGTCCGATGCTTTCCTTTAGAGGAAGGGCTTGCATGTGGCAAATGGGATCTCTTATGTGGAAAAGGAGGAAACTTTTTTTTTTTAATGGGGTATGTTGGTCTTTCTATGGAAGGGTAGCACCTTGTTCAACCGCTGTATTGTTTTGATGTCTTGCTTGTAGTATTAATGATGGTCATCCTAAGGGGTATGTCTTGTGGGGGTGGCAGCTCTCTTGATGATGAGATATTATTGATCTAGTTGTGTCTGATGAGCCCTCATAGTAGATGGCTTGCAAGAGGTAGTTATATAATTTTTTGTTTGATTTATATATTAATCACCCCCACAAGTTGGTGGAGGACTGCTTTAAAAAAAAACATGACACCTTCAATATGGATGTTAGAAATCGATAGAACATGATGACATAGGAATATAGGCAATCACAGCTTCTATTTGTGACAACCTACTTGATGAGTACCCCCAATAATTATTTGCCCCATCTACACACCATTAATTGGAATCTTTCTAGATTCCACCCTATCTTAGCTTGCTTCCACATTGCAATTATAAAACTAAACAATCACCATGCCAATTTGAGCTTGCAACCTCAGACTTATTAACCTCAGCCTTTGGATAAGCCTTTTCATGTTGACCACTCAATTGTGAATCGGTCCTTGCTACCCCCGTGAGACCTGTTATTAGAAACAGACTCAATGTCTCTATGTCCCCCCCTTCCTATGCTACTAGTGTCCACCATCTACCCTCGTTGGCATTGCGCACCACCATCTGGAAACCTTCTCTCTCTCCTTGTGGTCATAGTTTCCCTCTCTCTTCTGCGACACCTGGGGCACTTGTCCCCTCCCTCCCCCTGCAGACAAAACTGCATAGCTGGCTAGGGTTTCTATATGTAGCTTCATAATTCCTCCACAACCACCACATGGCTTGTCCTTTTATGACATCTGGGCCACCTCTACTCCCGCCCCCCAAGAAAAAATAATTATTTTCATTTCCTTTAGCTCCTACGACCCTTGATGCCAGCTACCACACACCCCTACCTCCTTGTCTTCTTATGGGCACGTTGTGAATCCATTTCATTTTTCACTAGTACAACGGCACCGCCTCCGGCAGTGCTATGCAAATTTTCTTAGCTATGTATACAAAAGAATCACCTTCAAAAATAGTGTGGCCTCTATCGACATCCACATGGTTACTACTATAGGAAAATTGTGCCATATGGTGTCCACAATATCAGCTATGAAGGGATTTTTTGCATCCTCACCTTCTCTTATGTCTCAGTCAAACCTATCTGGAACTCTCACTTTTTCCATAATTGTTTTCACTTGATCACCTTCACCTACTTCCATAGCCCTTGTGTCACCTCTCAATTGGCTCCAACCCGCCCGTCCTTTGCAATGATGCTGCCCTCCTACTACAACACTTGTTGCACACTAACTCTTGTAATGAGCACATGGGACTATGCTAAGGATATCTATTCTGCCTTCCTACTTGGACACAACCCACCCCATTCAAGTCACCTGGTGGTTTCTCCCCGCATCATCAATAGTACCACAACGCATGTTTTTTTGAAAACCGACTGCAACAGAAGGTAGGTGCACAAATCATTCCACACTTCTGATCGACAAACACTTGTTCATGATGTCGAGTCTCCTAGCAGCTCTGCATCCCCCTCCACCAAAGCCTCTCACTATATGCAACTGTTGTATAGAAATCTTGAGATGTTGTTGCCTAGCCCCCACAACACCATTCAAAGCATAGTCCTAGCTTCATAGCTGGCACTGAAAGGGTTGCCATCAACCCATAGCAAGGGGCGGCTCTGCTCTTTCACTTCGGGCGCACAGGAGGCGTGCAAACCAACCTATAAATACTAAGGTGACGGCACTCCTTAGCCCTCACTTATCTTGAGATTTAGTTTCTGGTTGTTGTTATCCCACTCTGTGTCGTTACTGCTTGAATTTCCTAAAGCTATGGCGCTTGTAGCTCAAACTTCTCAAGTAATATGGTCTACCTAAACTCTCGTTTGCTTACTCTAAAAGACTAAATATGTGTGTTTTTCAAACGAAACTGCCTTTATCACAGTGTTTGATATGGTAACCTTGGGCAAGGTACCCCACCTGTTATAAACTAACAAAGTATGGAGTATCCTCCATACATGTTGCCTCTAGACCTGGACTGGTTAGGACACCTCTATGGTTTACTATCGGAGACCAACTGTCTTTTCATAATGGGATTGACTGGCTCCTCTTGGGCTGGGAAATGATAAGGAATAGATGTAATACTATGGCATATATTGGTGATTAATGTGTTCTGTTGCTTTGTGTGGAAAGTAACTAGGAATAGTTGAACTCATTAACTGCATATGATCTTAGGAAGGGGTGTTTTGTTAATCCATGTGTAGGAGAATACCATATACAGGATTTTCTCATAAAAAACAACAGTCGGTATTGTTTTTTCTGCATAATAGCCGAGTCTTGCCACAGGCTTGTGAAAATGGCTCTGTAAAAAGCAGCCGAAGTACCTCACCTCTGCTTAAATGAATAGGTGTTTATATGAGGCAGGATGTATGTGTGTATAGGGGTATGTGGATGGAAGCATGATGGGTGGCTTAGCTTATTGGTCGTTCTTAAACATCTGCTACATCAAGATATTTGCATGGGATTTTGGTTGCTAAAAGTAGTTGATATCCACTGTTGGATTACAATCGAGGGGTTTCTGTCTACTGATTTTTTGGAATGAGACTGCGTGCAACACATGCATCTCTCTACTATGTATTTTTTAGGCCTTTTTTAAAGCCGCTGCAGGTCTTTTTGACTACTGTCTAAATTGTTTTCGGCTTTAAATTGGTTTGCTCGATTAAAAGAAGTTATTCTTTGCCTTTGTAGCATTCAAATCGTTGGGTACCTTGTGTTACTATGTGGGAAAAGATTGACATCAGGCACATTTGACAACATGATTGGGCATAACCCTCTGCTTTTTTAGAGGGGATGCTAATGGTTGGTGTAATAAGATCACTGTTTTGGTCTTTCTAAAGGTAAGTATATGGCAGTTACTTTGGGCTTGGCATATGGAAAGAAACAAAACTATGGCTCTTTATATGATGTGCCTCGGTAAAAAGATGGATTCTTACTACTGTTCTAGCCGCTAGTAGTATTGTCTTGCATGATATCTACCGATTTTTTGTTACTTGAAAAAACCTGTCATATGGAGGTAATGCTAAAACTGTTGCATTTTTCGGACCTATATACTGGGTTAAGTTGCTTTCATGGGTCGGAATATGTTACGTGACTTACTTTGAACGACCAGATTAGTATGGCATTTACATTCACAATTTTTTTTTGGACAAGCTAGGCCTCTACCTTTTGGCTAGCCATTAGTGGATGAATAATTTGATTAAAATTACAGCGGATTTCATTACAGCATCAATTCTATAATTAGAAGGAAATTTCTTTGCTTTAATTACCAATAGAACCTCACTATTATAACTTTTTTTTAAAAAAAAACTCATGTTGGTTGGATTCTTGGGGGATTACACCACTCTTATTAGAAGGTGGAATCTGCCACTTAAATTGGAAGAAATAATTAAGACTATAAACATAAAATTTTACTAATAACCTAGCTTGTTTAAAGTAAAAAATTATTTAAGATGGACATGGATAACAATTGGTATGGTCCATTGATACCTGTAAAACACATCCAAGGCTAACTGAATTGTTGTCTTGTTTGGATGGATGCAGGTAAGGATGCTATCTTATCTTGGAGCGTTTCTTTTCTTTGGCAAGCAACATTACTGTTATGAAATATCCACTGAAGAACGGGGAAGTTTTTATTTTACTACCAACCCCACTGAAAGAGGACCTCTTTCTTACAATCATTGTACTTTGATAATTCTGATACTGAGTTATTTTTGTACAAATCAGTGCATTGTTCCTTGGCCAGTTGTCTTTTGAATGTAAAAGTTCAATTTTGTCTTATTAAGTAAGATTTAAACAACTACACACACATCCTATACATAGGGTCTCCCCTCTCCAGGGAAACCGGGATGCTGGCCTAGGAAATTATCATAAGAATAGAGCTCTAAATTGGACCCACAGTCGCTAAATCCTTCATTAGTAGGCTGGTGTTAGGTGGCCCTTTTTAGACTCTCTTCTGGTTCCCTGCTCACGGCTAACATAGTCTCTGAATTTGCCGGTTGAAGGGTTGCAGGACCAAAAAATACTTTACTTCTTAGGCACTTTGCTAATCTTTATATCACCTTTGTTTCAGGACTGCTCACGTTATAGATTGACAGCTCGCATGAGTACAAATCACAACCCTAAGAATCACGCAAAGATCCTTGATCAGATAAAGCTCTTCATGAAAGACCATGCACCAAAAGATACCCTAGCTGCTAGAACTAGACCTTTCCTTGCTAGGAAAGCCAAATTATGTATCACATACTATGGCAAGAAAAAATAAACCTGACCTCACTTTTTCTGCAGACTCTTGCCCTTTCTCAAGGTTTGGAACTTACCTCGGAGCCCCTCTCTGTGGCCTCCTCTCCGATCCTCAGATGTATTAGCAGTCCGGATGCTTCATAGCTTATTTATGATTCAACTCTTGTTTCGGACAAAAAAAATTATGTCTTGCATATGTTATCATTTAATGACTGGGTAAAGATTCTAGCATCTTTGGACAAAGACCCACTAGAAGGTGTTAATCTGCTTTCCCAATACATTGCCCAACTTCATGTCCTTGCTTCACAATATCAGCAAGAGCTTGCCTAGTTCTCCTCATCTGGACCTGAGCTGTCAAATTTCCTTAGAAAACTCTGTGGACTTAATCCCTCTTTTATATGCATCCCAAATACCCCCGCCATCCCTTCAATTGGTGGCATCTTCTGTCGGGATAGTACTGCTCTAGAAGCAGTAAAAGAGTTTCAATCTAACCTCTGCTCTCTCAATGATGTTAATCTCCTTCAGATGGTCCCTAAAATCTCAAAAGTCTTTCCTGTCTTACCGATAAGACAGATGGAAATTGAATCTCTCAAAGTAGACCATCAACTATGGGTTCTACCAAACAAAGCCTTCTTGGCTCCGATTCTTAGTGAAACCTGGGTATACTTGGCCAACCTCCCTGCCTCAACAGTGGAAGACTGCAAACCTAAAATTCTAAAAGGTGGACAATTCTAGGACAAAGGAGAACTGATTAAAGCCCCCTTTAACCTCCACCTGATTGATCACTCCAAATGCCCCTCAAACACTGGAGCCCCTCAAACACTGGATTGTACATACGTACTAAGGGTCGCATGGAGTTTGCAAAAAGTAACCCAGATTTCTACACAGAGTCTATCTGGAATATTTTCCGCCCCTATGTAAAATGTGCTTGCAGATTTCTTGACCCCAAAGCTACATGTGAATCAAGCATTATGTGGCTTGACCATGCAATATGGTATATCCTCAACCATTTGGAACTTCTATTCCCAGAGAAACCAGTAGACTTTCATCTATCCCTCATCTACTCATGGCTAGGTGGACAGGCCAAGCAGATTGTGATTGCACAAATTGCCTTTAACATCTTCCGAGGAATGATGCATGATATTCTGAAAGAACTAAAAGCTGAGGAACCCGGTCTATACCTCACCACATATGCTAACTACAAAGGAGTCAAATACATCACTAATCTGCTAAAACCTTGTATTGAAGAGGATGAGTCTCCTGCTATAAAAAGAGCTAGCTCTTTAGCTACTCCCAACTCTTTTACTTCCTTTTTTACACCTAGCTCCTGATCTAATCGAGGAAAGTCTCATAGCTTTACTAGAAGGAGAGGCAGATTCCCTGCAATCAGAAACTTCCCTGAAATCTAACCCTTAAATATATTGTAGGTGTCTACAAACCCATGTGGAAGAAAAGTTCTCAGCAAAGATGATTCGAATTATGGTGCTACCTACATACATTGTCTTTTTCACAGCATTCTTCTCTATTGGATCCCACCTAAAAGTCTCTTTTGTGAGTGTTTTGACATATTTTTTGGAAATCATGAACTACTTGACAACATTCTCATTGGATGGAAATATCATCATCCTATAAAAGGATTAGTTCTTAACAATGACTTTCTTAGACAAGAAACAATCCCTTACTGCACATGCATTCAATTTACCTCATTTTGTAGGAATTTTAAATAATCTGGGAACCATGTCTGTACTCAGGACCTCAACATTATCAACAATGCTACAATACGTAAGCTCCTAGCCGAAGGACTCAATCACATACCAAACTAACCAAAAAACCCTTACCTTGCCCTAGCAACTTTACTTAGCTGCCTCACTGACCTTGTCAGTGCTCTCCGATTGGAGATGACAGTCCTACCAGACTTAAAGAAATTAGTTAAGGAATGCTTCCTTAACAAAATTTCTCTACTTCCTCGAAAATGGCTTTCTTCTGATAGTTCTTGGCTTACACCACAGCTAGCCGTTGACTTTCAACTAATCTCAGATAATTGGTTAGTAGTAGGGCTTGACAAAAGCTCTAACTATCTTACTATTATGTGGAAACGACTTGCTTGGAAAGCTGCACAGGAATGAGTAGCAGGAAAAGAATTCTATCATACCAACAAATCACCGCAAGATATCTCTAACAAGATCTCCAAACATTTAGGACAACTTGGCTACACTATCAGTAACACCAAGTTACCAGTACTATTTCCTACTTATAAAATCCACAAACATAAATTCAGATGGATATCTGATGCCTCCAATTGTCTCTTCACAGATATCACCAAAGAAATTACTCTTTGCCTTGATCTTATTCTCATAGAATTAGAAATCATCTGTGCAGACAAACAAAAAATCTGCAAGCATTTCCTAAATATACAATGCAATCCCTTTTGGCTTACAAAAAATGCCACAGAAGTCACACTCAACCTTCCTCAACATATTTTCCACATCTTTACAGCTGATATCTCACACAATGCTACGAAAACATCCCACTTAGTGGGGATCTTAGCCTTAAGACAGTACTAGCCAAGGTCATTAACTTAGCATTTACCAATGCTCAAAAAAGAAAGCATCTCTTTATCTCTCTTGCCAAGAAACCGAGATGGATTCTAGCATCTCACTCCATAAACCCTTTACACTTTGATGAAGCAAAACTTTGCTCCTACATTTTTTGGTTGTTGTACAACTGTACTATTATAGCAAGTGGTTGCTGCTATAATCAGTGTCTTGGAATCCCGATGGGCTTCTCTTGCTCACCACTTATGTGTAACATTTACTTAGCCTTATTTGAGTACAAATGGTGTCTTAAAAACATGGAAACTAACCATAAAAATCTCCCACTATTCAAACACACCTTCAGGTATATGGATGACCTACTTAGTATCAACAACAGATTGTTCTATTCAGAGATTGATCAAATATACCCCCATTGCCTAAAAATTGAGCCTACTTCCATCCCGGATGATTCAACTATTGGGAGCTTCTGCAAATCAGCCCAATTTCTTAACCTTTCAATATCCCTTCACTCCCCATCTACAGGTGGATATGACCTGAGATTTATCTGGAAAAAGGATCTTCTTAAATTGCCTCACATAGAATTCATCAAAAGAAATAGAAATAGGCCCTACAAAAAATCTATATGCTCGTGTATTGGCCTTCTGTACTTAATCTGCTACTCTTCTTCTTCGCCATCCTTGGCCTGGGAGGAAATTTTAGTACTTATTAAAAAATACTGCCTTAATGGATTTAATCGCAATAAGATCCGTAACACCATCACTCAAGCTCTCATTAGGCACAATTGGCCTGGACTGTTATTCCAAAAAGAGAGTCTTATCCCTCTCATAAGGTAGTAGGCCCATACACAATGGGCCTACTACCGACCATTGTGTGTGGCTCCTGGGTTAGGGTGGGTACACACACACACACACACACACACACACACACACACACACAAACACACACTGTGGTAATACTATGGAGTTAATTTTGTCCTCCTCCTATATGGGTTTTTTCCATTCCCCCCCCCCTATTGGCAAAATAGGGCCCTCATTATTTCACTGTGCCACCGACTTTTTGATATGGGACAAAACATATAAGGACTGTTTTTTTTTTTAAAAGAGCAAGAGGACATCCTCAGCTATCATCACAAAGGGAAGGTGGCTCCTTCCACCCTCGGACCATGAACTGGCGCTCTCTCCCCAGGCAATAATATCTTCTGACGCCTGAGGAGCTCTCACAGCAACGGGCGGCTCTGCTCTTTCACTTCGGGCGCTCAGGACGCGTGCAAACCAACCTATAAATACTAAGGTGAGGGAACTCCTTAGCCCTCACTTAGCTTGAGATTTAGTTTCTGGTTGTTGTTATCCCACTTTGTGTCGTTACTGCTTGAACTTCCTAAAGCTATGGAGCTTGCGGCTCAAACTTCTCAGGTACTGTGGTCTACCTAAACTCTCGTTTGCTTACTCTAAAAGACTAAATATGTGTGTTTTTCAAACGAAACTGCCTTTATCAGAGTGCTTGATATGGTAACATTGGGCAAGGTACCCCACCTGTTATAAACTAACAAAGTATGGAGTATCCTCCATACATGTTGCCTCTAAACCTGGACTGGTTAGGACACCTCTATGGTTTACTGTCGGAGACCGACTGTCTTTTCATAATGGGATTGACTTGCTCCTCTTGGGCTGGGCAATGATAAGGAATAGATGTAATACTATGGCATATATTGGTGATTAATGGTTGTTCTGCTGCTTTGTGTGGAAAGTAACTAGGAATAGTTGAACTCATTAACTGCATATGATCTTAGGAAGGGGTGTTTTGTTAATCCATGTGCAAAAGAATACCATATACAAGCTTTTTTCATAAAAGACAACAGTCGGTACTGTTTTTTCTACATAATAGCCGGGTCTTGCCACAGGCTTGTGAAATGGCTCTGTAAAAAGCAGCCAAAGTACTTCACCTCTGCTTAAATGAATAGGTGTTTATATGAGGCAGGATGTATGTGTGTATAGGGGTATGTGGATGGAAGCATGATGGGTGGCTTGGCTTATTGGCCGTTCTTAAACATCTGCTACATCAAGATATTTGCATGGGATTTTGGTTGCTAAAAGTAGTTGATATCCACTGTTGGATTACAATCGAGGGGTTTCTGCCTACTGATTTTTTGGAATGAGACTGCGTGCAACACATGCATCTCTCTACTATGTATTTTTTAGGCCTTTTTTAAAGCCGCTGCAGGTCTTTTTGACTACTGTCTAAATTGTTTTCGGCTTTAAATTGGTTTGCTCGATTAAAAGAAGTTATTCTTTGCCTTTGTAGCATTCAAATCGTTGGGTACCTTGTGTTACTATGCGGGAAAAGATTGAAATCACGCACATTTGACAACATGACTGGGCATAACCCTCTGTTTTTTTAGAGGGGATGCTAATGGTTGGTGTAATAAGATCACTGTTTTGGTCTTTCTAAAGGTAAGTATATGGCAGTTACTTTGGGCTTGGCATATGGAAAGAAACCAAACTATGGCTCTTTATATGATGTGCCTCGGTAAAAAGATGGATTCTTACTACTATTCTAGCCGCTAGTAGTGTTGTATTGCATGATATCTACCGATTTTTTGTTACTTGAAAAAACCTGTCATATGGAGGTAATGCTAAAACTGTTGCATTTTTCGGACCTATGTACTGGGTTAAGTTGCTTTCATGGGTCGGAATATGTTACGTGACTTACTTTGAACGACCAGATCAGTATGGCATTTACATTCACAATTTTTTTTTGGACAAACTAGGCCTCTACCTTTTGGCTAGCCATTAGTGGATGAATAATTTGATTAAAATTACAGTGGATTTCATTACAGCATCAATTCTATAATTAGAAGGAAATTTCTTTGCTTTAATTACCAGTAGAACCTCACTATTATAACTTTTTTTATAAAAGAAACTCATGTTGGTTGGATTCTTGGGGGATTACACCACTCTTATTAGAAGGTGGAATCTGCCACTTAGATTGGAAGAAATAATTAAGACTATAAACATAAAATTTTACTAATAACCTAGCTTGTTTAAAGTAAAAAATTCTTTAAGATGGACATGGATAACAACTGGTATGGTCCATTGATACCTGTAAAACACATCCAAGGCTAACTGAATTGTTGTCTTGTTGGATGGATGCAGATAAGGACTCTATCTTATCTTGGAGGGTTTCTTTTCTTTGGCAAGCAACATTACTATTATGAAATATCCACTCAAGAACGGGGAATTTTGTTTTTTACTACCAACCCCATTGAAAGAGGATCTCTTTCTTACAATCATTGTACTTAGATAATTCTGATACTGAGTTATTTTTGTACAAATCACTGCATTGTTCCTTGGCCAATTGTCTTTTGAATGTAAAAGTTCAATTACGTCTTATTAAGTAAGATTTAAACAGGTACACACACATACACACAAGCTTTTTTTTTCTCTTTGCAGCTCTCTCCCTCTCTCTCTCTCTCTGTCTCTCTCTCTCTCTCTCTCTCTCTCTCTCTCTCTCTCTCTCTCTCTCTCTCTCTCTCTCTCTCTCTCTCTCTCTCTCTCTCTCACACACACACACACACACACACACACACACACACACACACACACACACACAAGTTTAGGTGAAGCTATCAACGCGCAAATTCTATTTGCTAAGCACGGAGAAACTTTTCCTGCAGTATCAACTAGCAAATTAGGAACATGGTTCCTCTTGGTAAGCTTCTGCTTATTTTCTTGTAGCCACTTCTAACTAAACCATAGAATTCAATCTAGTTAAGTGATTCACAACATCTAAATCAATCAAATTCTATTATCTTGTTGAGATCATAGCTACTTTTGTGGCCTCCTTCTTCTTTGTAGTTGGAATATGCAAAACCATTTTTCTTTCTCTTGCTTTGTGGCTGGATAGAAGAAATGGTGGAGGTTGCATTAGTTGAAGGGGATAATACAGAGCACGTGCTTTGGAAATATGCATTTTTCCTCTCTTTTTGAGTGTTCTTGTTTGGAAAGGTCTCAATGATATGCGTTCTTCTTTGTTTGCCAAAGGTTCGTGTTTTCCATCGCTTGAAGCAGGACATGATAATAAGGGAATATGGGTCTTGCCGCAAGAGAGAACAAAGAGCTAGACTGAAAAGAAAAGTAGATTAAGGTAACATTGCTAAAGGAGAACTGGATGAAGCAGCCAAAGAAATAGCCGATGAAGGAGAACCACAGGGCTATCCGGAATTCAACAATGAGGTAAAAAGAGCAAAGGTAGCCAAAGACATTGCATGATATATTCTTTGTCAAACGAATGCAATGGAAATGAACGCTAAGAAAGACATTTTCAAATGGATGATTCAACATCCTTCATTGAAAGATCTTCATAGCGATAAGGCACCAACACCAGGTTTTGCAGACACACTCATAGCAAATATGCTTCAAGACTTGAAGAGGCCACAAAATGAAGATGAAATGTTCCTCAAGAGGTCTACCATGCTGATGCTTGTGAGCTCAAAAGATCGAGAGGATGCATGAGGGCTTAATGTTAATGCTGCCTCCAAGCTCCTTTCCATTCATATAAGGAACTTGTATGGAGCCAGATACCAGCTACTCCAACAACTGAGACTAGTGCATTGTCATTTTCCACATACCATCGAAGTCTTCCAAGAAGTCGCATACTTGAAGAGGTCAAGGAGTTGGTATAGAACTTCTGGACTCTTGAGACTCGTGTGTCCCCCGACAAGAAGGACATATGTCGAAAGAGAATAGGTCAAAAGTAGTTTATCACACATCCAATCCATCTATTGGAAGTATCACATGTATGAATGAAATTGCATGCCATGTAGTAGCTATGTATATTTGTTATATAACATTGCCAGTTAGTAACTATCAATTATTGAGCATTGCCTAACTATTTATATATGTGAATAGTTTATTTCTATCGGCCAGTTAATAGTTGTAAATAGTCTCCAACTATATCTATCTTTAATTATGACATGACTGTTGGTAGGCTATTTGATATCTATTTATATAAGATAGGCACTAATTAGTAGATATCAATTACTGACCATTGCCTAGTTGCTTATAGCTGTAAGTTGTTTACTACTATTGGCTATTTAATAGCTGTAAATAGTTTCTATTTGTATCTATTTTATTAATAGTTAATAGCTAATGATTGCTATTTTATTACTAGTGATTTCTATCTACAGCTATTGATGGCTATGAGATATTTGACAGGTGTGAATAGCTATCATATAGATATCATTTCTATTTGAGGGTAGCTATAATTGCTATTTGACAAGTATTGATAGCTATCACATACCTATGTTTGCTACTTCATAGCTAGTGATTGCTATTACAACTTGGTATTGACAGGTATTGATGGATTTTTGATAAATATTTCATATCTAGTGATGGTTATTTGATAGCTACTTATAGCTAACACATAGCTATGATTACTATTTCACAGAAAGTGAGTGCTATTCTACAGCTATTGATAGCTATCAGATGTCTATCATTAATAATTTCATAGCTAGTGATTGCTATTTGAAAGCTATTGGTAGCTAACACATAGCTATTATTGCAATTTGATAGCTATTACATAGCTATTGGGTGGTTCTCAAAGCTATTGGTATAGGTATGAATAAATATTGATAGGCATTGCAT
Source organism: Adiantum capillus-veneris (assembly GCF_014529385.1). Classification (NCBI taxonomy): domain Eukaryota; kingdom Viridiplantae; phylum Streptophyta; class Polypodiopsida; order Polypodiales; family Pteridaceae; genus Adiantum; species Adiantum capillus-veneris. The sequence goes on along the minus strand of NC_140932.1, from coordinate 108,716,813 downwards.
GCTTTGACACTCTATATAGCCCACATGTGAGATCTACCAATAGCTTGCTAATGCATCATAATTTCTTGGTGATACAATCTTTCATTATTGTGGAATGCAGGCTGAGCTCTTCCAACATTTTAAGGAAACATATCCTAATGTACAAATCCAGCTTCATGCCTTTGAATCGGAGAAGCCTTACTTTAACAGAAAGCTAAAGAATAGGCTGACATGTTGTTGTATTTACCATGTGCAAGTTTCATACCTGTGTGAGTCACATGCGTAGTCAAGCATTCAGAGTGCATGGTGCATTGTGCAAATGTGCATGCAATTTGTGCATGGATTCATTAGTTGCAGGAACATGTTCTACTACAAAGTACAGTGTGAAGAGCATTTCAGAGCTTATAGATTCTATTTTGTGTCCCAATCAAGCTGGGTCTACCTACCATGGTCTAAATGCCACATGGGTCAATGTACAACTTGTGGGGCAAATTTGTATGCTATCCATCAGGAGATGCTCAAGGATGCAAGAACCATCAAATAGTGAAAGTATTCAAGAATGTGGAAGTAGGCAATAGTGAAGGTGTAAAGAAGAAGAAAAGGAAGGAGCTTATATGCTAGGAGATGAGCGCTGCTGGGTTATTACAGGTATTCAAGAAGCATCTTCAAAATTTCATCAAACATGACTGTGTATTGAGGGCAGGCTGAGCAGTTCAAAGCGTGCATCAGGCATTTTCCAAAAGATGTTGTTATATATGTGGTGGATTTTGCTGATAATTATTCATTGAAGGAGCAAAACCATCTCCAATCGATGCATTGGTATTCCATTTAGGTCACCATTTTTGTACAGATTACCTCAGACTTTGTACTTTTTCATTTATGATGATAAAATTCATGAGACTTTGTTTGTCCAACACTACTTTATGCTACATTGGCAATGGATAAAAGACAGAGGCCTAGATGTTAGCTAGCACTGGGTTTGGTCGGATGGGGCGGCATCCCAATTCAAGGGCAAAAGGCTTTTCTATTTTGTTGGTAGATATGCTGGTTTGACAGGAAAAGTGATGGTGTGAAAATTCTTTGGAAGTGGCCACAACAAACGAGAACATGATTGGGCAGGGCCACTTGTGAAGAGGGCACTTACACAGGAGCAATTGAAGTGTAATGGAGGCTTGAGTTGTACTCAGACATGTAGTTGATGTTGTGAAATTTCTTCGCCAACATTTGTCTTCCAAGAATACGCAGGTAGAGCGTGTCTTTTGGGAGGTAAAGCTTGGAGAAGTGTCACAAGAGAATAGCTGGGATTGTGACAAGATCCCAAGTACACGCTCCATGCATTCAGTTCGGGGCTACTCCAAACAAGATGGTTCCTCCATTGCATTAAGGCAGCTATCTTGCTATTGTAATGCATGCATGTACAACCAGTGGAGGAAATGCAGCAACAAAACACACATGTCTAGCTGGAGCTTCCACAAAATTTCTCAAAGTGTCGGTGCAAATGGAGATGACAAATCTAAGGAGCCTGCTTATGAAGCGCACTTCAAAGCATTGAGTGATGCAATCCAACTGGGTGACGACTTTGTTGTCAATGCTGAGGAGGGAAACAAAGAAGGTGTTGACTTTTACCTGATCAAGTGCACCGACACATTAGAGATGCTCAAAACACATGAAGTCGATAGTTGAGGTGGTGTATTCGAAGCTGCGTCTTACATTTTGAAGGGCCTCTATTATAATTAGGTTGACAATTATTGTTACAAGCTTATGGTCTTCATGTACTCCCATCTTGTCAGATGTATTAAAATCCCAATGACAAAAGTCCACGGTGATATGGGATTATATCGGATCTTGCCGGAACACTTTGAATCTGTATACAATAGCATGCCGCCATGGGAGATGTAATCTATATTATTTGGATTTTTATGAGAAAACAAGTCTTATCATGCATTTTGTCAGTCTTTGTTGGTCCAATGTTATCCCTTGGAGTGTGTTGATTGCCAAATATGCCTAGGAAGGCTAAGTCAAGGAAGCTCTGGGTTGTTTTCAACAGATGCGGAGTGCAGGCCTCTACAAATCCCATACCCTATGCTTGTGAATTGAATGCATGTGGTGTTGCACAAGAGCTTGACATGGGTGAGAGAATTCTTGATCACATTGTTGTTTAGTGATTGTAGGTATTCCCATAGCCATGGGTTGAGCCTGCACGTAAGAAAGGGCCTTTGACCTATATCAACATGGGAGCCAAACTTTGACACAATATAGATGTTGCCAACATAATTAAATAGACACTTGTATGCACTGTCATCAACCAGTAGAGTATTCTCAGGCCCAAATTGACTAGAAGACCTTTTCCAAAAGTCGTCCAGATGCTTAAACAAAACAAGTTTTTTGTCGTTGATCTTGTGCCTCTAGAGCACATCACAAGAAGACTACCCAATGAATCCTGCCATCACTGTGCATAAACTAGGGAAGAATTCTCAAAAAGGAGTCACTAAGTTATGCTCCATAATAGAGCTCCAGATGAAGACCTTAAGGTGACTGGTTTCCCACAATAAAAATTGCCTTGCATCAGGCCGCACAAGGAAGTATAGCCATCTAGGCCTCTCAACCAAAACCTGGTCATAAAGTAGATTCCATGTCAAGAAAAAAAATTCTTCATTCAAATCTACTTTATGAATTAAAAGAACGTTCAAATCCAAAATCAGAGTAATAGAAGCATTGTCCACACTATCTGGGATATATTAGTCTTCCTCAGCCACTCCAAGCATCCTGCTCTGATCAATGCAGTTTGGAAAAGGCCATGCTGCTGAGTTAGACTTATATACTTGTGTCAGCTTCATGAAAACCTTTTGTTTCAGCTCCATATACCTTTGTAACCTTTTAAACGAGTGATCTGCACAAGTTTCTTTGGCCTTAACTTGTAAATCGATCTTCGTGGTGAACACACTAGCACAAACATCATGGGTGAAAGCATGTATAGGTGGACCGCTTTTGCCACTATATAGTATATGGTTTTTGGGGTTGAGAAAATGGGTGGTTTAGGCGTTTGAAACACTGGGATTAAATTCAAAATTTATGGAAAAAAGGGTTAAAATTTGATGTGTACTAAGTGAAAGCGCTTACTCATTAATGATCACCTTCAAGCACTTAATGCAAATATTCTCTCGAGTCTTGTCACTTTGTCTCTCTCGTTCCTCCCCCCTCTCTCTGTCTCGCCAGCGCCATTCAGGTTTTTGATTCCCTCTTTCCTCCATCCTTTGCGTTTCTCTGCTAGCCGAAGCAACAAGCAGCAACATCACAACAATAGCAAGCAAATTCAGGAGGAGTACTTTTTGCGGGGCTGGTCATCAACTTCAGTAAAAATCCCCTGCAGAGCAGCAACACGTATGTGTCATCATGTAGCTTGAAGCATTCTATCTCGAATGTTGGTTGAATTTGAATGTGGCTGGTTTTCCTGGGTAGCATTTCCAGGTAGCATTGATCCATGTTTTAACATGCTTCATGCAGATGTAGAAGCGATGTATGCTTGTCTCTGAATGTGTGGCAAGATAACCAAAGGGGGCTTGGCCTAGTGGTTAAAGTGAATGGGTGGGTGTGTAAAGACCCAGGTTCAACCCCTGGCCATATGGTCTGCCCTCTGTTGGGTGGCAAGATAATCATGGATTGTAACTATTAATGATGCATGTGTAAGTTTAGAATTTATTTCTGGAATGTATATGCATTGTGCACATCTAATTGATCACCCTTGTGACTTTATAAATATGCATCATGCAGCTTGAAGCATGAATTCAGATTTTATCAACTATGTGTGCATGCTTATACGAATGCATCATGCAGGTTCAAGCATGAATGCATTTAACTATTGATCTTGTATCGATGTGGCATTTGTGATTTTTTCAGGATGAAGAACCAGGCTACAAAAGGACCTTCAGACTCTGACAAGGGTACACTTAGGAAGGGAAAGAGCTCTTGTAACATTTAATGGCCTAATAACTTGTGTGTAGCGGAGATGAGCATGAACATAGTGGGCATTTCAGAATAGATTCCTAATGAGAATTACAAGAGTGCTTGGGTGGAGAGAGCAACAAAAAGCATAACACCTAGTTAGATAGCATCAAAAATACTTTCAAAAGAGAGAGAAATTAAGCTAATGACAACAGTTGAGGACCGGATTTTCATGGAGCCGGTCCCCCCTCCAAAAGGCTTTGTATTATGGTTTCTCCCATCAAGAGAGACATTGTACAATACAATTCTTTGTGTTCCTTCAAGACTAGCTAGTGCAATGAAGATGAAAGCTTCATGCACTAAGCAAAACACTTAGCAAACACAACTTGAATTATCCCCGTTCTCAGACCCAAGACCTCACACACCTTCGAAGATGGTGAGAGCTAGCAGGGTATGAGAGTAGATTGAGAGGAAGAAGGAGTATCTTACGAGAAAGATGTACATCTCCTCACATAATCACTCATATTAGCATAGCATAGCTTAGTAATTAGCTTGGTAGAGGAGATGAGCATGCATTGAAGCTTGGCTCTTGGTTGGATTTGCATCCACATGCCAAGAGAGTGTTGATGTAGGCTTCTATCTCACAAGCTTGGAGTAGGTGATGAGCTCTCCATTAAAGCTTGGGAAGAGATAGTCTTCTTTGCTTCACACATGAGATTGTGTGAGTGTGTGTGTGTTAATGCCTTGCAAAAATCAGCCCCCTCTCTCTCTCTTGGGAGAGCCCTCTTGCTATTTGCTCTTGCTGAGCCCTCATTGGCTCTCCCCAAGTCAAGCCAATGACCATTAAGCAGCATAAGTGATAGCCTTCTGACATGTGTCCCCCTTTCCCCTTTTGTGAGAGCTTTAGGTAATTAAATAATTAAACTAAACTCTCATTGGACCCCTTTGCCTCCTGGCCAATAGGAATCAGGCAAGCCATGGGGCTCCTGAATGCTCATTGGACCCCTGGGGAGACTGCCCAATAGTCTTCTAGGAGACTTAATTCTCATTGGTTTATTTTATTAAATGTTTTTAAATTAATTAAAGTAGATTTACTCTAGCTTAATTCTCATTGGTCCACTTCAAGGGTCATCCAATAGAAATTGGCACACCTTGTGGGTATCTGTGTTAGGGAGCTGACATGTGTCCCTCATTCCCTTTGTGTAAAGGGAGCCTGTGTGTGTGTGTGTGTGTGTGTGTGGATTTCTCTCTCACACCCTAGAAGAAGGGCTCGCCCCCTCCCATGTAGGGATGTGCAAAGACTTTTAGGGCACACACAAAGCATCCAATTTTCACTAGGGTTGACCTTTGGACACAACCTTTGAATTTTGGAACCTTAGCATTTTGGAAGTCTTAATGGGCTGAACCTTAGGGTCTTTTTAGCCCATTGTTGCACATGGCTCTTTTGCAGATGGCCCCCCCTTTGGATCCCTATTTTCCCTCCTTTGGATCCCTACTATGGCCGGTCTGCTAGCTTAACCAATATTCTAGCTTTTTCTCCCCTGGCACTTCCCCACATTAAATGATCAGTTTAATATGAGAAAATCATTTAGGAGAATTAGATATTGATTATTATGACATGACCTCTCTCTTGAAATCATAGTCGTCCTCGACTATGGTGTAGAGAAGATAAAGCATGTTCATGAGTCCTTTTCTTAGCGGGTAGAGGATCCCTATGTTACCCTACGACATCATTCCATAATGGATGACTAGTCCATTTGGCGCTGGAGAGCCTGAGGTTGCCGCAAGCATGTCTGCACATTAGTCCTATCAGTCTTCCATAGTAGAGTGACAAGCTCTACTTGGTGTTTGGGAGACGTCGTCTCCACAAACTTGATCTAAGCATGCATACTACTTCATTTTTGTGCACAATAAAGAAAAAGAGAGTCTTATAAGACAAAAACTTTGTTCATTTTTAACATTTTGTACATTTTCTTACTCTTGGGAAGCATTGTAAGCATTGCCAAGGTTTAGGTTATCCTTTAATTGTATGCCTTGCATCCATCTAGCATCTTCAAAAGGATAATTCTTAAACTTAATAAGATATCGTCGGATAGTCTTACCGCCTCTTAGTACCTTGTCTTCATGTCGGAGAATGGACTCGGGCTGCAGCACCTCCTCTTGGTCCTCGATCTCCGGTGGGTCTTCAATAGTTGGTTCTTGAGGTGGCTCTCCTTTGTAAGGCTTTAATAGGCTCACATGGAAAGCATTGTGTATGAGCCAATGATTGGGCAACTTGAGTTGATAGGCCATCTCATTGATTGGCCTAAGAATCTGAAAGGGACCATAATACCTTTTTGCTAGTTTAGCATAGTACTTTTGGTGGCCCGTAGGATTCTTGCCTGTCGTGTGCCTTAATCAACCCTTGGGAAACTTTAACAAGACCCAATCGTTTTCTTTAAAGGTTTGGGCTCTTCTGTGCTTGTCAGCAGCAGCCTTTTGCCTTTGCTGTGAGATAGAGATAGCATCCTTAATCTTTTGGAAAGATTCTTGTAGGTCTTGGCTATACTCATCTGCAGCGAAGATCTTCCCATGTACCTTAAGTAGCAAGGGACTTTTTGATCTTCCCTCAATTACCTCGAAAGGTGCTTTTCCCATGGAAGTATGTACAGTATTATTGTAAGCATACTCCACTAAGGGTAAGTACTTCTCCCATTGGGATCTTTGATCTACTTCCATTACATAGGCTTTTAGTAGATCGAGAATGGTTAGGTTAGCTATTTCACTTTGGCCATCCGTTTGTGGATGATAGGCCGAAGAGAAGTTTAGCCTTGTCCCTAAATTCTCAAAGAGACCCTTCCAGAAATTATTGGTCATTCTAGGATCTCTATCCGACACTATGGACATTGGCAAGCCATGGTACTTGAAGATTTGTGAAATGAAGAGGGTTGCCATTTGATGGGCTTTGATAGTCTTTTTGACAGGTATAAAATGAGCTTGTTTACTGAACCTGTCTACTATCGTCCATATTCCCATATTCCCATGGATAGACTTAGGCAATCCAAAGATAAAATCCATGGATATGCTCTCCCATGGTGAATTAGGGATTGTCAAGGGTTGAAGCAAACCAAGTTGCTTCCCTCTATCAAATTTTGTCTTTTGGCATACCACACATTTAGAAACATACTCTTGTATGTTCACTTTCATGGTAGGCCAATAGAAATATGTTTCAATTCCCTTTAAGGTAGACTGAATCCCTCTATGCCCCGCATAAGGTGGAGCATGAAATTCATACATTACTTTCTCACGTAGTGAGTTAGTAACGCATAGTCTATTGCCATAGAGAAGATAACCATCTTGTAAGGTAAATGGTTCTTCTTTCTTCCCTAATGCAAGGGCTGAAATCACATCTCTAAAATCGGGATCAATAGTGTACTCATCTATCATTGAAGATAGATCATTGTGAGTTGCTATGGAAACCGCATTCACTCTCGGCCGTCTTGAGAGTGCATCAGCTACTTGATTATGCTTGCTAGAAATGTGAGCAATATGAAAATGAAATTGCGAAAGGAAATTTACCCAGCTCATTTGTTTGTCAGAGAGCTTGGTCTGCGTCATGAAGTACTTAGACTTTGGTGATCCGTTCGCAGAATGAAAGGAGTCCCCAATAAATAGTGCTTCCATGAGTCTAAGGCATGTAGAACTGCAAGGAGTTCCTTTTCATATATGCCTAGACCTTGCTCAATAGGGTTGAGCCTTCGACTCTCATAGCCTATGGCATGCCCTTCTTGGAGCAAAACAGCTCCAAGGCAATCACCACAAGCATCACATTGGACCTCAAATGGTTTTGAGAGATCCGGTAGTGTAAGCACAGGTTGAGAGATCAGCTTTTCGAAAGCATTGTTCTCCTTAGCAGACCATGTATACCTAACGCTTTTCTTTGTTAGGTCATGTAATGGTCCCGCAATTTGTGAGAACTTTTCTATGAAGCGTCTATAGTATGCACACATACCTATAAAGCTTCTTAGTTCATGAAGATTCCTTGGTTTAGGCCATCCTTTTATTACCTCTAACTTAGATGGATCCATTTGGATGCCATCTTGAGAGATAATATGACCTAAATACTGAATCTCTTGCAAGAAAAATTCACTTTTCTTTTGATTAACATAAAGTTTATTCTCTCTTAAAACTTGAAATATTACCTGGAGGTGTTGCTTGTGTTCCTCCAATGAATTAGAGTAGATGATAATATCATGAAAGAACACTCCAATGAAGGTTCGATGAGGCCTGAACAGCTTCTCCATCAAGCGGTTGAATGTGGCTGGTGCATTGGTCAAGCCAAAAGGCATGACAATGTATTCGTAAAGACCAAATGTGGTACGAAATGCGGTCTTTACAATGTCTTGATCAACTATCCTTATTTGATGATAGCCACTTTTTAGGTCAATCCTACTGAAGTAGGTCGATCCTTGTAGCTTATCAAATAGGTCTTCTACCCGTGGAATGGGAAACCTATTCTTGATAGTGATCCTATTTACTGCTCTATAGTCGACACACATACGATATGTGCCGTCTTTCTTTTGCACTAATAGCACAGGTGAGCAAAATGGACATGAGCTTGGCCTAACCATACCCTTCTCAACTAACTCATGCACTTGCCACATAATCTCCTCTTGTTGAGCTTGAGAAACTCTATAAGGAGGTTTGTTAGGCGGTGAACTTCCTGGAAGAAGTTTGATTGCATGGTCATCATTACCTCGTTTAGGAGGTGGTTCACAAGGGATGTCATCAATAAAAACATCTTGAAACCCCTTGAGAAAATTGGATAACTCTAATTCCTTTTGGTTGCTTTTATTTTCTTTTGCTAAAGCATTAGGTTCATTTTGAGAGTCTTTAACAAAAATCATGTACACGGAAATAGAGCTCTTTATTGACTTGTTGAAAGCTGGTGTATGTACAATGGGGATAGTGTTACCCATTTCCTTAGCATCTATATACATGTCTTTTTCCCTGAACTTAAAGGAGATTCTCCTTTCAAGAAATTTAACATCGGTAGCCAGGCGGTCAAACCATGGTGCCCCTAAGATTACATCCTCATGCTTGAGAGGAGAGATAAAGAAGTCCTCTTTGTCCACATAGCCTTGGACATGAAGCCTCAATTTCCCAATTAAGGGAGTGACTGAAGCTTCTTGCCCCTTGAAGGCACTGTCTGCGGGTAGGACATCTCCCATCTCGTAGGATTGTATGCCTAGCTTGGTGGCTAACTCCATAGATATAAAATTATGAGTAGAACCAAGGTCAAAGAGAATAAAAGCATCATGTTCTCTTAGCTTTCCCCAAGCATGGCATAGAGGAGATCCTTTGTGGTGAGTTTGGTGAGTCTCCTCCTCTTGGATTTCAACCAAGGAAGCTCTAGGAGGATCTTGGCGGTTGTTCTTTTGGGGACAAGCGCGGTACGTATGCCCTTGTTCGCCGCACTTGAAACACCGGTTATTGTTACGATAAAGCTCAAGCTCTTCAGGAGAGAGTTTATTCTTACCTTTGTAAACTCCCTTCTCTTTAGCTTTGTTGGAGTTGCCCTTAGGAGACTTTTGACATTTTCCTTCCCCTTAGGCTCATTGGAACCCTTGTTTTCCGGGGGCTTATTATTTCTTTTAGCCCTCGTTTGGAAATTGATTCGAGAGGCCACCATAGTGTGGTGTATTACCGCCGATATGGTACGTGGCCTTTGGGAGTTGACATACTCCGTCATTTCTTCGGTTAAGCCCGCACAAAATTGTTGCTTTTGCTCTCCAAAATCCAACTTTTTGAAGACAGTGGCTTTGAGTTGTAGGTCCCAAAACTTGTCTACATATTTGTGGATGGATTCATTGGGAGAGAGCTTTAAGCTTTGCCATTCGGTGAGTACTTTGTCTTTGGCATCGGTGACCAAAAACTGCTTCATAATGGAAGCTCTTAAAGCTTTCCATGTTCGTGGAGCTTCACCGTTGGCTCGTAGGCTAGACCACCATTGTTTGGCGGACTTTTGAAAGTGCATAGCTACATGGCGTAGCTTAGAGGACTCCGTGAAGCCCTCATCTCCAAACGCCGCATCGAATTGCTGGATAAAGGCCAAGACTTTGTCCATAGCACCAAAGGTTCCATCATAGGTAAGGAAAGAGATGCTCTTCCCTCCCTCTTTGAATTTCTTCAGCTTGGATGACCTCTTCCATGTGGCATAGGATTTCCTATGGCCTCTTCTTTTTGATGGTTCAAAGGTTGCACCATCACTTTCTTCAGAAGGTGAAGAATTTGACGAAGGTGGAGAAGAGGGTGACCTCTTTCTCGCCTTTTTCTTGTCTTGATCTTTGTCGTCTTCACCATAGCTTTCATAAGAGGAAGAGGATGAAGAAGATGGAGAAGAGGGTGTCCTCTTTCTCGCCTTTTTCTTCTCTTGCTTTTTATCATCCCTCTTTGAATTGTGGTGAGGAGAAGAATACGATGGTCTTCTCCGCTTTGGTGGTGATGGAGAGCGTTTAGCCCGCCGTCTTCGTGGAGCCATCTCCACCGAGGTGGCGGGAGACTCGCTTCTTTCTCGTTCCTTTGGTGGAGGCTCTTGAGTTCTCCTTTGGGAAGGAGATACATCTTCAAGAAGTAAATTCTTGAGCCCTTCGTATGGATTCTCTTCTTCTTCCTGAATCGGAGAGAAACCTCTTTTGGTAGTCTCACAAGGAGGCTTCCTAGGTGTTCTCTCGTCATGGTGATGAGTTTGGAGAATCCCATGAGCACGGAGCTGCCGTTGCACTTCACTTTGGAGAGATGGATTGCCCATGGCTTGTTGAAGCCTAGAAACAAGATAATTAACAAGCATTGAAGCATCATTAGTAGCTTGCTCATGACCAAAATCAAAGTTATCAACATTAATTTCACTCTCTTTACTATTGTCAACCATTCTAACAACTTTTAGGTGTAAACTTTTTAGGTGTACTTTGGCACTTCAAGCCCTAGTTGCTACTCCTCTTTACCCCTTTAGAAAAAGCACTCAAGCTACTGTACCCGTGGCTCGAATACCATTAATTGCAAGGAATAGAAGAGAGGGTCTTTTGACACCAAAATAGCACCGGCTCATGTCAAGCTTCTAATAGCTCAATAGTGGTTAAGCCGTAGGCAAGCCCCGTAGGACTCCACTATTATGACCATATCTCTCGACGGTGATGCCCCGTTAACTGCACAAAGGCAAGCGCACTGCAAGGCTGAAAAATCCCTATTCTACTTACTCACAGGCAATTAATAATACCAACCATTTGTAGCTAGCTTGAGGACCTCCCTTCTTGAGCAAGAAAATAGAAACCTTGACCTCTGATACCAATGTAACATTTAATGGCCTAATAACTTGTGTGTAGCGGAAATGAGCATGAACATAGTGGGCATTTCATTAGAATAGATTCCTAATGAGAATTACAAGAGTGCTTGGGTGGAGAGAGCAACAAAAGGCAGCATAACACCTAGTTAGATAGCATCGACAATGCTTTCAAAAGAGAGAGAAATTAAGCTAATGACAACAGTTGAGGGCCGGATTTGCATGGAGCCAGTCCCCCCTCCAAAAGGCTTTGTATTATGGTTTCTCCCATCAAGAGAGACATTGTACAATACAATTCCTTGTGTTCCTTCAAGACTAGCTAGTGCAATGAAGATGAAAGATTCATGCACTAAGCAAAACACTTAGCAAACACAACTTGAATTATCCCCGTTCTCAGACCCAAGACCTCACACACCTTCGAAGATGGTGAGAGCTAGCAGGGTATGAGAGTAGATTGAGAGGAAGGAGTATATTACAAGAAAGATGTACATCTCCTCACATAATCACTCATATTAGCATAGCGTAGCTTAGTAATTAGCTTGGCAGAGGAGATGAGCATGCATTGAAGCTTGTCTCTTGGTTGGATTTGCATCCACATGCCAAGAGAGTGTTGATGTAGGCTTCTATCTCACAAGCTTGGAGTAGGTGATGAGCTCTCCATTAAAGCTTGGGAAGAGATAGTCTTCTTTGCTTCACACATGAGATTGTGTGAGTGTGTGTGTGTTAATGCCTTGCAAAAATCAGCCCCCTCTCTCTCTTGGGAGAGCCCTCTTGCTATTTGCTCTTGCTGAGCCCTCATTGGCTCTCCCCAAGTCAAGCCAATGACCATTAAGCAGCATAAGTGATAGCCTTCTGACATGTGTCCCCCTTTCCCCTTTTGTGAGAGCTTTAGGTAATTAAATAATTAAACTAAACTCTCATTGGACCCCTTTGCCTCCTGGCCAATAGGAATCTGGCAAGCCATGGGGCTCCTGAATGCTCATTGGACCCCTTGGGAGACTGCCCAATAGTCTTCTAGGAGACTTAATTCTCATTGGTTTCTTTTATTAAATGTTTTTAAATTAATTAAAGTAGATTTACTCTAGCTTAATTCTCATTGGTCCACTTCAAGGGTCATCCAATAGAAATTGGCACACCTTGTCGGCATCTGTGTTAGGGAGCTGACATGTGTCCCTCATTCCCTTTGTGTAAAGGGAGCCTGTGTGTGTGTGTGTGTGTGTGTGTGTGTGGCTTTCTCTCTCATCCCCTAGAAGAAGGGCTCTCCCCCTCCCATGTAGGGATGTGCAAAGACTTTTAGGGCACACACAAAGCATCCAATTTTTCCTAGGGTTGACCTTTGGACACAACCTTTGAATTTTGGAACCTTAGCATTTTGGAAGTCTTAATGGGCTGAACCTTAGGGTCTTTTTAGTCCATTGTTGCACATGGCTCTTTTGCAGATGGCCCCCCTTTGGATCCCTATTTTCCCTCCTTTGGATCCCTACTATGGCCGGTCTGCTAGCTTAACCAATATTCTAGCTTTTTCTCCCCTGGCACTTCCCCACATTAAATGATCAGTTTAATATGAGAAAATCATTTAGGAGAATTAGATATTGATTATTATGACAGCTCCGCAGGAGTCGCCTATCAAAATAGGTTAGATGCATCATGCATGCATTTCTAAAATTGGTTTTATGTCTTGTAAAATTTTTGAATTTTTTGCACATGCATGTTACATAGAACTTCCGAGTCCCCCACGGGTACACCTAAGAAGCAAAATGTTCAACACGTTAGATGCAGGTATTTCCCCCATGGATTCAATTAAAGTGTTGCTTTATTAGGAAAAAGTAGTGTGCACACCACTAGTAAATATCAAGTGGGTGAACCCCACTTTTTATGGGTACAGCACCACTAATAGGCTGTGTTGAAGTGGTGCACCTATAGCACCCTTTAAAGTTGGCCAGAAACCATGCTTGCATCACTACATAGTTATGCTGATATGGTGCACCATCTCTTAAAAGTGATACTGGACCACTTTAAAGTGCTGGGCAGCACTAAAAAGAGGTAGGGTTCTAGTAAAAACTGGTGATACAATGGTTGCATCACTTTCCAGTGGAAAACCCTAACTATTTTGTGATGAAGCATCAATTTTAAGCGAAGCATCACGATGGTGCACCACTTTTCAATGGTTTTACACACTTTTAAGGTACCAAATAACGTTCTTGTTAAGAAGAACCACTTTCTAGTGGTGTTTTACCACTAGAAAGTGGTTCTTCTTAACAAGAACGTTATTCGGTACCTTAAAAGTGTATAAAACCACTGAAAAGTGGTGCACCATCGTGATGCTTCGCTTAGAATTGATGCTTCACCACAAAATAGTTAGGGTTTTCCACTGGAAAGTGATGCAACCATTGTATCACCAGTTTTTACTAGAACCCTACCTCTTTTTAGTGGTAACCTAAACCTTATTTGGTTTAAAGTGGTAAACACCAATAAAGTGGTAAAACCACTGAAAAGTGGTGCTTTTTAACCTGAACGTTATTTGGTTTAAAGTGGTAAACACCAATAAAGTGGTGCTCACCACTTTTTGTGGTTCAAATCACATTTAAGTGGTGAACATCAGTATAAAGTGTTGAACATCACTATAAAGTGGTGCTTCTTAACTAGAACGTTATTCGGTACCTTAAAAGTGTGTAGGACCACTGAAAAGTGATGCTTCTTAACCTGAACGTTATTTGGTATAAAGTGGTAAACACCAATAAAGTGGTGGTCACCACTTTTTGTGGTTCAAATCACATTTAAGTGGTGGTGCGTGATGGTCAACCACTTTCAGTGCTTTAGAACCACTTTTTAGTGATGCTTTACAAAAGTGCAATAATCGTTAGTTCTGCATCTTTGCTAAAAGTGGTGGTTAAGTGCTTTTAAGTGATGAAGCTTTACAAGGAGATACCACATTCTATTGGTGTAGCACCACTTTTTAGGAGTGTAGCACCAGTTTTAAGTTGTGTACAACAATTCACATCGGTGTAGCACAACTGAACAGTGGTTCATCCCACTTTTGTGTGCTGGAGCACCACTTTAAAGTGGTGAAGAAACACCAAAAGGGGATGTATCACTAGAAAATAGTGGTGTAGCAAGACTTTTTAGTGTTACCTAACCAGTTTTAAGTGGTTGAGAACCATTTAGTGGTACACCACCACTTAAAAATTTTGCAGTACCACTGAGAATGGTGCAGAAATCATTTCAACCACTTCTTATTGTTGATAAAACAAGTTTAATTATGGCTCATTACATACTAACATGCATTATTATATGTTTTTATAGGGAGGTGGACAGTACCACGAGTGGCCTTACCCACCCAAACAAAATTTTGCTTCACCAAGGAAGATTTTCATACCGAATATGGGCTATGCTTGGTTGGCCAGGATCCGAAGCTCCTATGTGATGATGATTTCTCAGATGAGGAGTGGCTTAGTGTATGGATTTACAAGCGCCACCAAAAGGAGAAGATGCATTTAAAGGGGTTGAGGCTTGAAATGTATGAAGAATGTCTCCTGCTATACCACAAAGTATATCAGGGAGCTCCCCCAAACAACGAGGTAGGCGTGCATTTTGCACATGGATTTACTCGGCAGAAGTGCAAGGCCCCTGAAGATTCTGAAGGTTTAGTTGCATGGGCTGTGTATGCTGAAGGTTTTATCAAAATGTTACGCCAACAAAAAACTTTAAATAGGAAATTGGAGAAATGGAGGTCCACAAACGGTCCATGTCTTGGAAGTGAGTGGAAATTTAATGCAGAAAATATGCCTAATTACACTGACAGTACTTGCACAGGCTTTGACTGGCAGACATACTCGAGTGGACATCAATTTTCAGGGCTGGCTAAGGAGGAATTTCTAAAGAAGCCAGCCTTTGGCTCGATGGGAACATTTGGAATGTCAAATGTTTCCTCGACTACATTTTCTGCGTCAACGGCTGATGTAGCAGCTATTTCTAACATGAAGGTTAATGCTGCTGAAAAGTTAAAAGAGAAGCAGCAATGTCTCGAAGCAATAAAAATTGCTTTAGATCAATCAAAGACAAAGAGAGATGAGCAGGTTGGTTTGATGCGAGGCGCCGCCAAGATCGTAGAGAGACTGAACAAGGATATGGAGGAACTCAAGTTGCATAAGGCAGGCTTGTACCAAACGAGGAAGCAATGGAAAAGCTTGAGACCTTGATTCAAATCAGAAAGGAGTCTCTCAAAGACATGGGACTTGATATTGAAGTGCACAATCTCGATAACCTAGGTGAAGAGGCAGCACAGTTATAGGTATGTAAGCTTGATTGATTCACCTAGTAGTAGTTGATATTACTTAAAAGTGGTTAAACTCTAATTAGGAAAAAATGGTTAGAGACCATTTTATATGGTAAAAGACCACTTAAATGTGTTTATATAACACTCTTAAGTGGTACCACATAAACTGATGAAGACTCTCGAAAGTAATGCACAAACACTTCTACTGTTTTATAAAGTACGCAGTGCTATTTTTTTACAGGGTCAGCATGACACTTTGTTATGGGAAGTAGAAGTGGCGACAGGGCATCTTCGATTTGTGGAAACGATTATTAATTTGTTCAAGTCAAGATTGCCTATCCTTCCTGTCAGGCCGCCTGTTCTTTTGGGATCGGACAATAGCTGTGTGCAGTTAGGTGATTGTGTTGCTTGTGGGATGTTTATCATGCAGACTGCTGTTACCGGTGTCTACATGCTCCGGTGTCAACATCCGTATCACCCACTTTGTTTTGTAACTACCTGTAAGTCTGCCGGCGAGTGTCTATTTCATGGATGTGAGGAACCTTTAAAAGATGCTTCGAAGCTGTTGGCACCTGGAGAGGCAAACATGGATGAGCATGTTGGTACAGGTAATCGATGTTTTTATACCTTATGATATGAAGCTGATTGTAGATTCATTTCTTGACAATTTTGTTTCTTTTCTCCATGTAATTGCAGAGAAAGATCCAATGGAAGGCATCTTTGGATCTCCTGTTGATGGAATTGGTAATATTCTGTGGAACATTCTTCTTTTTGAATGTTCACATAACTTAATATTGAGTATTATTGCATTGTCTTTTATGTAGCACACTCCCAAGCTGGGTCATCACGCAAGCCCAATATTGATAGCATGTGTGGTGGGTGCGGGGATAAGAATGCATCCCAAAAACAAGTAGGTGAAGACACTCCGGACCAACAAAAGGCAGAAAAATGGGCTGAAAAAAGAGCAGATGTAGTGGGAGCTCAAGGTGACGCATCCAAGGAGTCAGCCGAAGTGCCTCTAAAGCCAGAACCTGCAATGAACAAGGACGTAGAGGATGCTGAAAAATCATCTAAGAAGCCAATTGAAAAGGATACAACAGTGAACTTGTCTGATGAGGACTCGGATCTTCTTATTTCATATTTTTGTGCACAGATTTTGGGGTATAGGAAAAAGAGGAGCAACACTGAAGAGCGCGCCACACCAAAGAAAAAAGCTAAGGTTGCATCCGAGCCTCCAGAACCTACTCCAGGAGGTAAAAAATCCAAGGAGCCTTCATCTGCTCTGAAAAAGACTAACCTCCAAGCACCCAACCTTAAACCTCCCAAACCAAAGTCCCGCAAGAAACTTCTGTAGCCCCTATTAACCTTTTGTGCTTTGTAGCCTCTTTGTAATTTTGTCTTTGTACCCTCATTTTGATGATAATGAAACAACGGCTTTATTTTTCGTTCACTAGTTGTTTATTGCTCATTGATTGTCTATTTATTGTACTCATATTGTTCATTGACTGTCTATTTATTGAACTCGTATTGTTCTTTCTGACATCATCATGAGCATCTTCAAGTAGAGCTTATTTTTTCTCTAGTATCTCTTGTCAAGTGGACTATTGCCATAGAAGTTCAGGAAATTAATGAAATGGAAATAAATAGCCTAGAAGGTATACTTTTCAAGTGTATTTTGAAAAGGTTAATATGTCAGTCTGATTGAGGTTTTTAAGGCATGGTACTTGTCTATGGCAGAACTTAGTTGGATTGGAGATGTTCAAGAACCAGATGAGAAGGTTGAAGACATAGCAGCTAAGCAGGATGCAGAGCAGGATGCAGATGTAACACCAGATAAAGTAGAGGAAGACCAGGAACCAGCAGTTTGCCCCGAAATTGAGGAGATTTCGCCAAACTGCCCTGGATGGGGATATCTTGTTTCGAATTTCTGAAAGATAAAAAAAGCTCATCATCCTTGATCTCGATGGACTATTCGTGAAACGAGATGTAACCAAACGTGATCCAAAGACAGGACAACTTAAACACCCTCCACGTCCAACTTCCGACAGAGTTAAACTAAAAAGAGTGGACGAGAAGTTGTGGATCTACTACCGTAGAGATGTTGAGCAATTTGTTTGGGATTTGAGGCAAATAGCAGATGCAATGATTTGGAGCACTTGTACTGCTGCTAACATTGAGAACATCCTCAGTATATGTTGGCCATACATATGGGAACATAGGACTTATTACTTTAGGGATCTCTTCTCAAACTGGCAATGTGAAAAGTGGTCGTATTTTGAAGAGATTCCTGGAGCTCCAAGAGACCTTGCAGGTGAACCTGTGTCTTTCAAGCCCCTTTACCCTGTTTGGAACAAGTTTCCAGAATACGACTCCTCTCGGACATTGCTGGTAGATGACTCCAGACATAAAAATCTGCGCAATGTCTGGGACAACTGTATATGTCCACCCACCTTTGATCCTCTTGATGAAGAACAAGACCCTGATTACCTCATGTGCACACTGTTGCCATGGCTGTGCAAATGGGCACTAACCCCCAATACCCTGGAGTATACAAAGGCAAACCCCATCAGCAATCCCAAAGATGAACTTTCGAGTCTAGTCTTTGAGCACTTTGTTATAAATGGAGATGAATGAGATTGTACATCCGGAAGTGCCAGAAACGTTATATATTGTACATTCTTTCTGGATAATTGTTGTAATATACTTTTTGTAATATACGGAAGTTCTGGCACTTTACTGTCTCTGCACTATACATGTCTCTACACTTTTGAATGTCTCAGAATCACTTTTTAGTGGTGCTAAACCCCTAAAACGTGGTTAAATTTTTATTATGTTATTGCAACAGTTTTTCTGGAACTGCAACACCATTTAATGGTGATGTTTGGGGGGAGTGGTGAGCATTCTTAACCACTTTTTAGTGGGGCTAAACCACTTTTTAGTGGTGCTAAACCACTTTAGTACCACTATAAAGTGGTAAATTTTTATTGAGTTTTTCTGAAACTACAACACTTTTTAGTGGTGATGTTTGAGGGGGGAGGGGGGGTGGTGAAACATTCTCAAAAACCAACATGTCAATTCCATCGTACGTTTACACCAATTCCATCTTGTTCAATCTTTCACTAGATGATATAAAATCAGATTTGATTTACAATTCAAAGGGCATGCTATTGTATATTGCCTCATGGTTTTCATTGGAAAGTTCGAACACTTCTCCTATGCCATCGAGCACTACAGGCTCCATAGGGAACTTTATTGCCCTTATCAAGTGGGAATATATGAAAACTACTGGCTTGTTATTCCACAGCTCATACAAGTTTGCTTGTAGGGATTTATACCAATGGCCCGTGACCATATAAGTATGCTTCTCTATCTTGTTGCCCCATGCATCAATTTGCTCGTTAGTTGTTAGGCCCTTAGCTACTACACACTTCAAAATGTAGAAGTCAACAGTCTCCTCATTATTCTCTTCAGAAGTGACAACAAAATTGTCTCCAGGTGTGAGAGCATCGCTTAAGGAGTCATAATGACCTGCATAAGTGGCACCATGGAACTCCTCATCGTTTGAGTCTCCGTATGACTGGGAATCATTAGCAAGTGGCTCCAAAGTGTGATATTTCCATGTCTCCACATGTGATCTGTTCATACACTTTCTCCAATGGCCAAGCCTGCAAGGAAAACAAAAGCATGACAACCGTTATGATCGCAATGCACAAGTGTTGTTCTCAGAATACCCATTCACACAGTGCATTGCTCTTGAGACCTTCAATGGTTTGCAGTCCCATTGATGGGATAGCTGAACATCGCCTAGATTGACCTCCCAGAACACCCTACTGACCTCCCTCTTTTGCTTGTCATACATAGTAGTTGCTCCAGTACTGAGATGCATTCTAAAAAAAGAGACAACTTCAACTGCACAAGTCAACCGCACGCTATTTTGCTTCAATTTCTCATGAGTTAGAGCCCTTTTAATGACAGCCCCAGCCCCATCATGTTCCCCCTTTCCATGTCCTGAGCCAAAAAAAATCCAATTCATTTCCATGCCAGTAAGGCTCCAATATCTAGCAACAAAGTAGTCACTTTGCTTTAAATTGTGAAGCTGCGCCATCTGACCAAACCCAATGTTTTTTAACGCTTAGCCCTTGATCTCTCAACCATTGAGCATGTAAGAGAAAAGCATGTTGCACAAATAAGGTGTCATGTTGTTTATCATCTGAGACAAAAAAGTGCATGGTCTTCTTTATTGCACCTGATGCGATGCGGAAATAAGTAATCAGGACAAAGATAGTGACCTGCTTAGTGTACCAATGCATTGGCTGAATCTCATTTTGCTCCTTGAAGGAGTAGTTCTCTGCAAAGTCAACGACGGAGACAACCACATCATCTGGAAACAAAGAAATGCAGTCCTTGAACTGTTGTGCTTGCCACCTAAATATAAAATTGTGAGTGACATACTTCTTCAAGTGGTCTTGGTACACTCACAAAAGTTCTCTAGGCAGCATTTTCTTGTGGACAATGTCTTTCACAGTGCTCTTTCTAGCTTCATTGTTTAATCCAGTAGCACCCACTATATTTTCAAAAAACTTCACAGATACTTGCTTACTCTGCTCAACTTCTTCTCTTGGACAGATCTGAATATTACCTACACCGCATGCATTGCATGTTCCCATTAAGCATTGGTAGCTATGGAAACTATGTTCTGCAAGTATAGGGCAGAGTATAGACTCCAACAGTGAAGTGGTACTCATACTTGCATTTTTGTATGCAAGATATCCATGGTTGACAACTTCATCATGATGAAGGCATATAGGGCAGCTGCACCTACAGCAAGAACCATGAAGATCAAAACTTCGAGTCCGCATTTGATTTACTGCCTCTTTAAGGAAAATCATTTGTACATGCACAATACAACAGCAGGTGTAGCGATCCCTCAATTTTCGTACAAAGAACGGTTTCATAGACTCAAAGCAACGTTGCAAAATCTGAATATCTCCAAACTTTGTCTTGAATCTTAAATAAAGCTCCACCTGCAATATACATGTATACAAATGTTAAAAATAAACTTAGCATTCAAAACTGGTTAAATTGTTTCAAAACATTAAAAAGTCATTCTATATCACTAAAAACTGGTGTGCACCACTAAAAACTAGTAATGATACATTCAGTAGTATTGTTTTACCTGTGAAAATAATGCACCACAAATACAAATTAGTGTAGAAACTAGTAACCATACAAAAAGGTAGAATATTAAGAGGTTGTGTGAGGACAACTTAATAGTGGTGAGAAACCGCATTCAGCGTAACTAAAAAAGTGGTTTGGCATGACTTAAAAGTGAATTCAAACCACTTGACGGTGATGAACCGCCAATAAAAAATGGTGTGCACTGCTTGAATATGGTGGGCAACGATTAAAAAGTGGTGAGTAAGGACATGAAAGTTCTGGGGAAGTTCAGAACTAGCACTTAAAAAGTAGCTGGGGGGGACAAAATACTAGCCGACAGACCAGCATTAGCACTAGATAGTAGTCCAACACAACTTGAAAGTAGAGGAGCTCTTGTGAAAAGTGTTTGATGACCACTTTAGAGTGGTGAGCGACTAGTTCAAAGTGGCCAATCACCAATTAAAATCTAGCACTTAAAAAGTAGCTGGGAGGGACAAAATACTAGGCGACAGACCAACATCAGAACTAGATAGTGTTCCAACACAACTTGGAAGTGGAGAGCTCTTGTGAAAAGTGCTTCATGACCACTTGAGAGTGGTGAGAAACTACTTCAAAGTGGGCAGTCACCACTTGAACGCGGATTCTGGTCACTTGAATGCGGTTTCTAGCCACTTGAAAGCGGGAACTTGCCGCTTGATTGCAGTGACAAGGTTTTAGCTACCACTAAAAAGTGGTCTCTTGCCACTTGGGAGTGGTGCCTCATCACTTGCATGGAGTGATGACTGACGTAGTGACTTAGCACATGAAAGTGGTGTCTCAACACTTGATGACCACTTGAAATTAGTGAGCAACTACTTTAAAGTGGGCAGTCACCACTTGAACGCTGATTCTGGTCACTTGAATAAGGTGTCTGGCCACTTGAAAGCGGGAGCTTGCCGCTTGATTGCACTAACCAGGTTTAAGCTATCACTTGAAAGTGGTATCTCACCACTTGATGACCACTTGAGAATGGTGAGAAACTAGTTCAAAGTGGGCAGTCACCACTTGAACGCGGATTCAAGTCATTGGAATGCGGTGTTCGGCCACTTGAAAGTGGTGTCTCACCACTGGAGTGGTGTCTCACCACTTGCATGGAGTGATGACTAACGTGTACTTTGCACATGAAAGTGGTGTCTCACCACTTGATGACCACTTGAGAGTGGTGAGAAACTAGTTCAAAGTGGGCAGTAACCACTTTAACGCGTTTTCTTGTCACTTGAATGCGGTGTCTGGCCACTTTAAAGCGGGAACTTTCCGCTTGATTGCAGTGATAAGGTTTTAGTTACTACTTGAAAGTGGTGTCACACCACTTGGGAGTGGTGCCTCACCACTTGCATGGAGTGATGGACTGACGTAGTGACTTAGCACATAAAAGTGGCTTCTCACCACTTGAATGCGGTCAGACACCACGTGAAAGTGGTTTTTATACGTGTAAGTGTTGTGTGCACCGCTTCATTGTGGTGTGACAGCACTTGTAAGTGTTTACTAACAAAATGTGTTCAAACTCCACTAATATGGTTTTGGTTACCATCATAAGGTGGTGGGCACCATTCATGCAGAAGCAGTAAAAAGTCTATGGCACTACTATAACTGTTGCACCATGACTAAATGCTGCTACATCACTTGGAAAAAGTGAGCTGCACCACCAAAAATGTTTGCACCTGTAACACCCCTACGAGTTTGTAAAACATGTCTGTTAGCATTGGGTAAACAAGACTTTTTAGTGGGTGAACACCACTTTCTAGGGTTTACGGTGAAGCGTTGGTGCATTTCTAGTAAAAATTGTTTCTTAAACATTAAAACCTGCTACAAAACATTAAAAACTGGTTCAAACACACTAAAAAGTGGTGTGGAAACACAAGTAAAAGTGCTTCAAAAACATTGAGAACTATTGATCAAATTTTAGAAGTGGTTCAGATACAATTAGAGACCAGTATAGTAATGTTGCAGCAGCACTAGAAAGTGGTGCAAAACACCAAAACAAGCTGTAGCACTAATAAAAAGAAGTATAGAAACATAATGTTGTGGCAGTAATGAGTTGTAGCACCAATAAAAAGTGGTATAGAAACATAATGTTGTGCAGGAATATGAGTTGTAGCACCAATAAAAAGTGCTAAAAAAATATATCAATTACCTGAGGCTCCTCAAGAAGGTGGATTGGATGCTTTACATATTAACATCTAGCTAGTCTCTTACTGCAAACATCTTTCTTGTTGGACACCCTCGTCTCATCCGTCGAAAATTGAAAGACTATGTCTTTAACAGTTTGAGTGATGTGAGTTCTCCGTGCATCATCTCTATGACACGCAGATGCAGGGAACGAACCATCGGATTCACTTGACACTATTAAGTGATGTTTGGCTGAATATTAGTTTCTTTTGTGGATCCCCATAAGCTTGGCAGCTTGCGGTATGCTCATGTCAGTGTTTTGCTCCCTGCTTCCACCATTCACCAACATCATCATTGTTGATTTCTTCACAAAAAACTCGTCTGAAGATCTTGGGACCTTCACATGATTCAAAGTGTTGCGGATGTTTCTCAGCATAATTGCTTCCAACTCTTTGGATTTACTCTGCATAGTAAGGAAGCAAGGATGTTGAAGAAGTTCATCAAAGATTTCCTTCCTACCACTTGCATCCATTCCCACGGTTAATGTATCAAAGTTTTTTACCATAGATTGACATATCCTTCGTTTCTTTCTTTCATCCATCTCCCCTGTATTGCTTTCCGTCACAAAGTTGACCGTTGCCTTATGTTGCTTTCGTTTCTGAGCAGCCCAATATTCCCTCATTAATTTTTTGCGTTGAAGTTGAGCTTCTCTACTCAATGACGATGAGCTGATAGACAGTTCTTCACTGTGCTCCATTGTTGCAGTACTTTCAAAGGATTGCTCTACAAGAAATACAATACAAATCATAACTACACGCTATACTTTTAATTAATACATGGCCATGGCACTTCTTGCACTAATTAGCAAGATACTAACAAAGCATAATAAGTGTTTACATACCTCAAGAATCATCAAGTAGAAGAGGAACCTATAGAGATAGAGTTCGTGAGAGAGAGAGAGAGAGAAAGAGATGAGCGCGAGCTCAGACACACGAGGAGCCATGCTTAGAGAGAGAGAGAGAGAGAGAGAGAGAGAGAGAGAGAGAGAGAGAGAGAGAGAGAGAGAGAGAGAGAGAGAGAGAGAGAGAGGGCTGAGCGATACAGAAAGCTCAGCAAGAGCTCTGTGAGAGAGAGACACAGAGGAGCTAGATAGAGCTCCAAGAGAGATCTCAGAGACAAAGAAAGCTCAGACAGGTTGTAGCGGGAAAGAAGCGGCCCAGTGTTCAACAGTAATTTACATTTAGTCTCATAAATTGTGGTACGTTAGGAGACTTAATTGACGTACCTTAGGAGAGTGATATTCTTTTTGATATTTGAAGCACTTTTAAAACACCCACTTTTAAGCACAAAAAAGCAATGTCCTTGACATTACTTTCCAGGCCACCTATACATGCTTTCACCCTCATATCCTGATGTATTACTGCATTCAATAGGCTGTACAAAAGGCAACTAGCTTATTTAAAAACACAAGAAAATATTTGCAATAAGATCATCGTATATCATTCATAATTTGTCCTTGAAAAAACATAACATTTACAAAGGTGCATCAGGGCTATAGACCAGCACCATCTTGGCTGGTAGCAATTGGATGGCAAGAATCAACAGTAGGGTGACTAGCCAGAGGGACTTCGCTATAGCAGGCACATCCCCATCAACTGTTGCATGATCAGCCAGGGGTTGGTCAACTACCTGCTTGGCAGCATCACCAACAGGGACTTCAGTGGCATCCCCACCATCTTGAGAAGCTTCACTGAACAGGGTTTCTTCCACCTCTTGGATGGTGGCTTTGCCAAACCTTGTTTCCCTTTTCTTGCTTGCGCAAACATGTCTTCTAGAGTGTCTGCACAATATTCCCCGACATCAGGTGTACCTTTCTCCATGAATGTATAGTTGCCTACATCTTCATTGTCCGCTTTGAGTGCCACTACAATCGACCTCGTTGACCTCCTAGGCAATCTTTGCTTTTGCCTCCCATCTCTTGTAGGCTTTTGTAGTTTTGCCTTGTCCTCTATGGCATCTCCCTTTGCCTCTATAGCATTATCCTGTGCTTCAAGAATCTTTGCAGTTGTAATGGAATAAGTGATAAAAAGTAGTAAGTACATTCAAGCTAACTAACATTGTGTAGTAGGTAGCAAATAACTGGCTAAAGCTTGCAAATAGTACCTAAAATTGGTTGCAAGATAACCTCGCTACCTAATTGGCTACAAGAAAACCTCGCTAGAGATTCTTCCCAACATTCAAAGATGACCATAATTTCTACCGAATGCATTCCAAGTCCACCTAAGCTCTTCAATGGAGTGAAGACAGAGGTGCTTGGAACACTATCAATTGTTTTGAGAGTACATAAAGCTGCCAAAAAAAAACAAAAACAAAGTTAACCCTTGGAAAACAATAACCAACTAGCTAAAAGAGAAAATAGCAACCTAATGTTGTTTAGAAGCTTTCTTCCAACATGATGTACAGTTATTAAACAAGGATCAAATAGCTATTAGCAACTATAGACTATTACAAAGGTAATAGATGTATTTTCAATAAGGGAATGAGAAGGTATAACCTACAAACAACCAATAGCTAATGTTGAGCTATTTTACCAGCATGAGGTAGCTTTTACCAGCCCATAACTGCTTCATAGCTACCATATACCTATTAAGGAGTTAGTGTTCTACACAATAGCTGTGTGATAGCTGGTCAAGAGCTCTATGTAGATATAATAGCTTCTGTAATATCTACTTAAGCTATATAAATAGTTAGTGAAAATGGGCATAGCTATCACCACCTAGATATTCAAGGCATAGTTATCTAAGAGCTGGTTAAAAGCTTTCTATCAACCTATTGTTGAGCTATTTAACATGAACCAAGTTGCTATTTGCAGTTAATAGTTGTTCCATAGCTATCAAATGGTCTTAAGGATTTTATGGTCTACATAATACCTTTGTACAGCT
Organism: Adiantum capillus-veneris; assembly: GCF_014529385.1. Lineage (NCBI taxonomy): Eukaryota > Viridiplantae > Streptophyta > Polypodiopsida > Polypodiales > Pteridaceae > Adiantum > Adiantum capillus-veneris. The sequence goes on along the minus strand of NC_140932.1, from coordinate 108,691,051 downwards.
ATTAGATAGGTAATATCTATATTAGTAGCTACCCAATTAAGTCCATAGCTATTACCCTCTAGCTATGAAAGTCAATTGCAGCTAAAATCTAGTTAAATGCTTCTTGTAAAGCAACTATAGTCAACTTTGGATAGGTCATAGCTACTACAAGTTATTGAAGGCAGTTATTGGGCAGCTATCACCAGTTAATAGCTCTTCCATAGCTATCAAAAAGGAATTTATGATCTACACAATAGCTCTATATAAGGTGGACAACAACTATTAGAAAGGCAATAGCTATATTAATAGCTACTCAATTAAGGCCAAAGTTGTGACCCTCTAACTATCAAAGTCAAATGTAGCTAAAAGCTGGTTAAAATCTTCTTGTCAAATGCCTATAGTCAACTTTGGAAAGGTCATAGCTACTTACAAGCTATTGGAGGCAGCTATTGGGAAACTATTAGCATTTAGAAGTTTTTCCATAGCTATCAAAATGGTCTTAAATGGTTAATGATGTACATGATAGCTTTCTATAAGGTAGCCAATAGCTATTAGATAGGTAATAGCTGTATTAATAGCTACCCGATTAAGGCCATAGCTATTACCCTCTAGCTATGAAAGTCTATAGTAGCTAAAAGCTGGTTAGAAGCTTCTTGTGAGACAGCTTTAGCAAACTTTGCTTATGTCATAGCTTGTTAATAGCTATCGATCAGTTATTATTGGGTGTTAATATCTAGGCAACATAACACAAGCAATAGCTACTACTATAACCATAACATAAGAAACAACAACCATTGTACAACAGCTATTAAAAAGTCAGTACAACTATCACTATCTTATTGGGTACATACCTGTTGCAGTGCCTTTGTCTTTTGTAGCGGAAGTTGTATTCACACAAAACATCGTCTTTAGAGATGTAGGGATCTCTACGCTGCATCCCATTGCCAAGCAAAAGTCATGCATAAATTTGCAACACAAAACAATGTGATAAGGGTGTTTGCATGGCAGCGTGCAAACACCCACCATCATCTCATCTTGAAGACCCATTCCGCAGGCGGTGCACGGCTCCTCGATATATATGGGTCCTTGACGTACATGAGGCATAGGTGGTGAGGGAGAGATTATTGGACCTTTGCCTTGTTGCAACAGCTGAGAAAGACTGGTGCCAACAAAAGCCTCTTGATTTCAAAGTGTTACCAACAGCAGGTTCTTTTGATGGAGCCCCTCCTGGTGTCCAAAGACCAAAAATAACAGTCTCAACTCTTCAAACACACAATAAAAAACATAGTAATTATAAAGTGTTCACAATTCAACCTGTATGTCTGTTGCAACAATGTTGTTTTTGGGCATGCTACTCTTGGTCACTCCAAGAAGAGCAAGGACAACTTTTTTTGCAATTATCACAGCTTGCAATTGTATAGATCGCTCCAAAGGCGCATTCCCACTAGCCTCTAATGTGACTAGTTCTTCTCTAGCTTCCTGTAGTTGTTGCAAAAAGGTGTCTCCCTTTGATTGCACCTGCATTGCCACTTCCGCTTGCTGCATTTATTTTGTGATCTACCCTATATGAGTCTCCACATCCCTAATTTTGGCATGTACATCAGACAACAAGGCCAGTGCCAAGTCCGCATGCTACGTATTTGTTGCAGTCAGATTGGCCTTCAGTGGTGCACCTTCCAATGATATTGTGCTCATCGTCTAGCCCTCTTGTTGGAGAGCCCCTGCTTGTGTGCTCCAAGCCAACTGACTGAGCTCGCAGCCACAGCTGCCCAAGCAACCTTGTGCTTGGACTTGTCCTCAGACAACTCTGCTCGTTGGCAATTTTTGAAAGCAAAAGATTTTGCAAACTAGGCAGTGCACTCACTGTTTACAGATAACTCCTGGTAGACCATTTGATACAGCACCATGAATTTGTTGATGAAAAACTCTAGCCGTAAGGTGCAAAGCTTCACTTTTTGCACTTTTGCTCTTACCACCATGAACACATACATCCAATCTATGTCTAAGACATCCATCATATGCGTGCTCTCAACCCCATCCAAGCCGAGATTGTAAAGATCATGAAACTCCTCCTTTGTAGTGAAAACCTTTGCATGCTGGATTTTGGTGTATGGAGGCGAGGTCCACCTAAATAACAATTATAACAATAATAAGTTGAAGTCCATAACATTAGCAACAAAAGATGAAGCATATGACAAGTCACACACCACGCACATGGACAACATAATGACACAAGTGCATATAACAGGTAATTAACAACCACATACACACAAATACACAGACTGCACATGAGAACATCATGAGCAATTGCACACCCTGGTTCTACTCCCATTCACACAATAGCTTTGAGGTCTTTCGCAAGGGACTCTTTGGAAGTTATGGTGATCAATGAACATGATGTTGATGTACAGACAAGAAGTCAATTGAGCACACATTCAACACCCCCTCCAGGTATGGATACTCCCATTCACACGACAGCACAAAGCTCTTTTGCAAAAGAGCATGTACAAGCTATGGTGGTTAATGACGACAACAAGATGGTCATATTTGCCACTCTTAGTACCGATGCTCCTATTGAGAAACAAGATTCGAGTTCTATTGCAACACAGTCCATGCAAGTAATGCTAATTAGTGATGATAGTGTGATCATGATAGATGAGGAGCTTATGTAGATAATCCAATCTCCTTCCATTTCTAAAAATGCACATTGATGCAGCATCACTATCAACCTCCTTGTGATAAAAGAATGAAAACTGGGGGCAGTCTCCTTGCCTTCATTGTTAGTTCAGGCACTTCTATATTTGGCAGTCTAATCACTTTAAATTGGCTACCCCCAGGCACAAATTGAGAATACCAAACATCAGAAGTGGGTTGTGACGTCCAGACCCTTCTAATCAAACTCTTTCCCAATTTGATGTCATTACTCTTTCAAGAAGATGATCTTCCAGCAATGCAAATGCTCCGTCTCACTCCTTTATTTTCCTAGTCACTCTCTATCTAAAATTCTCTAGCTACAGTCTTACAAAATGTACAGTCCTTCTAGAGATAAAATAGCACTACCAAGAATTAGCTTTAACACAATATATGAGCCCCTATCCAGCAGGTACCTTTAATGCAATAAGTTATCTGTAAAAGGTTAGAAATAACAGTTTGCTATTCTAATGCATGGAAACACCACTCTTCTCATTTTATAAATGCCTCTCAACCATCACACAATACTTCTTGTGGAATGGGTGTCTAACCTCACTATCCTATCTTATTGCAGATTTAGCGAGAACCACAATTAAATTTTCAATCCATGGGACGAAGCTGACTCAACTAGTGCATAGAGGCTACAAGAGGTTGTCAATCTCTCGGAAAACAACAAACAACTTGCATCTAACTCAAACTGGTCTCAAGTGACTAAAACCACCAAAAGGCAATCGCTCATCGGCAAACAAATCACATCCGTTATAGCATCAAATGACATCCAAACGTAACAAAAATTTGAGGACATGTATATAAGACCTAAGTACACATGCTTATGGTCTCAAATCCCACTTTAGGTCAAAACAGCAATGGATTTTTGACCTAGTTGTTTTTGACCCAGAATGCACCTAAATGCTTAGCAATGATGCCCCAATACCCCACCTATGCTTAGTTTTTTATTTTGAAGTGTAAATTCCTACTTATGATGAAATTAGGCCGTGGGTCGACGACTCCAAAAGCTACAAAATACTGTGATGTGTTTACGTCTATGCGTAGAGCTCTTACCTGCGGTTGCAATGCAACAAACCCAAATGCAATCTGACAACCGAGGAGGGAGTAAGAAGCACGAGAGGAGAGAAGTGAGCACTGTTAGCTCATGTTGTGTTTTTCATTATCCAAAACTTTTTAATAACTTACAAAAATTGGATTTTATACCTTAGCCAAGGTTTTTGGTGGTCAAAACTATTAATCTAGGAGCTCTAACTAAAGATAGGTAATGACAGGTTGATACAATCTGGAAGCTTGTAGCCCCGGCTCATCTATTACAAAGTTTATTCAAAAAATAGGAGTTACAATATTCTCGATTTATCAAAAATAATAAGTGTTACAATGAGAGCTCCAAAAATGGTATCCTAGTTAGCTTGCTGCTAACATTCCCCCCCTCCTCGCCTGTGTCATCCCTTGGCATAACTTTATGGGCTGAAATAGTCTTCGAATTGACGGCTGGTGAGGCGTTTAAGCACATATAGGGCCTTTTCGTATCTAATTTTTTTCTCTTTATCTGGCACCTGCAAAAATTGCATATTTGTTTTTAAGCTCCACTGCTGAGTAGCCTACAAATCTTGATGTCAGATTGCTGATCACTGGCCCAAATATCTTTGTTCGCCAAGTGAAGAACTCTATGTAGAACGCTTCATCAAACGCCAACATATTGTGAGAAGGTAAGATCATATATCTGGCGTAGAAGCCATATAGGACTTCTTCGGAAGCTTGGCCACTAAGATCATAGCCTAAATCTTTATTACCCTTGAGGAATGACATCCACGGGGCGCCTGCTTGCTCTTGCTCATGGAAAACTTCGATGCAGGTGAGCAGCATTCGGCAGATTTTATATAGCATCGCACATGATAGATCCAGTAGAATTTTGAAGAATGCCATGGCGCTCGTTAGGGTTTTCACCATGTATTCTTCAGTAGGCATTCCCTTTGCTAGAGAAAGCACTCTTGGGTGGTTCAGCCAGGTTGGCCGCTTCTTTTTTAATGCCTCATGTGCTTGCGAGGTCCTTACTTTTGGTACAGGACAGAAAGTAGGATCCTTTGTAGGACTGCACGTGCTCTTGTAAACAGAATCAAATCCCTTGGATTCTTGTTCACCAGCTCAGCCTCCACTTTGGGTGGTCTTGATCTGCGCCTTCTTCTTGCATGTCTTTGGAAAGCCTCTCTTTGACTTGGAGCAACTCCACCTTTATCAGAGGATATGGCAGGGATTGTTGATGCCATTGTGCACTGATTTGATTGGGAGTGAGTTGAGTAACATTGACGGAGTGAAGAACTCTCAACTCCCAATCTATCGCTGCTTTCCACTGCTCATCTACTTCATGTGTAATCTTTTCTTTTAGTGCATCTTCCTCAGCTTTTGATAGCTGGACCATTGGCATTGTATCAATTTCTGTTATTTATACCTAGAATTCATCCTCGCCACCTAGCCCTTCTGCTGGCTGTGTCTCCATCTCAGTGAAAGAAACTAAGGGGATCTCTATTTGTGGTTACTCGGAAGTTCCTGCCTCTTCTTGAGTTTATGGCCGTCCATCTCTCAACAGCTGGTTGCCTCTTTTAAGCTCAGCTATTTCTTTTAGCTGCTCATCTTCTTGTTACACCTGCATTAAAGCCAGGACTTTGCACTGAGACTACTCTAGTTTTAGCTCCAACTCGAGGTCTTTGTTCTTTTTCTCTAGTGCTTTGTAGGTCTTGTCTGTTCCTTTGATCGAGGCCACTACAGAATTTTCCCATATTTACTGCAGGAAAGTTGCCTGATCATTTATTCTTTGTTCTAAGTATTGCAGGGAGGCGTTTGCTACATCTAACTGTACTTGAATTTTTTGAACTGAGAGGGTTGTAGTTAGAATTTTGTTGGTAACTTTTGTCAGTTGTTCATCTTTTACTTTGCAAGCATTTGACAACTTTGTAAGTAGGTCGCTGAGCTCCCCCATCTCCTTTTGCTGTTTATCCCTTGCTAGCTGATGTTGTTCAACTTCAGCTTTCAATTCCTACACTTGCCTTTGTAGATTGGTGATGACATTTAACTGTCATCTAACTTTCCCTAGAGAGCGTCGATCACCATCTCTAGTTCTTTAGCCTTTGTGCTACAGCTAAGTGCTGTTGTTCGGAGTCTTTTCATCATGTCTAGCATTTGCTTTGCATATTTGTTGACTTGCAAGATTAACTCATCGTTTGATTGCCAATCTTCATTTCTTGCTAGCTGCCTAGATATCTCGGCAGTCTCTTGTGTCTCTTTTGGTTGCATCATGGTGGCTGGCTGTTCTTGCCCTTGAGGCTGTGGGTGGTCTTCTTTTGCTTTGTCATCCTAAGACTTTGTGGATACCTTGGCCTCTTCTTGATGTGTAGAAGTAGAAGGAGTTTCTTCAACTCCTGTTGTCTTGTTTGTTCAAACTTTGTGGTGTCCTCTGATGCAGGACTTGATGCTCTTTTTGGCTCTGGTTCTTGCTCTTTGTGTTGCTCTTGTGTAGTAGCTGCCTGTTGTGCGGATTCGGTTGCTTCTCTTTGTTCATGCTCTGGCTCTTTTGTGGACTCAGTTTCTGTGGATTTATCTGCTGGTGAAGGTGGTGGGCTTGGCATGGGGTGATCGTGCTATTCTGAATCAGGAGAAGAAGGTCGGGGAGACATATCACCTTGATCATGTTGTGCTTCTCCTTGTGCAGTTGCTTCCTCTGCTTGCTTTTGCTGCTCTGTCGCCTCTTTAGCTTTTTGTTCCACTTCTTGGGCTTCTTTCAGCTTCAAATCTTTTGATTCTTAATTCATTTTTTTCAGTAACTCGATGGGATCTTCTGCCTGTTTCCTGGCATGGTGCGTTCTTCTTGGTCCTTTCAATTCAGTTGGTACCCATTTTGCCGGGTCCTTGCCTTGTGCTTGGCGGCTACGTTCATAGGGATGCTTTTCTCTTTTAAACCTGGCTTGTTTTTGTTGCGGCTCCTCCTGATGTGCTACCATGGCTTTTCTTTTCATCTCTTTCCTTCATGTTCTTTTTTTCTCATTATCTGAGCTTTCACTACTATGTCGTTCTGGCGAGCTCTCACAGCAGACTTTTATGTTCTCTTGGTAGATCTTGTAGCTTGAGGGGAAGGTTGTCCTGAAACTATCCAAGTGTTCTGATCTAGTGCAGATGGCAAGTTGTCGGCCATGCCGATAGCATGGTAGGAAATTCTTGTTAGAACCTCTGGTGCTCCGAGATATGTTATTTTTCCTTCTTTCTTTGTCCCCTTCAATGTGGACAACACGTACTGTGCATGGTCGATTGGTTTCCTGGTTGTTGATTTGAGAACTTGTGTAAAGGTTGTGGCAACCGCATGATTGGGTGCCGTATACCTTGGCGGTCTCTTGGCGAGGAAGTGAAAAAGCTGATGATACAATCTTGCAGGCTTTTCCACCTGTTTTTGGATGAGGTCGGCAAATGTTGCAACGGCGGTTTCCTTGGTGAAATTTCCTGTCGTCTTTCTATCTCTTGCCCTCATTGTCATTCCTTCTGTTGGCAGTTTGAGAGCTTCTACCACTATCTCTTTTGTAGTCACCACTTCGACTTTGTTCCCTTGCTGGTCAGAGATTTGGGCGGTTCCATCTTCTTTGATCGTGGACAAGAGCTCATAAGCTTTTTGGAAGTCCACTCCACATGGTTCTTGTTCGTAAAAATCTCTGAGCCCCAGCCTTCGGTTGGCTTCTTTAGTCTCGGGCTTTGCAGCGACGACAACATAAACTTCTTTTGATAGAAGTTGCAGTTCTACCTGATGTCCTTCTTCGCTCTTGAATCTACCTGTGAACACTGTGGTGTTATACTCTTCCAACTGTTCTCTTGACAGATAGGTCGCTTTGGCAGTTTTGTCTGAACTGGGATCCAGTTGGTATGGTGGTAGCTCTTGCAGCTTCTCCTATTGCGAGAGCTTCTTCTTAGCTTTCTCTGCACCTTGCATGGTACCTATTAGGTGAATAGAGTGTCAAAGTTAGCAAATTTGGCAAATTTTTCTCCGAAATGTCCTTCAGTTCGAAATGCTGACAATTTTGGTCCAATTTGCGTCAAATTAATTTTTGAACATGCAAAGATGCAAAGTAAATATATTTAAAGGTCAAATTCATGAAGTTAAAACAAAAAATTGCAACAAAAGTAAATAATCGTGATTATTTACAGCTGAGTAATTTTTTTAACTTTTTGCAAATTTGACATTATAGGCTTGAAGTATATACCAATTACATACTCTAAGTGAAATATGTGCTCATTTGGATGCACAGGATGAAAATGGTGTCAGACTTAGGCTTTAGGTCTCTGAAACAGTAGATGTAAAGAAATTTTGAGATTTTGAGCTCCAAATTTGTTACAACTTGGCTAGTGGGCTTAGGACATCATGTACTTTGAATCTATGATGGCAAAGTTGCAAATTTCTTCCATCTTGGCCAAAAAGTAAATAATTGTGATTATTAACTTTTTCATCAAAATAAACACTTTTTGGTACAACTTGGTTCTAGGCATGGTATAGACTTTGTGTATGTGATATGAGGTGATTTGGATAAAAAATGTGGCTCATAACTCAAAATTTGGCTTGCAAGGACTTCTTTGCTTTTTTTTTGGCAATTTTCCAAGTTATAGTTGATCATTTTGGCTCATACTTGAAATTTGGTATGTAATAGGTGTGTACAAGTGATAGGTGAGGTGATGATACAATTTTCAAGCCAAAATAGTGCAAAAGTAAATAATCGCGATTATTTACAACAGTCAATATTTTCTTGCAAAACTTGTAAATTTTGACTTAGACACATCCTATACACCTAAAACAATTCTTAAATTGAATTTGGTAAAGTTTGGCCTTGCCAACATCACTTTGTGCTTTGTCAACTTTGAAATCACCGATTTCTGTGACTACACTTCCTGTAGAGTTTGTTAGGAAATAAGACGTAGCTAAATAGATAATTGAGTAGATTACTTAATGGAGAGAGACATATTTACATACACGAGATTATAGAGTAGAGAGAGAGAGAGAGAGAGAGAGAGAGAGAGAGAGAGAGAGTACACACGATATACGTGGTTCACCCAATGTGGGCTACGTCCACAGGAAAGCAACCACTCAATGGCTTTAGTACTTCAAAACAAGAAGTAGTTTACAAAGGGATTATACCCTTAATGGAGCTCCCGCCTTGCTTCACTCTCACCACCTCACACTCACCTTGTTGCATCAACTTCACACTATGAAATGTGTGTAAAAATGGCCTCCTTTTATAGGCCAAAAGGGCTGCCCTCTCTTATGAGAGACAGCCATGTGTAGCCGCCCTTGTGTGAATAAGTCCAAATCGGACCCTCCAATCCGCCCATGTGTGGCCGCCCTTGAGAAGACAAGTCCGCTTTTGAATTCGGCCACCGGCCATTGAATTCGGCCACCGGTCGCCGGCCATTGACTTCCGACCACCGGCCATCGGCCATTGACTACCGGCCAACCGACCGATTGTTTTTCGACCACTTTCCGGCCGCCGTCCGGCCATAATATTCCGGCGAAAAAGAATATTCCTGCAAAAAAAAAAAAAGTCTCGGGGGCCTCCGCCCCCGAGGCCTTTAAAGTTGCCCCTGATTCTTGTCTGTGAAAATTTTGGTTTCCGGTGAGTGATTTTCCTTCACGCACGATGGCTTCTCCTCATAATGGGGGCCTTACAAATGTACGCTTTTACCACAGAAAATTACAAGGGTAAATCAGGCTCCATACTTAACAATCTCCCACTTGGAGACTGATCTCCAAACCAAACCTGTGACTGCTTTCCATTCTGGCTTCTTATCCTTGAATACCGTTTGAAGATGAGCAAAAGCTCAACTTCTCCTTGTTGACCACCTTTGTAAACATGTCTGCAGGATTTTCACTTGTATGCACCTTTCCTAGCTTTAGTTGTCCCTCTTCCAAAAGAGTGCGTATGAAGTGATATCTCACCTCAATGTGCTTTGTCCTTGAATGAAAGGCTTAGTTCTTCGCAATATGGATAGCGCTTTGGCTATCACTGTACAAGACACAATTGTCTTGTTTGAATCCAAGCTCTTCTAAGAATCTGTGAAGCCACAGAATTTCTTTGCTTGCCTCCGTCATTGCTACATACTCTGCTTCCGTGGTAGAAAGTGAAACCACTTTCTGCAGCTTTGAAGCCCAGCTTACTGTTGTGCCTCCAACCGTGAACACATAGCCAGTAGTGCTCCTTCGAGTATCTTTGTCACCTGCCATATCTGCATCAGCATACCCTTCTAGAAAAATATCAGTTCCTCCAAAATACAAAGCATTTGTTGTTGTCCCTTTTAGATACCTAAGTATCCACTTCACAGCTTGCCAATGCTCTTTACCTGGGTTGTCCATGAACCTACTCACAACTCCCACTGCATGTGCAATGTCTGGCCTTGTCCAGACCATAGCATACATAAGAGAACCTACCGCTACAGCATATGGAACTTTAGACATATAGGCTATCTCCTCTTGTGTCTTTGGACACATATCCTTCGTTAGTTTAAAATGACTAGCCAAAGGTGTAGAAACTGGTTTTGCATCTTGCATTGCAAACCTTTCTAGTACCTTCTTGATGTAATCTTCTTGAGATAGCTTTATTGTCTTCTTCTTCCTGTCCCTTGATATTTTCATACCAAGTATCCTCTTTGCAGCACCTAAATCTTTCATTGAAAAAGATTTGGACAGCTCCTCTTTTAGGTCTTTGATGTCCTGCATGTTAGCACTTGCAATCAACATGTCATCAACATACAACATTAGGATGATGAATTTCCCATCTCCCAAATTCTCCGTGTAGACGCAGTGATCCGAGTTGCATCTTGTGAATCCATGATCCAACATCCATAATTGATCAAACTTTAAGTACCATTGTCTTGATGCTTGCTTTAAACCATACAAGCTCTTCTTTAATCTGCAAACCATTTTCTCCTTACCTTTTACTTCATACCCCTTTGGTTGAAGCATGTAGATTTCCTCCTCTAAGTCACCGTGAGGGAATGCCGTATTTACATCCATTTGCTCGAGATTTAGATCATGAGCAGCCACAAGGCTTAAGACAAGCCTAATTGAGTTCATTTTTACAACAGGAGAAAATATTTCATTGAAGTCAAAACCTTTCTTTTGAGAAAAACCTTTTACCACAAGCCTAGACTTGTACCTTTTCTTCCCACCTTCTTCTTCCTTTAGCTTGTACACCCATTTGTTTTGAAGTGCCCGCTTACCTTTAGGCAACTCAACCAACTCCCATGTTTGGTCGCGATGTAGTGAGTCCATCTCCACTTGCATGCTCTTCGTCCATTCTTCTTTGGATTCATGTTGCATAGCTTCTTCATATGATTCCGGCTCTCCAGAATCTGAGATCAAGAGATGGTTGAAGGAAGGAACAAACCTTTTGTAAGGTCTCTGACCCGATCATAAGAGCACCCTTGTACCACGAAATGAATACAATGGAATAAGTTACTACTTTTAGCAGTTTTCCAGATTCTGTCAGTGCCATGATGTTTAGAATGTTATAAAGCTTCAAAATGTGAATTAAAATAATTTTTGTGAAAATTTTCCAAAAATAGTAAGTTTTTGGTCACTCGAACCGTCCAGTCTCGACTGTCTCGAAAATCTGCACCCGTATCCCGAATTTGAAAAAAATGCATTTTCGGACCCCGGGGGCTACTAAACATGGCAGGTACTCGGGCCACTACGCCTTAGTTAGAGCTTCGTATGGCAATTTACGGCATCAAAATCCGATTCGTATGACCCGTTTTAGCCTAGAACCAAATTTCCTAAAAATTGTCCGGGGAGGCACCGGGGGCCCGGGACTGTGTGGGAACAGGTCCCAGGCCACTCCAGATCAGCTTTAGCAGCTAGGGGGTGCCCTCTTGCTTTGTGGGAGTCTTGGGAAAGCTGCCAAGCCTGCAACTCAGTCTCAGAACCAGTTAACCAAGCCAACCTGACACTTGGTGGGCAGAGAACTGGACTTGCCATGCTTAACTTGAGAAGCTCCCAGATGCATTTAGCAACCCAGATCGATTTTCAGCCTGTAGGAGCCTATTTAAAGACCTGCATACACACACACACACACACTTATGATCACACACACACAGTGCATACACACACACCCACATACATTGGGGAGGTGCTGCCAAATCACACACCTATTGAAGAAGAAGCTAGGAGGGAGGTGCTGCCGAATTTTCATCTCAAGAAGCTCGATTAGATCAGAAAATCGAGAAGATTGCCAGCTCTTAATCACGATAACGACAGTTTAATTAATGCCATCTGCGAATCTTTTTCTCTACCATCTAAATCCCTTGTCTATTATACTTATTCCTAGTCAAAAATCTCTATGACTACTCTCTAAATTCTCCTTATTCGTACTCTATTATGTAATCATCATTCCATAGCTGAATTATCAGCCATTCTTCACTCTCGATTAATGATTAGAGCATAATTACCAGAATCTTCTCTCTCTAGATAGCATAGTAATTAATCGGCAAGCTAGTAATTGTGCAGATTGAAGAGAATCACTATTGTAATCACTCATTAGCATTGTAGCTTAATTGAATTCATTTCTCTTATGCATTAAGACGTAATTAAGGAGAAATTAATCCGTCAATAAGTCTCTAAGAATTGGTTTTTCCTCACACATATGCATAGGGTAAATCTGCATCATCTAATTGCTAGGAAATAGTTTAATCATACTTAATCCAATTCTCTGGTAATTCTAATAGTGAAATCCTAATTATTCTTGATCATGTAAGCCGAATAATTATCTTAGAGCCGGTTCCCATAGGATTATGTGTCATCCTTAATGATTGCTTTATGAAAGAAATCTAGACTCTCATATAGGAGGGATTAATTGATGTCACTTATCTACCCATTGGACTGTTATGATGCTTGTGAACCTTAGCTCTTTCTCCAAGCTAATCATTCAAAGTAGTGAGAAATGGCCCCGGTTAAGAGGACGCGCTTCGGTGGTGCCCATGATCGCGAACCAGGAACGAGCAATGTCAACGGGAAGGGGAAGGCTCCCATGGACGAGCAAATACCGGCCATCTCACGGGCTATTGACGAAGAAATGGAAGAGGTAGGTCCCAATTTCTATTCAAGTTGTTTAATTAACATTACATACAATAAGTTAGAAGTGAACATATCCCCGAACATGTTGGAGAAATCCGACAGAAACCTCGACATTGAATGCATAGTACATTTAAGTATAAAGTAGGAAAGAAATGATTGATGGGTATGCTGTTTGCAAGAGGAAAGAATGTTTTCTAGGGAAAACTTAGCTTGACATGTTCATTTTATTTCCAATGTTGAATCGGTCCTGACCCCCCTACTGATCACAGGGGGCAGAGTTCCTCGTTAGGGCTCTTGAATCCACGTCTTGATTTTTATGCGGTGGATACCCACGACTTGCTTTCTATGCGGTGGGAACCCACGTCTTGCTTTCTATGCGGTGGGAGTGTCCATGACGTGCTTTCTATGCGGTGGACATACCTAGCTGTATGGGCAGCTAGGCGACAACGGGAGGAATGAACTCTCGCTGGATGGGGGATGTTGTACCTCCAGAACATTGGAACGTTTATGAATAAGTTTGAGTAGAATTTTTACTAGAATTCTGTCTTGGTGTTGTTTGCAATACTGGTTGAAAGGCTGTCTTAACGAACCATGTGATTCGGAATTAAACAAGGAATATCTATGTTGAACAACCTTGTGGTAGTAATTAGGTCACACGAGGAAGTGTGAGTGTGGGGGTGGAAAGTGGGGGCTTGGCTCGGGTTGCCAATGCCTACGAGATGGGTGGTCCCGATTGGTCGGGAACTCTCTGTCCCCATCGTGCTTATTCGATATTGGTATTACTCATTGCCCCTAGAGCGGAGAATCCTCGAGAGTACGTGCCTCTGAAACATGGGGAAAAAGGCACTCGGGGTTTCTCTCCTCTTGGAAGGTGGGTCTTAGGATCTCTAGATAGTTAAGTACGCTTCCCCTGCGAGGTGGAGCTAGATCTCGTTGCTAGTAGGCTCGAATTCGACTCACTTTGTGATGAGAGATCGTCCGCTAGTTGAACCCTGAACCATTTTGTTTGCTTCTGCTATAGATCTAGTGGCCACCGGGTTTACCATCAGATCCGTTGTTTGATACGACGGGGTGGGGACCTCACACCTGGTATCAGAGCCTAGGTTAGGCTGGGAAAATAAAGTCGTATTGTTTGAACATTTAAAAGGAACTAAAAGTATATAGGTAGTTGATCCGAATTCCTTGCATTGGTGTTGCAGGAAGACCCCGTGCTCGAATATCGGAAGTTCCAAGTGTTTGAGCTTATTTATGAGCAAGCTCGAAGATCCCCTATTACCAGTTCAGGCGAGATGTCATGGAGATACTGTTGAAGGCTTATACGCCACACTCCACTCGCATTGACAAAGGATGGGAACTTGATTGGACATTTCGAGGATGGGTTTACTACATCAATGCTCGAAAGCTAGGATGCCTGGCTATCGACTTGAAGAAGATACGTTGGGGAGAAGAGTTGAGAGTGATAGAGATATTCTACTTGGTGCCCACACGATTGGACCAGACTGTTTTGGGCAACTCCAACCAAACCATCAACGACTGGCTCTTGGAGAAGGTCACCAATGTGATTCCAGCAAACCGAGTCAAAACCTTTGGATTACTGAAAGCGGAACTCCGGCCCGATATCTTAGTTTATTATCCCCTCAAGAATGTGTATAAGAACTATTACACGAATGAAGTAGTGCATCATGTCAATACCATTTCCTAGGCGTATGTCATACGCAAATCCATAAAGCCATGTTATAAGCGGTCATCAGTCATTCTAAACCTTGAGGGGTTTCGGTTGTAATAAATTTCCATCAATAAAGTGCTTTTTGTCTCTGAATCTCTGTCTCTTGATAAAGTGGAATCTTGAATTTTATTTAAAGTCTCGTGTCTATCTTGAAATTCAAGTAATGATATCAAGAATTTCGTATAACCCATGTAGGTACCGCTTGTTGCTCTGTACTTGGCAGCGCAAGAGAAGAAGCTCCTCCTTAAGCAAGCCCAACCTCCGATCTTTAAGGGCGAGGGGGCAAATGTGGAGAGAGATGCGGAAGTATGGATGGAAGCCATGGACGATTACTTTGAAGCTGCGGGAACCCAACCCGTAAATCAGACCATGCTTGCGATGTTCCGCCTGACTGGCGATGCCAAGATATGGTGGAAGCAACATTGCAGGGACATGGATATTAAGGGATCTTCCCAGTCCTGGGAAGACATCAAAGCTGCGATAATGGGACGTTATTTACCACCTGCCTATAGGACCTTGAGAATGAATGAATTCTTTTCACTTCGGTAGTTGAATTCAACGGTCAAAGAATACTATGCAAAGTTTGTCACTCTTCGGAGATATGCTCCTAAGATGACCTTGGAACAACAAGTGGAAAGGTTTTGTCAAGGACTAATCGATCCCTTGAACACTCGGCTGGAGGCTCTCAGGCCGTCAACTCTACAGGATGCCTTGTTGAGGGATAAACCTCTAGCTCTCGAAGTACAAAAGGCTAATCAGAATAGGAGGAATCATTGGGCAAAGAGGGCAAGGAACACTGCTTGGGACAACAGACCAGCCAACCAAACCTATAACTAGCGCCCTATTGTGGCTACCACCACAACCATGGAGTTCCCTAATGTTCGATGCTATGGTTGCGGCGAGCATGGACACTACAGATACAATTGCCCCAGGAACATTCATGCAATCAACGCCAATGCCATACCCTTGAATCCCCGGGGGCGTGGCCAAGCTAATGGAAGAGGAGGACGCGGAAGAATGAGCAGAGGGCGAGGGCGTGGAGCTACCGCCAGAGTGAATGCCGCAGTAGTTCAACCAATTATGGGTGATGAAGCAGTGGAGAGAGAAACCCTACATGCTGCAATTGACAATCCCAATGGTTGCGAGCAATACGCAGTCATTCATACGCCAGGATCTCTCAGAGGTGAACAAGTTAACTTCCTTATAGATTGTGGCAGTACTCTTTCATTTCTTTCACCCAGGTGCATGAGAAAGCTTAAGCTAGATAAGTATCCGTCAAGCAAGCTAGTTGTCGAGTTAGCAAACGGCAAGGAGGTAGTATCTCAACACTCTGCAGGCAAAATTGACTTTGATTTAGGGAGACACCCAACTTCTGCCCAATTCCGAACCCTACCCTTAGGATTCTTTGATGGGATACTAGGGATGGACTGGTTAAAGCAAAATAAGGCCCATATCCATTGTGCACAAGGAAACTTTACATTTACAGATAACTTGGGTAATGAAGCCTTAATTCAGGGGGAAAATGGGAGACCTAGGGCTATTCTAGTTAAGGCCAGCAGACTCTTGAAGGGACTAAGAAAGGGTCAGCAAATATATGCAGTTAAACTCAATAAGGTGGACCAATCAGATACCTCACTTCGACCAGACTGGCTGAGGGAGTATGATGACGTATTCCCTGAGGACCTTATGAATCTTCCACCACACAGAGAGGTAGATCATGAGATTGAGACTATCCCTGGGTGTGAACCTATCTCAAAAAGACCTTATAAAATGTCACTTCCGGAGGCCATCGAACTCAAAGAACAACTTAGGCAACTCATTGAGCAAGGATTCATTCGACCCAGTACTTCTCCTTGGGGTGCTCCAGTTCTTTTCCAAAAGAAGAAGGATGGGACCTTAAGGCTATGCATAGACTATCGTGGATTGAATCAGGTAACTGTCAAGAAGAAGTATCCAATTCCAAGGATCGACGAACTCTTGGACAGGCTCCACGGCGCCAAAATATTTACAAAGATAGATCTAAGGTCAGGATATTACCAAATCAGGATCAAGGAATCGGATATTCCGAAGACAGCTTTCAATACTAGGTATGGGCACTACGAATTCACAGTAATGTCTTTTGGTCTAACAAATGCTCCTGCAAGCTTCAACCGACTTATGCAGGATATTTTCAGACCTTACCTCGATGATTTTGTCTTGGTTTTCCTTGATGACATTCTGATCTATTCCAAAGACGAGGCAGATCACAAGGAACATGTTCGCAAAGTACTTGATCTCCTTCGAGAACACCAGCTTTACGCTAAAGAGAGCAAGTGCACTTTTTGCTCACCAAAGGTCAACTATCTTGGATTTGTCATTTCGGCTGAAGGGATTTCAGTGGACCCAGACAAAGTCAAGGACATCGTTGACTGGCCTCAACCATCCACTGTCAGCGAAGTAAGGGGATTTCTTGGAATAATGGGATGGTACAGGATTTTTGTCAAGGATTATGCACGTATTGCTGCACCTTTGACGGAACTCCTGAAGAAAGGAATGAGGATCGATTGGAAGACTGAGCACGAGTCTAGTTTTGCTAAGCTAAAAGAATTCTTGGTCTCAGCTCCTATTTTAAAGCTTCCAGATTTCAGTAAAGAATTTGAAGTAGCAACGGATGCTAGTAAGTCTGCTCTAGGCGGAGTTCTTACTCAAGAAGGAAGACCGGTGGCGTATACTTCGCGAAAGCTGAGGGATCATGAAAAGAATTATCCCACTCATGATCTGGAACTTTTAGCAATTATACATGCACTGAAGTTATGGAGACATTATCTTCTTGGACGCAAATTTCAATTGGTTACAGACCACAAGAGTTTAAAGTGGATTTTTACTCAACCCATTCTCAATATGCAACAACGTCGATGGATAGAGCTATTACAGGAATATGACCTTGACATAAAGTATAGACCAGGGAAGGAAAACGCAATTGCAGATGGTCTTAGCCGAAAATCGTTTCTCGGAGCTATCTCTATTCCAAATAACCCTATCTGGGATAGAATCAAAGAAACATCCCTCGAAGATCCAGAGTACCAACGTATGGCTTCATTAGTCCAGCAGAATAAGATGCCTGAAGCTAAAGATTACGCTCTTATGGGAGGATGTCTTTACTACAGACATAGACTCTGTGTACCCAGAGACCCAGCTTTAAAGAAGGCCATTCTATATGAAGCACACGATAGCCCTACATCCGAACACCCAGGCTATGCTAAAACTCTTCACGCCGTCAGAAGGAGTTATTTCTGGTTTGGAATGAAAGGAGACATACTTCGCTATGTGAGGCAATGTCTTTCTTGTCAACGGATAAAGGCCAAAAGGATCAAATTACCAGGGCAACTTCAACCTCTTGACATACCCCAGATGAAGTGGGAATGCATCAGTATGGATTTTGTTACAGGGTTACCTTCTGCAGGAGGGTATGATTCTGTTTTCGTGGTTGTTGACATGCTCACAAAAGTGGCTCATCTAATACCCATAAAGATGACCTTTACTGCTTCAGATGTTAGTCGGGTATTCATCAAGGAGATTTTTAGGTTACATGGTCTACCCAAGCGTATCGTCAGTGATAGAGATGCCAAGTTTACATCAAAATTTTGAACTTCTCTTTTCCAATCTATTGGGTCATAATTAGCCTTCAGCACAGCATATCATCCGCAGACTGACGGGCAAACCGAAAGAGTTAATCAAGTCATTGAGGACATTCTCAGAGCCTATTGTTCGCAAGAACCAAAGAAGTGGTTACAATATCTACCTTTGGTAGAATATGCTTATAACTCTTCCGAACACAGAAGCATTGGAATGTCACCTTTCAAAGCTCTTTATGGACAGGACTGTTTAGCACCACTGAACTTTTCAGATCCAACCATCAGAGTAGAAGCCTCTAGAAAGATGTTAAAAGATATGGAATCACAGACTAGAGCCATTCGCCAGGACATTCAGGCAGCTCAAGATAGGCAGAAGCACTATGCAGATAAGAACCGCACAGATAGAACTTTCAAGGAAGGAGATAAGGTTTTTCTCTGAGTCCGACCTAAGAAAAGCAATTTATCACTAGGCAGATACAAGAAGCTAAGCCCAAGGTATTGTGGACCATTTGAGATCGTTAAGGTTATAAGTGACCAGGCCTACAAGCTAAAGTTACCTGCAAACTTGAAGGTTCATGATGTATTCCATGTCAACTTACTCAAACCCTATATTCCCAATCCTGATCAATTCTTGGACTCAGATCAGATAGTCATGCCAGCACGAGGAGTTCTCGAGCTCCAACCTGACTATGTACTTGAAACAAGGGAAAGAAAGTTACGCAACAGAACTATCACGGAGCATCTAGTCAAATGGAAGGATTACCCTGAAGAAGATGCAACTTGGGAGGACGAATCGACGCTCTTAAAAGATTACCCAAACTCATTCTTGAGATGAGGACATCTCAAATTTTTCACGTTGGGGAGGTTGTAAGGTCTCTGACCCGATCACAAGAGCACCCTTGTACCACGAAATGAATACAATGGAATAAGTTACTATTTTTAGCAGTTTTCCAGATTCTGTCAGTACCATGATGTTTAGAATGTTATAAAGCTTCAAAATGTGAATTAAAATAATTTTTGTGAAAAATTTCCAAAAATAGTAAGTTTTTGGTCACCCGAACCGTCGTCTCGACCGTCTCGAAAATCTGCACCCGTATCCCGAATTTGAAAAAAATGCATTTTTGGACCCCGGGGGCTGCTAAATATGGCAGGTACTCGGGCCAGTTCGCCTTAGTTAGAGCTTCGTATGGCAATTTACGGCATCAAAATCCGATTCTTATGACCCGTTTTAGCCTAGAACCAAATTTCCTAAAAATTGTCCGGGGAGGCACCGGGGGCCCGGGACTGTGTGGGAACAGGTCCCAGGCCACTCCAGATCAGCTTTAGCAGCTAGGGGGCGCCCTCTTGCTTTGTGGGAGTCTTGGGAAAGCTGCCAAGCCTGCAACTCAGTCTCAGAACCAGTTAACCAAGCCAACCTGACACTTGGTGGGCAGAGAACTGGACTTGCCATGCTTAACTGGAGAAGCTCCCAGATGCATTTAGCAACCCAGATCGATTTTCAGCCTGTAGGAGCCTATTTAAAGACCTGCATACACACACACACACACTTATGATCACACACACACACAGTGCATACACACACGCCCACATACATTGGGGAGGTGCTGCCAAATCACACACCTATTGAAGAAGAAGCTAGGAGGGAGGTGCTGCCGAATTTTCATCTCAAGAAGCTCGATTAGATCAGAAAATCGAGAAGATTACCAGCTCTTAATCACGGTAACGACAGTTTAATTAATGCCATCTGTGAATCTTTTTCTCTACCATCTAAATCCCTTGTCTATTATGCTTATTCCTAGTCAAAAATCTCTATGACTACTCTCTAAATTCTCCTTATTCGTACTCTATTTTGTAATCATCATTCCATAGCTGAATTATCAGCCATTCTTCACTCTCGATTAATGATTAGAGCATAATTACCAGAATCTTCTCTCTCTAGATAGCATAGTAATTAATCGGCAAGCTAGTAATTGTGCAGATTGAAGAGAATCACTATTGTAATCACTCATTAGCATTGTAGCTTAATTGAATTCATTTCTCTTATGCATTAAGACGTAATTAAGGAGAAATTAATCCGTCTATAAGTCTCTAAGAATTGGTTTTTCCTCACACATATGCATAGGGTAAATCTGCATCATCTAATTGCTAGGAAATAGTTTAATCATACTTAATCCAATTCTCTGGTAATTCCAATAGTGAAATCCTAATTATTCTTGATCATGTAAGCCGAATAATTATCTTAGATCCGGTTCCCATAGGATTATGTGCCATCCTTAATGATTGCTTTATGAAAGAAATCTAGACTCTCATATAGGAGGGATTAATTGATGTCACTAATCTACCCATTGGACTGTTATGATGCTTGTGAACCTTAGCTCTTTCTCCAAGCTAATCATTTAAAGTAGTGAGAAATGGCCCCGGTTAAGAGGACGCGCTTTGGTGGTGCCCATGATCGTGAAGCAGGAACGAGCAATGTCAACGGGAAGGGGAAGGCTCCCTTGGACGAGCAAATACCGGCCATCTCACGGGCTATTGACGAAGAAATGGAAGAGGTAGGTCCCAATTTCTATTCAAGTTGTTTAATTAACATTGCATACGATTAGTTAGGAATGAACATATCCCTGAACATGTTGGAGAAATCCGACAGAAACCTCGACATTGAATGCATAGTACATTTAAGTATAAAGTAGGAAAGAAATGATTGATGGGTATGATGTTTGCAAGAGGAAAGAATGTTTTCTAGGGAAAATTTAGCTCGACATGTTCATTTTATTTCCAATGTTGAATCAGTCCTGACCCCCCTACTAATCACAGGGGACAGAGTTCCTCGTTAGTGCTCCGGAATCCACGTCTTGCTTTTTATGCGGTGGATACCCACGACTTGCTTTCTATGCGGTGGGAACCCACGTCTTGCTTTCTATGCGGTGGGAGTGTCCATGACGTGCTTTCTATGCGGTGGACATACCTAGCTATATGGGCAGCTAGGCGACAACGGGAGGAGTGAACTCTCGCTGGAGGGGGGATGTTGTACCTCCAGAACATTGGAACGTTTATGAATAAGTTTGAGTAGAATTTTTACTAGAATTCTGTCTTGGTGTTGTTTGCAATACTGGTTGAAAGGCTATCTTAACGAACCATGTGATTCGGAATTAAACAAGGAATATCTATGTTGAACAACCTTGTGGTAGTAATTAGGTCACACGAGGAAGTGTGAGTGTGGGGGTGGAAAGTGGGGGCTTGGCTCGGGTTGCCAATGCCTACGAGATGGGTGGTCCCGATTGGTCGGGAACTCTCTGTCCCCATAGTGCTTATTCGATATTGGTATTACTCATTTCCCCTAGAGCGGCGAATCCTCGAGAGTACGTGCCTCTGAAACATGGGGAAAAAGGCACTCGGGGTTTCTCTCCTCTTGGAAGGTGGGTCTTAGGATCGCTAGATAGTTAAGTACGCTTCCCCTGCGAGGTGGAGCTAGATCTCGTTGCTAGTAGGCTCGAATTCGACTCACTTTGTGATGAGAGATCGTCCGCTAGTTGAACCCTGAACCATTTTGTTTGCTTCCGCTATAGATCTAGTGGCCACCGGGTTTACCATCAGATCCGTTGTTTGATACGACGGGGTGGGGACCTCACACCTTTCTGGAGGTCTACTTGCTCTTGTAGATCTTCGGGGAATAGGTTGAGGCTCCTCATTTGGTTGACGTTGTTGCACATTGTCACTGTTTGCAGTCCTTGAGTCTTCATCGTCCTTAAGCTCCATGTACTCATCACCTGTTTCTTTTGTTTGTTTTCTTTCCAAGTAATCTTTGTACATATTTTGTTCGTTAAAAATTACATCCCTACTCCTTAAGATTTTACCATCTTCAGGATTCCATAGGCGATACCCAAAGTCTCCTTCTCCATAGCCAATGAAGAAACACTTTTTGGACTTTGCATCTAATTTTGATCTTAGGCTTCTATCTATGTGCATGAAAGCCTCACACCCAAACACTTTGAGAAATGCATAATTCACCGGTTTATCTGTCCATGCCTCTTCTGGAACTCCCCCATCCAATGCCGTTGAGGGTGACCGATTGATTAAGTACACAGACGTACTTACAGCTTCCGCCCAAAGCTCAAGCGGTAGGCCTGCATGTAGCCGCATGCTTCGTGCTCGCTCCATGATTGTCCTGTTCATCCTTTCCGAAATCCCATTTTGTTGAGGTGTCCTTGGGGTTGCCCTTTGCCTCCGAATGCCATTGCTAGCACAAAAGCTTTCAAAAGCTTGGCTGCAATATTCGCCTCCATTGTCGGATCTGAGGCATTTAACCTTAGTACCTGTTTCATTCTCCACAAAGGCTTTCCACCTTTGAAATATGGAAAATACATCGGATTTATTCTTCATGACATAAACCCATGTTTTTCTAGTCGCATCGTCTATGAATGTTACATAGTACAATGAGCCACCAAGTGATGGTGTACTTGCAAGACCCCAAACATCAGAATGAACCAACTCAAGTTTTTTATTTTTTCTTTCATTTCCTGATTTTTGAAATTTTACCCTCTTTTGTTTACCATAAACACAATCTTCACAGAACTCTAAGTCCACTTCTTTCAAACCTGGTAGAAGTTTCTTTGTTTGAAGGATTTGCATTCCTTTGGCACTCATATGCCCAAGTCGGTAGTGCCACACCGCACTGTCAACTTCTGTAGTTGCTGCACAAGCTGAAGGTTGCGTGCTAACAGTACACAAGTAAAGTGTACCGACTTTTTCACCCTTGGCAACCACCAAAGATCCCTTTGAGATCTTCCACCGTTTGTTTCCGAATGCAATGTTGTGACCTTCATCGTCCAATTGTCCTGTAGAGATCAATTTTTTGCGAAGAGAAGGAACATACCTAACATCTTTAAGCTTCCATTCATTTTCGTTAGCAATTTTGACAGAAACTGTACGTTTGCCGACAATCTCACAAACTTCATCATCTCCCAAGTATACATACCCAAAATTACCTTTGGTGTAGTCTTCGAAATGTTGCTTGTGTAGTGTCGCATGGAATGAAGCCTCGGAATCTACTATCCAGGAATTAGAGACATTATCTAATGAGATAATTAGAGCATCTTGCTCTACTTTACCTGCCACATTGGCCTCGGATGTTGGCTTGTTGTCTTGAGACTCTGTCTCCTTCTTCTTCTTGGACCAGCAATCCTTCTTGACGTGGCCCTTCTTGCCGCAGTTCCAACATTCAAGAACTGACTTTGTGCGTGACTTGCTCCACCTTGAGCGATCACGACCCTTTTGGTTTTTGAACCTCTCCTTAGGCCTTCCTCTTGTTTCCACTGATAGTGCAGCACTTGATGATTCTCCTGTGCTTCTCCTTCGCATTTCCTCGCTTAGGAGAACACCCACAACATCATCAAACTTAAGAGTATTTGTGCCATAGATAGAATTACTTATAGCCATCACAAGGCTGTCCCAACTATCCGGTCAAGATGATAGTATAAGGAGAGCTCTTCGTCATCGAAATTGATTTTCACTGATCGAAGTTGACTTATGTTTGTGTTAAAGTCATTTAGGTGTTCTGCAACTAAACCATTCTCTGCCATATTTAGATTGAACAAGCGCTTCATAAGAAATACCTTATTGGATGCCGATGGTTTCTCGTAGAAGTCGTCAAGTGACTTCATCAAGTCCTCCATGGTCTTCATTTCCGAAACATTGAAGGCCACCGTTGACGCCAAGCTTAACCGGATTGTTCCCAGTGCCTTTCGATCAAGGACAATCCATGCTTCATCTGCCATTGTTGCGGGCTTCTTTGCAAGACCGCCTAGTGGCAAATAGAGGTCCTTCTGGTAGAGATAGTCTTCAATCTGCATCTTCCAATGTTGGTAGTTTTTGCCGTTGAACTTCTCAATCTTGAGCTTCCCTTCCTCCGCCATAACTCCCACTCAATTCAAGGAATCCTTTCCTTGAGATAATTTAGCTACGAGCAAACCTTGCTCTGATACCAGTTGTTAGGAAATAAGACGTAGCTAAATAGATAATTGAGTAGATTACTTAATGGAGAGAGACAGATTTACATACACGAGATTATAGAGTAGAGAGAGAGAGAGAGTACACACGATATACGTGGTTCACCCAATGTGGGCTACGTCCACGGGAAAGCAGCCACTCAATGGCTTTAGTACTTCAAAACAAGAAGTAGTTTACAAAGGGATTATACCCTTAATGGAGCTCCCGCCTTGCTTCACTCTCACCACCTCACACTCACCTTGTTGCATCAACTTCACACTATGAAATGTGTGTAGAAATGGCCTCCTTTTATAGGCCAAAAGGGCTGCCCTCTCTTATGAGAGACAGCCATGTGTAGCCGCCCTTGTGTGAATAAGTCCAAATCGGACCCTCCAATCCGCCCATGTGTGGCCACCCTTGAGAAGACAAGTCCGCTTTTGAATTCGGCCACCGGCCACCGGCCATTGACTTCCGACCACCGGCCATCGCCCATTGACTACCGGCCACCGGCCAACCGATCGGTTGTTTTCCGACCACTTTCCGGCCGCCGTCCGGCCATAATATTCCGGCGAAAAAGAATATTCCGGCTGAAAAAAAGTCTCGGGGGCCTCCGTCCCCGAGGCCTTTAAAGTTGCCTCTGATTCTTGTCCGTGAAAATTTTGGTTTCCAGTGAGTGATTTTCCTTCACGCACGATGGCTTCTCCTCATAATGAGGGCCTCACAAATGTACGCTTTTACCACAGAAAATTACAAGGGTAAATCAGGCTCCATACTTAACAGAGTTGGTTAGTCACTTTTGAGACTATGGACTTGTCCGCAACATAGTCGTGAAACAACTCATCCAATTTTGGCCCATTTGGAGTCAATTTGACCTCGTTTGTCGAATTTGATGCTCTGTAGCCTTCGAGACATTTTATGCCTTTTGAGGGCTTGGCTTGATTGATTTTACGAAACCAATCATATACATTGTGTATAGACCTTGTATGCAAGCTGTCTGTGGAGTCAGAATGCAATTCTGGCATCTGCCAAAAACCTAGCTTTTCTACTTGCCGAATGGTCAACTGTTGCTATAGAGGTGTTCTATTATGTTGGGGCATGCTACAACTTAAATCTCATCCGATTTGGTTGAGCTGACAAGCCGCTATGGTCGATTTTTGGTTGTAGGTCTTTGTACACTACTCGGATTCTAGGATTTTTTCTAGGGGTTTAGACTAGCTACCGGCCGTGCAAAATGGATCATTGATGAGTAAAGAACTTACCCCTCATGTCTTGTGTGAGATGGCGCTAAAAAAGAGGTGACTATGGACTCCAGAAAATACACACCAAGGAGGTCGAAAAGCTCTTTCTTCAAAGGCAACGAGTGGAAACGAGGTGATTTTAGCTTACCTTGGGTATCTATACTCAACTTCCCAAACCATTTTTCCCCAGATTCCCCTGTTAGTCCTATTAGGACGTGAAATATGTGTTAGACTCAAAAAAATTCCCAATCAGATTCCTGTAGCTCATTTTGCAAGAATTCTGCAAAAGTAGGTATGGCCGCCTTATTTAGGCTTCCCGCTTCCATCTGCCGATTTGATTGAATTTTTCTGTGCTTTTTCACCTTGTCTTTTTTATCACCATTGTGTCTTCAATTTTTCCATTTGAGCTCCTTTGCTATTTATTACTAGTTTTTTACATGTTTATTGGAAAAATAAAAGAAAATAACAAATTGCACTAAGAAAGCAAAGTGAAAATCCAATAATTAAGAAAATTCAATGGCTTAATTATTTTTTGTTGGATTTCTCTATTTTTTAATCAAAATATCAAGAAAAAATGATGAAAAATCACCAAAAAGGACTATTTTTAGTTGATTTCTTGATAGTATATACACTATTTACACTCATTGGGAAGATATTATCAGTTCAATTTTCCTTATTGATGAATTATAAGGGCATTATTAGGTAATTTTACAAAAAATCACACGTTAACAGCAAAATTTTTCCTCCCTCTTCAAACATTGCCCTTAATTACTTAGTACTCTTCTACTCCTCCTAGATGGCGTACTCCGGGACGATTGTGTGCATGGGTTGAACAATTGTGTCTATGCATACCCTTGGTTGGCTATACCATGCTTTGAAGATTAATGTAGCTCAAACCATTATGATGTGCAAGAGTTGGGTCTTGAGTAATTAACTCAAGGGTTTCTGATGTCGAGGCTTTCTGATGCTGTCTTCCAAAGAGAAAATCTTGTAGCTTGTGTGCTCTTTCCTTGATTGTGCCATCAGGATGCTTTAGCATGCTGATTTCTTGAGCTTTTGGTATCAATAATAACAGTTGTCGAGCTTTCACTCGCCATTGATATCTTGGTTTGTCTTGGTCAGAATGGTGTGGTTGAGGTTTTTGAGACTTAACTCTCCAATGCTTGATTGGTTTTTCAGTTTGCAAAGAAGATAAGTGTTCTTTTCTCTTCCAAATCCATTTCATGTTAGGTTCCTTGCTAGGAGATGCTCGTCTCTGTGTTTTGACCTTTGGAACCGTCTTTGGTATTGTCGATGATGTTTTGGGCACCCAGATTTGAATCGGCTTGTCCTTAAGCTATGCTTTCGGTACCCAAATTTGCATGACTTCTTGCATGCTACTTGTAGCATTTGCTTGTCGATAGGATGAAGAAGATTGATTTCTTCGCGGTTTGCTTTGTTGGTAAGATCCTTTCCATTCCTCCTTGCTTGGTGCAATTGGAACAATGATTTGTCCGCCTTTAGGTGATAGCTTGAGCTGATTTGTATCCAAATCTGATATTGCCTTGTATGTCCGCATCCAGGGAATTTCGAGGATCATCGTCTCATTCATGTGTTCATCTGGTAAGAATACACACTAATGAGGACATGAACATCCATGTACTATCACATTCAAGTTGACTACTCCCAATGTTGGTGTTGGGTTCTTGTTGCATCCTTTGATAGTCGCTATTCCTACTGTCAATGACTGACTTGTTGCTTTCTTGTACGTGGAATAACTAACTGCATTACTCTAGCTCCTGTATCAACCAAAGCATTTGTGCTATGATTGTTGAGCTGTAATTTGATGCGAAGATCCATTCCATCTAGCCATTCATCATCCATTGACACCACATCTTTCTGCAATTCCCATTTTCGGCCATCTATTTCCAGTGTGTTGATGGGAATAGGTATTTGTTGATTCTTGAGAGCAGCTTTCCTTTTGAGTACCCAAAGCCGAGATTCCTCTTGGGCTTCATCAATAACCTGCTCTCGTTTTATCTTCCTTTGCTTGGTTGCATGTATTCTTTCTAACAATTCATTGGTTAGTGGCATATTGTACTTCTTTAAACGACATCCACTAATCCAATTAGCCATCGGTTCACCATCTAGGGTGGACAACTTAACTGCATTACTTGGAGATACATCTTCAATGATAAACGGTCCGTTTTCTTTTTTCTTAAACTTGGAATGTGTTTCTTAAGAAAATAGATTAAAACTAAGTCCCCTTTTTTGAAGATTTTTTTAGTTAGATGGGAATCAAAAAACTATTTTTGTTTCCACTTTTGTGCATAGATGTGAGCTACAGCAGTTAGCCTTTGCTCATCTAGCTTCTCTAAATCTTCAAGTCTCTCTGAAAATTCATGTCTAGTCCACTCAAGATTTTTAGCTACCCTTAGTGTCGGCAATATAAATTATATTGGCAGTAATGGCATCAAGACCATAAACAAGGATAAAGGGTGTAGCATTTAAATCTGTTTTGAATGAAACTCGATAAGCCCATAGAGATGCATGGAGATTCATTGCCCAGTCTGTCCTTCCTGAACTAACCACTTTCGTCAACACAGAGCTAAGAATTTTATTCGTATGCTCAGCTTGTCCGTTTGCTTATGGGTGATAGGGAGCTGATTTGTTATGGATGACCATAAATTCATTAAGCAAATACTCAATTACCTCATTGAGGAAATGAGTTCCCCTATCACTGACAATTTCTATTGGCAATCCATATCTTGTGAATACATACTCATATAAGAATGCGGCAGTGGTTCTGACATCACTCTTTTGAGTTGCTTTAGCCTCGGCCTAGCTAATCCAGCATGTGCTTGTTCTATAATCAGAATATATTCATCTTCATTTGCACAAAGACGTAAATGTTGATCCTTATCTCTCTGATACAATTTGTTTCCAATAAGAGCATAGTCTCTTGCTTCAATTTCAATTGCTCTTTGACGGCGTTTACTCATATCATCAGGAAATGTTCGGCTTGTTAAGTAAGTAACGAGATAGTTACTCCACTTAGGAACATGCGACATTTGAAACAATGTTACATGAGGTATGGGTGTTTGTTTTTGACATTGAGGACAATCCTTTACAAAAGAGCAAACATCACTTCTCATAGTTGGCCAAAATACTCCAAATCTCAAGATCCTTTGCATAGTTTGGTCTTCCTCAAAGTGAAGTCCTACTATGGTAATATATGCTTGACTTAGGTACTGGGTTTTTTCTTTAGGATTAATGCATAAGATCAATATTCCATCTCGGTTTCTTTTGTATAACCTACCAGCTAGTAATTGATACATAGCCGAGCGCTAAATTAATCCGATTGTAATAGGAAGTGGTATTTGTGAATCCACTTAAGCTATGGTCATCAATGATACCATATTTTCCGACCATCGAGGTATCATTTCCACGGAGAACAAATATGCATCTGGTAGATCATCGTCTACTCCTTTAGGTGGTTCCCCTAAAACAATCCTAGACAAATGATATGCTCTTTGATGAGTAGTGCCCTTTTTCACAATTACACTGAAATCAAATTCTAGAAGAATGATAAACCATCTCACTATTCTTCCTATTCTGCATGGCTTGTGGACCAAGTACAATAAGGCTTGGTGGTCCACAAAGAACACAAATTTGTTTGCTAGTAGGTAATGTCTATACTTTTTTACGGCATAGATCATTCCTAGTCCTTCCCTTCCTGTGGTCGTATAATTCTTTTCCGCCATGTTCAGCTGTCGGCTAGCATAAGAATAGGAAAATCGATTTTCCCATCCCTTGGTTGAGCTAGTATACACCCAATGGCAAAATTGGAAGCATCTACATGTGTGAATTATCTTATTCCAATTTGGTGCTTTCAATATTGGAGCTAAAGTGAGAGCTTTCTTAAGCTTCATGAAGGATTATTCACACTCATCAGTCCATTCAAAGTATGTAATCAAGCTATACATGGGTTTTGCAATTATAGTGTACATGTAAATGAACTGTTTGTAATATCCACAATGTCCCATGAAGGCTTGAACCCCCTTGACTGTTGTTGGTCTAGGAAAATCAGCAATGACATGAATTTTATCCATATCAGTAGCTATGCAATTTTTAGACACTATATGTCCAAGAAATTTTCCTTGTCTACCCATGAATGTGCACTTTTCAGGATTTAAGCAAATCCTATAAACTCTACATTTTCCAAATACCTTTTTGAGGTGTTGAAAATGATCAGCCCAGATTGATGAATGTACACATAGATCATCCCTATATACTTCCAAGCATTTCCTAAGATATTCCTTAAAAGCATGACTCGTTGATCTTTGAAGGGTGACAGGAGCATTAGTTAACCCACAAGGCATAACTCGATAGGGAAAAATACCCCATTCCGTTGCAAAAGCAGTTTTATGCTGATCTTTTGGGTCAACCAAAAGTTGATTGTATCTCAAAAATCCGTCTAAGAAGCTGTAAGCTTTTTTTCCTGCAACTCGTTCTAAAACATGCTCAGTGATTGGAAGAGGAAATTTGACTCTAATGGTAGCTGCATTCACTTTCTTGAGGTTGACACACACGTAATTTTCCATTCTTCTTGGGTACTACCACAATTGGAGACACCCAATCTGTGTGTTCAATTTCATAAATAAATTCGGCTTCCTTTAGTTTTTCAATATCTTCTTTGATCATCCTAGCAAATGTTTCATTGTATGTGTATGGCCTTTGTCTACTTGGTTTCACATCATCTCTCATGGGTATAGTATGTTGACAATTTCTGGATCAACACCCTTGGGATCTTTGTAAGACCAAGCGAAGATATCTCGGTATTCTTTTAGTAGGCTTAGTAAAAGCTCTTCGTCTTCTTCTGTTGGTCATTTGCAATGTAAGAAGGCGTAGGCTCTTCTCCTGGTTCAGCCAAATCTATCTTTTTCGCATTTTCAGGCCCTTCGTAGGACTCACCCTTTTTTCTTAGTTCTCTAACAGGTTTTTCGACTATGATTTTTTGATGTTGGACAGTATAATTCTTGTAACGGAATGGAACATTTATTGCATCTTTACCATCCTCTTCTGTGGCTTCCATTTCGGTCGTATATATCTCCTTTAGAGCTTTTTTCAACTCTTGATATTTCTTTTTTTGCTCAACTCGTGTCATGGTTAACTCCTCGTCTTGTTTTTTCGGTTTTGCTTGAGTATCCTTTTTCGTTTTTCCTCGATGTTTTTGACATTTTTGGATTTTTTTTTGAAGGATATTTGCCAGTAATTTTGTCCTTGACATAATCATGTGCATCTATCTGCATCAGGAACTGTGTTCTACTGAGACTGATGGCATAGGTTTAGCTTTCACGTTTTTGGTGTCTCTTTTTCGTCTATACCATTTTTGTCTTCTCAATTTTTGGTTTGGAAAGTCAAAGAACTTTTCCTCCTCTCCTTTCATGAGTATCTTAGCGCTCACATGTTCTTTTTCTGACCCCAAATCTTCTGAGGTAGCTGAATGTTCTTCTAACTCATCTGTTGCATCGTAGTAGACGCTGAAAAGACTTGTTGAGCTTTCTCAAGTCCTTGGGTTCCTCATTTTCATCTTCAATGTAGAGGGTTGAAATCATTTGGATGGGAATTATATCATAGCCATCCTCATTGCAAAATTGAGTAGGCATAGACGTATTCACACATACATCCATTGTCGCTAAAATTTGAGTCCACTCAAATGGCTCAAAGAAATGCTTTGGAAAGGGTTCAAGTACATAGGCTTCATCTATGCAATCCCTTTCTAAGATACATTCTTCTCGTTTTAAGCTTCCATTTTTTGTAGCTCCGCACATCCAAATAGGAGTGTCTCTCTTTAACCAAGATGGAAGCTTAGTTTCGATCGAAGAGACTGAATCAAAATCTTGTATGGGTGTTTTCATCACATCTCTATAAGTGTGATCTTTTATGTTAACCCTTGTTATAGATCCCACTTGCTTCAAGTACATATAATTGTTTTTCCAATCTTGGATAAGCTCTAACTGTCACATGAAAGGTCTTCCGGTATGATTTTGTAATTGAGTTTTTTTTCAAAGTCTACTATGGCAAAAGTGTGTTGATATTCAATCATCAGGAATTAACTATCACTTTTTTAAGCAGTCCTAAGGGTCTTTCAATGTGTCCATCAGCTAATTGCAATTTCATTCGAGTTTGTTTAATGGATGGTTGTCCCCAGGATTCCCATACTGATTTTGTGGCTATGGCTATGCCTGCCCCACTATCGAGTATTGCCATGGTTTCAATGTCATTATATTTCACTAGAAGGGTTGTGTTTCGTTCTTCCCCTTCGTAATATTCTCCGACTTTGTTCATTGGAACAGATCGAATCTCTTTGTTATCCATTTCGTGTTTCAATCTTCCCAAATCTTTTGTGATGAGCCCCGTTGTCCCCACCTTCTCTAGAGTTTTCTGTAGATCATTCCGTAAATATGGTCTAATTTTTAATAGTTCTCCCAAAGTAAAAGTGCATTGGATGGGTGTAGACATGATCGAATGAATGTTGTCTACTTCTAGGGTCTGTTTTGCTCTTTTTACCTGAGTGGTCTTACACACTATGGATTTATCTTTGTTATCTCCCAAGTAAGAGGGTAATGTTTTCAAAGGCAATGGTTTAGACTTTCTTGAAGCTTCAGATCTGCAATCCCCATACAAGGATTGTACATCCATGTCCATATCGGGAGGTAGGTTGTCTAACCAAACTTCCTCTATAGGAGTTGACTTTAGAGTTAGGCTCCCATCATTGATCTCTCTAACTTTTTCCCATAAGTGTCTTGTGGCCAATCTTCCTCTACGAATGGAATTCCTTCTAAGGTATCTTCATTGTTCGGCACTATAAGTTCTCGCTCTTTTGGTTCAATGTGGGCTTCTACCACCACTTCGGATTTTTCTTGATTGTCTCTTACCACAAGCTCTTCAGGTTTTGCCATACTTTCGAGCTTGGGTTTTTGTTTTCCCAACATTTCTTGCATGATTCTTACCAAATTTTGATAAGCTACAAGCTTAGCTTCTTCCATGTCTGGAGAAGGATAGTTTTTCCATTTGTTTTTAATGTTTTGGCCTGCTTTAAGTCTTGCTTGGTAGGCTTCCAAGGCTGCATTAATAGGCTCAAAAAAATTGTCAACCCAAATTGATCCTCCAAATTTCATGGTTGTTTCTTTGATTTTGCTTTCAGTTTCTTTCACCTTTTCCTGGAATTGTTTTTATACTTTCTCGTCAATTTCAGCTCGTTGTTTCTGTGTTCTCATCTCATACCTTTTGCTTCTGCTTCTTTTGGTCTTTTGAGAGGCAATTTTTGTATACTCCAAATCATTAGAGGAGTTATGTTTCTTTTTCTTAGCCTGGGCTCTAGTGATTACCTTGATTGGAACAATCGGTTCACTCTCAGATGAGCTACTAGGTATCACTTGGACTACGTTTACTACTGTTTTACCCTTGTTTAAAGGACTTTTAGGACAATCTTCCGGGAAGTTTCTTCCCTTTTTGCAACATTGTATGCAGTAAGCTTCAACTGGCTTGAGGTTCTTGTCAGGCTCTGGACATTCATTTTTCCAATGATCATCTGCACCACAGTTATGACAGTTTCTCGTTCTTGGCTTAATCATGGGTCTTACCATAGGAGGTCTAGCACCTTGATTAGCTACAAAATACATTGGTGCGAGCTCTGGTGGAGTATAAGTCATAGGTTCTTCCATTGGTGGTGGATGTGAATTATACTAATCTCCTTCTACCATTATTGTAGATGGACTAGGCTCAGCATAGGGTGTAACAGGCACTAGTGCTTGTTCATCTATGACTCCTTCTAAATGCATGTACTTTACAGGCACTGCATTATGTCTTGGATACGGAGGTTGTTGATCCAACATGGGTTGAGGTCTTTCCATACCCATCAGTGGTCTTTGATCTGGTGCCATGTTAGGCTGGTACCTATACATGGGTTTCCTTGTGGCCTCATAGGCATGTATTGAACATTTCCATCATACTTTGGTTGGTAGTAGCACTCATTGGTCTCATGAGTGGTCCATTTACCCTCGATTTCACACCATTTCTGCGGTCTAGTTGGTTGTCCCTGTTGAGGTATCCCTTGCCCTCGTCCCCTCGTAGGTGCTCTTTGCATGTTATTCATCATGTCATTCATCCTTTTGAGCATGTCTTCTTTAGTTGAAAGTGGTATTGCAGCAGCCGTTCCCACTTGTGTTGGTTTAGTGGATGTTGTTTTCTCACTTGGTTATCCTTAGGGACATCTTCTTCGTTGAAAATATCACAATTGTCTCCTAAGTCAATAGCATCTGACACACACTCTTCTAGGGTTGTATGCTTCTTGCTATACAATATAGCATGAAGTTCTTTGTTTAGCAGTCACTCTAGAAACAATGATACTAGGTTCTTCTACAGGTATCTCTAGCTCTGGGCATCTGGCAATATATTGTTTCATTCGAGTTGCACAATCCCTAACAGACTCACCTTGTTTCTGCTTAAAGTTATAGATTTGAGCTATCATATTGTGTTTGATCCCCATTTAGGAACGAGCAGCTACAAATCCTTGAGTTAATGTGTTCAAGTCCATGATTGACCTTGACGGAATGTTTTGGAACCATGTCAATTCTTTTCTTTCTAATGTCATTCCAAACCCCTCAAATTGAGTATGGAAATCAAATATGCGTTTTGCTCTTAGCACCTGCTTAAAGCTTGCTAAGTTGTCATATGGATCCCCTGATCCACTGTATTTTTTGACCCATTTTTGAAAATCAACTGGTCTGACACGTCAATTTGGTTCAACTCCCGGTCTCCTGGAATTTGGTCCTGTTTCGAGTCCTTCAAACCAATCTGTTGGAGCTAGTGACTCATGGAGCCCTAGACTGGCTTTAGTGTCACCCGGTTTTCTTTGTGATGAGGTGGTTTCCGGTTTCTTAATATTACTCTCAGAATATCTCTCACAGTGTTCATCTTTTGGAATAGTTTTCGATCCTTGGCCCAATATACAATCCCTTATTGAATACCCTTGATATTTGGTTTGTTCTACCTCCTCAAGAGTCAGCATAACAAAGTTGTTGTTATAACAATCCCTAAACAGGTAGGTTGGTAGATCTGTCGATCCCTTATCCTTGATCTTGAATATATAGATGATCTTCATGGGCATTTGTTGTCCTGATTTGGCATGCAAAGTCCACAGAAGATCTTTTACATTTCTATCCTCCAACAATAGACTCCGATCCTAGGATTATCAGTACTA
Source organism: Adiantum capillus-veneris (assembly GCF_014529385.1). Classification (NCBI taxonomy): domain Eukaryota; kingdom Viridiplantae; phylum Streptophyta; class Polypodiopsida; order Polypodiales; family Pteridaceae; genus Adiantum; species Adiantum capillus-veneris. The sequence continues at coordinate 108,656,466 of NC_140932.1, read as the reverse complement.
AGATGTTTCAAAGGCTTCAAATCAACTTGATCATATCCCTTGAATTCTAAAGTTGGTGGTACTTCTTTTGCGACCATATCTGGAATTATAGTATCTACTTCTAACTCCCATTTTTCTATCATGTCAAGGTTTTCGACTTGTAAATACTGAGTTCCGTTTCTATCTATGTACATTTTTCCTTGTTTGTTTGCCCTAATTTTCTCTTCAAACTCAATACCATGGTCTCATCAATGCAAATAGCATACTCTTCGTTAGGATCCACGTAAACCTGAGCTCCATGGTGATTAGTCTTATAAAAAGAGAGTATATGCTTATAGCGCATTGTCGTTCCGGTTTCTAAGTGAGTCGAATAAGAAGACATTTCGAATGTTGAATCAGAAAAAGTATCTGAGACTTCTTCAAGGATAGTGTGCAAAGAATTGCCTTGATTCATGCTCTCTTTAGTGGATACTCTACTGGAGGTTTCTCCAAGTATGCCCTGATTTCCTAGTACACGAGACTTGTGAAGCCCTGGATAGAGTACTTACCTTTGGATTGACTTGTTGTCAATTTCTTCCACTTGACTGGATTGCACTTTCTGTCAAGCTACCGATTCCTCGTTTGCAACCTAATTCTTGTACAAATTTGATCAAGTTAGCTATTCTTTCACAAAAACAGTATAGTTTTTGCTAGCTATTGTTTTTGTTCTATGTGTATCACTTCAATTCGAGCTACTTTAGTCAGCAGTTGAAATTTTCAAACTCGACTTTGGCAAAAATCGAAGGATTAATCTGCAACCTGGAAACTGAGTGAACATGTATCAATTTGGATCCAATTGAACCCAAAATTGCCCTGTGGCTTTGTATTATGCTGGTCTAACACTCTACAAGCTCAAAAGTAAAAAATGGTATCTCTCTGTAGCAGTAGTAAATAATAGCGATTATTTACTTCTGGCAGTTTTTTTACACTTTTTGGCTTGGTTTGCCAAGTATACAACCTGTCAAGGTCCTTGGACAAGTTTCAACAAGTTTGGACAAAATCTGTTCAGGTTTATTAATTGTTTCGTGTCCACAGACTCTGATTTCAAGAATCTAGCTTAAGTCTCACTTTTGTGATCCAAATTTCACCAAAATTGATTTGTGTCGTCTACTTGATATGCTTGACCTTGTGGTATGCTCAAATATGCAAGATAGTCAATTTTTGAAACAGATATAAATAATTGTGATTAGTTACTCTAGTTAGTTTTTTGCAAGTTTTTGTCTCAATCTTGACACAAATCTGTTAAGCACTTCAACTTACGGTCTCTAGCCAAGTTTCATCAAGTTATTTTTGGTCAAAGGATCATCAATTTTGTTGACTTTGCAAATTTGGTCACAATTTTCAATCCAATGATCCAAATCTTATCAAATTTGGTTTGCGGGCTTATTACAACATGGTAAAAGTAGTGGTGTGCTAACTTGGTCAAAAAAGTTAAAAAATGGGGTAGATGTAAATAATTATGTTTATTTACTTTTGATAAATTTTTGCATCTTTTTGGTCAACTGAGCATGTACACATGTCTATCACATCAATATAAGCCTCTAAATCAAATTTCATCGATTTTGGACTATTTTTTTCCCAATTTACACTCAAGTTCTCGAAAGTTAGTCAAACTTTAGTTTTTACCCAGTTTTTTGACAGTTTGGTGATCCAAGTCCAATGTGCCTTCACAAAAGTTGTTTATACACATGCAATGAGTCACTAGTATCAACCTTGGTCAAATTTGAGCTAAAAGTAAATAATCGCGATTATTTACTTCAGGCTCAAAATGAACCATTTTTTGACTTTTTCCATGGAGAGTCTTTTCATGAGTTATTTTAAGCCTAGGAATCAAGTCAAAACTTAATTTGGCTTAAAATGTCAAGAAAAAGTAATAATTTGAGTTTTTGCAAACTCTTGAAATTTTTACCTCAAAGTGTCCTTGAGCTTACCCACTGGTTAATACAACTTGTAAGCACACTCTCCAGCCGGATTGAGTGGTTTGGAGTCTTTCTGTGCTATTTCTAGCCGCGACCTGAAATTCTGCACTTCAAATAACAACTCACAATGATTCTTTCGAAAAGAGCAATGTTCTGAAATCCACCTCGGATCCTACTTACCCTACTCTTAGGTTCTCATGCAATGGGGTTGTGGACAGTGTTCACAAACACTCGTTTTTTATTTTAATGATTTTTTGAGCATTGATCTTAAGACTTGCCTCGTCTATCAATCATTCTCAAAATCCTAATATAGTTCTACAATCCTAAAATCCTAAAGACACTCGAGAAGTACGATTACTTCCAAGCTACCTCTACACAGCAAAAGACGACAATCTTAAGCTACGCGGTTTTAAAAAGAAAGTTTTTCCTCCAGAAGATCTTAGAGGAAGTTAAAGGATAACTTCACAAGACGCTCGTGTTTTTTCCTAGTTTAGGTCTCTTCGATCCTCAGCAGCGGCGCCAAATGTGGGACGGATGTCTAATCTCACTATCATATCTTATTGTTGATTTAGCAAGAACCACGATTAAATTGTCAATCCATGGGACGAAGCTGACTCGACTAGTGCATAGAGGCTACAAGAGGTTGTCAATCTCTCAAAAAACAACAAACAATTCGTATCTAACTCAAGCTACACTCAAGTGACTGAAATCACCAAAAGCCAATCACTCATCGGCAAACAAATCCATTACAGCATCAAATGACATCCAAACGTAACAAAACTTCTAGAATATGTATATAAGACCTAAGCAAACATGCTTATGGTCTCAAATCCCACTTTAGGTCAAATATCAAAGTCGCGATTATTAACAACAGTGGATTTTTGACCTAGTTGTTTTCAACTTAGAATGCACCTAAATGCTTAGCAATGATGCCCCAATACCCCGCCTATGCTTAGTTTTTTATTTTGAAGTATAAATTTCTACTTATGATGAAATTAAGCCGCCGATCACCGACGCCAAAAGCTACAAAATACTGTGATGTGTTTACGTCAATGCATAGAGCTCTTACCTGCGGTTGCAATGCAACAAACGTGACTGCAATGTGACAACCGGGGAGGGAGTAAGAAGCGCGAGAAGGAGGGAAGTGAGAACCATTAGCTCATGCTATGTTTTTCATTATCCAAAACTTTATAATAACTTACAAAAATTGGCTTTTATACCTTAGCTAAGGTTTTTGGTGGTCAAAACTAATAATCTAGGAGCTCTTACTAAAGATAGGTAATGACAGGCTGATAAAATCTAGAAGCTTGTAGCCCTGGCTCATCTATTACAAAGTTTATCCAAAAAATAGGAGTTATAATATTCTCGATTTATAAAAAATAATAAGTTTTTTTACAATGAGAGCTCCAAAAATGGTATCCGAGTTAGCTTACCGCTAACACTTGTCTCAGACAAAAAGAAATCACATCCAAACACACACACACACACACACACACACACACACAGAACCTTAGAGCCATAGCGTGCATTGTTCCTATAGGAGAACCTTGCCTTCCTATAGAATTCTTTCCCACATGCAAGAATGTGGATCCACACAGAGTACTCCCCCCTCTCTCACACGCTTAAGCTAGTTTCCCACTACTTTTATTGAAAATTTTTCAATAGTGATTTTTTAAAATTCAGCTAATAAATAGGTTCAAATGGTTACATAAGATGGTCCAGGCACGACTCTGAATGTGAGGGGGGAACCAAAGCCGATGCTAGATGTTCACGTGTGAAATAGAGTTGCAAAGCGAGCAAGTGGCGTGACACATATTGGGACGGATGAGTAGGGTTTCACGGCCATCTCCTACAGTACATAAAAGGTGGTTTAGATATGGAAATGGATAGAGAGAGAGAGAGAGAGAGAGAGAGAGAGAGAGAGAGAGAGAGAGAGAGAGAGATTTTATTATCGTCCTCGGAGGTCAAATATGACCTATGGGCCAAAGTTACATGTGATGTAGTATATGTATGGCTGATGAGTGACTCTCGGTGCTCCAAAATTTTAGTGATGAGAGTCACAATTGAAAGCCCACACATTGTGGCTGGGAGAGGAAAGTGTGTAGGTCTAAGTCATGGCTGAAAATGTGATAGAAGCAAGTTCGGATGTGACCAAAAGATGAGCACTCTAGTAGTGTGTGGTACTCAGACTCTTGCACTTGCAGTGAGCATAATGTGCACAGTTGATTTGACTCTTCTCAATTTCCCCAATGCTTTGTCTCGCATTGAAGGAAATGGGAGCTAAGTTGAATGGTTGTGATAGTGCGTATCGCCAACAAGGGGATAGGCTTGAGCATGTAAGTGTGAGTACAGTTTCCTCTTTCAGCGAAGACATGGTTTTGTAGCTGGGGGCAATGTGGGTGGTGTAATGTATGAATTGTGACCCACCAAATTTCTCCAAAGCCGTAATACATTGGCGTTGTAGAAAAGCTTCATTCACTTGGGAGTCAATTGAAGCATCATGTAGCAAGTGTAATGCATCCCATCTCCCAAACCACTTCTTTATGTCTTGCATCCATCCCATGCTCAAGATCTTTCTTTTATGCGTCTTTTGAAATTTTTTGCTTGCTTCCCATGCAATTGTAGGAAGTCGATGTGAGGGGTTTTGACGATCTTTATAATGTACTTCATGACCCTTTCCATGCGCGTAACCTCAAATGGAAGAGATCCCGATTCAAGAAGTAGGAGCATATATGGTATTTGTGTCTTAACTTGGAGAAAGTTTTTAAAAAAACGCTTTGCGACATTATCAAAATCTTTCCAAGTAGATTTTGAGATGCTCCCGCCACACACTTCAACTCCATAAAGAAGAACCGTGGTCACCAATGCATCAAAAAGGTACTTCTTAAGAACCCAACACTTGATGTTTCCCGCATTACACATGTTCTTAACTGCATAATATGATCTCTTTCCCGCTTCCAAATGACACATAGCACATACATGCCTCTTGTGATTGGATAGAACCTCAAGGACAAGGTACTTAAAGCTCTCAACAACTTCAAGTGTCTCATTCTTGTACACAATGCATGGCTTCTCCTTATGGTTGGTTTACACAAGCATAACCTTTGTTTTGGATTCATTCACAACAATCAGCTCACTATGCAATCAAAATTTCTCAAGGACAACCATAATCTTTTGTGCATATTCTAAAGTGTGTGCTAAAAGCACTACATCATCTACATACAACAAAAGCATGATTATTGCATTGCAAAAATAGTGACCTCTTCAATGCCTTCTTCTTGCATAAAGTCAAGTACCATTTGTTTCAATTGATCGATGCATAGACCAAAAATAGTTGGTGACAACAAACATCCTTGTTTAGCCCAAATAGTTCTTACAAAAATTTCTGAAATTTCTCTTCCCATGCACAATTGACAAATCACCTTCTCATAGATTGGAGAAACCGCAACCTTAAACTCACTTGACACTTGGAGTTCTTCCATCCTTCTCCACAAATTGTTACGTGGAATCATATCAAAGGATTTCTTAAAGTCCACAAAACAAAAATATAATCACTTGCCTTTCAATCGACTTTCCTCCATGAGAACACAAAGAGTGACAAGATGATCAATGGTGCTATGGCATCGACGAAAACCGGCTTGTCGTTTTACACGCTTGTCATTATCTTTAGCCCAATCACTCAATTTCATGTCCATTATGCACCCAAACAAATTTTCCATAAGACACCCAATCATTATAGTCCGGTAGTTGTTTACATTCTTTACATCTCCTCCTTTATGCAAAGGCTTGACCCAATTAGTACTCCAATCATAAGGCATACCATGTTGAAGTACAAGGTTGAACATATTAGACATCCACTCATGGGTACAATCTCTCGTCCACTTGATCATCTCTGGTTTGATACCTTGAAGATCTCCCGCTTTGCGAGTGGCCAATTTTTCAAGCCCACCGCATACATCCTTAATAGTAAAAAAAGAGGGCATACATGCGAGTGAACCATAAAATGGAATTTCTTCAACATTTTCTTGCTCATATAATTGCCTACAATGTGTGTGTATATCCACAAGACTCAAGTTACCAAAATTCTCAACCCATTTGCCCCTCAAGTTTCTTCAAAATCTTCCACATGCATGTGCCTTTTCTTGGACTTGAAAAAGTTGTTTCTTTACCTCCCATCTTCTTCTCTTCTTTTGAATCAATGACTTGTATGTATGTAAATGACTTTGATAGTTTTCTTTGTCCATAGTTGCATCAAGCTTTATCAAGGACTTTTGAGCATCTTGACATTCTTTATCAAACCACCTTTTGAGTGATCTATCTTTGTTGATACCATGGAGATGCTTTATGGAAAAACATTCTTTGGCACAAGAACAAATAACTCTCTTGAAAGCTTCCCAGTTAGTTTCTAATGGTGTGTCATATTAAAGCTTTGTTATCCATAACTTTTTCTCAACCATTCCAATGTACATTGGTATCCGTTTGAAATCCATACATAATGATAATTTCTCTTCCCTTTGGCTGAGATTGTCATGCTTAGTTGCTTCTCCACATGAAAGGTCAATACATAAGGTTCGATGGTTGGATTCCAAGGTCCATTGTACAAACACAAAACTCTTTATGCAATACATGATGGCTTCGGAGAGTAGCATGTAGTCAAGCACACTATCCCCATTATGTTTCCTACATGTAAATCCATTGGTTCCACTCCACAAAGATACACCATTTGCAATGAGCATACTTGTGCTATTACACTTGTGTAAAAGTAGCTTTCCATAGTGATCTGACTCTTTTTCATCCATTGAAGTACGATCATATGAGTAGACTTCCTCCAACTCCCTTGAAATATATGTCATATCAAATTGTTGAGTATCATGTTGCAATGTTTTTGTGCGAGCATTCATATCCCCAAATACAATAACCTCACCTTCGTTTTGAAATAAGCAATGTCCTCCTCTAAATAAAAAAATGACTGATCTTTATCTATGCAAGCATAAAAGGGGGAATCATGATGAGGAATCTAGCAACCGGCTACAAAAATGGGTGCTCTTCTTGGTGTCATGATTTTCAGCCATACATGACGCTTGTACTTGTCATCTTTCACAATTGATACAAAATCTTTCAATCCTTTCTTAACCATGTATGCTACCCCTCCTTGCCCTCTTCGTTGCTTGAAATTCTTTGACCACATCGATGAATGTGCATTGTAATCCTCCAAGCCATTAATCCTTTGTGTATCTTGCTCCCAAGTTTCAACAAGAAGTACAACATCAGCTTTGCTTGTTAGTTCATCAATGCCAACCCCTGCATTCCATGGATAACCATTACAATTCCAAAAGCATATTTTCAATTGTAACTCGATCTCATAGGTCACGCATCCCTATTTGCTCGAGGGACTTGCCTCCTCCTTGGGCATCTTTTCTTCGTGAGAGATCTCCTTGTTTTTCTTATTCTTTTCCTCATATGCCTTGCGACGCATATTTTGTTGCTTAATAGTGTGATCTTCACATACAAAACATTTTGTATCCCTCAAATAGATCCAACTATTATCAAGGATAATCTTTCATTTGGTCTCGTTCGGCATGGTGCATACAATAGGCTGTTCTTCCGAGCAAGGAGCTCCTTGCTTACCCACTCTATGTGCTCCATAGACCATAACTCCAGACATGCCAAAGTGGGTTTTAAAGAAATATTTGATAACAATGGCAAGAGAAGGAGATGTCTCTAACTTCTTTTTAAAAATTCCACTTTCCTGAACCTGTTCACTTTGAAAATGCTGCTACAAAAATGCTTTCCAAACCTTTGAAAAATTTTGTCTTTACATCAATGCATAGAGGGCATTGTTCTCTTTGATTAAGGTCATAGATCACCCAAATCGGAGTTTGGATGAAGAAGTTATGATCAAAAGAGTGAACTGATGTTTACTAGGTCAAAAAGTGGGGAGAGAGAGAGAGAGAGAGAGAGAGAGAGAGAGAGAGAGAGAGAGAGAGAGAAGGCTTTGCACTACTCAGTCCAGTTTCTATACTTGGGTTTGATGTTTAAGAGAGCTGCCAAGGATTGCGTACATTTGGTGAATCAGCACACATGCAAGATCAACCTCTATAGAGATGCTAACGATGAGGAGCCCCAATTGCAGCAACAATGTCAACAAGATGAGGCCTCACCATGGTTGAGAGAGAGATATATATATAGATAGATAGATAGCTCTATTATCATCCTCGGAGGTCAAATATGACCTATGGGACCAAATGAACATGTCACGTGGTGTGAGTGGAGGTCATAAGTGACTCTCGATGCTCAAAAATGTAAAGAATGAGGATGTCGAGCTCTACACCTTGAGCTGGCATCCACTACGGGTCTTGGCCGCTTACGGCATTTACTTACTGGCGCGTTAGGTGACCGACACGGAGGATCTCTGCCAGTGATTCTACAGCTGGACTACACTTATAGTGCCAGCCTAGTACGCTTCTAGCGAGTTCACACTTAGTGACCGCATGTACATATGTGCTACTTTTCAGCTTTAGCACTTCGTCATTTTGTACTCTCTTTTCTGTGAAGAAGAAGAAGAAGCTTTCCATCTCTGTGTGCTTTGTGCTTGTCTTGTGTAGCTCTCTTGCATCCTCATTCTTTACATGGTATCAGAGCCTCGTGTAGGCAAGAGAGGCTAAGAGAGCAAGAGCATCACAATCCCTACACCTTGAGCCTCTCTTGCCTACACCAGGCTCTAATACCATGTAAAGAATGAGGATGCAAGAGAGCTACACAAGACAAGCACAAAGCACACAAAGATGGAAAGCTTCTTCTTCTTCTTCACATAAAAGAGAGTACAAAATGACTAAGTGCTAAAGCTGAAAAGTAGCACATATGTACATGCGGTCACTAAGTGTGAACTCGCTAGAAGCGTACTAGGCTGGCACTATAAGTGTAGTCCAGCTGTAGAATCACTGGCAGAGATCCTCTGTGTCAGTCACCTAACGCGCAAGTAAGTAAATGCCGTAAGCGGCCAAGACCCGTAGTGGATGCCAGCTCAAGGTGTAGAGCTCGACATCTCAACAAAAAATGGCTGAAATGAGCATCACAATAGAGAGTCCACATCGTGGTTGGGAGAGGAAGGTATGTAGGGAGAGCTCATGGCTCAATATATGAGGAAAAAAGGACCTAATGTGGTCAAAAGCTGAGCACTCAAGTAGTGTGTGGTACTCAGTGTCTCGCACTTGACGAGGACATAAGAAGGTGCAAAGTCAATGAGACTCCTCGTCAGTGCCCCAATGTCCTATCTCACACGTAGAGAATGGGAGCTAAGACAAATGGAGGCAATGGTGCAAATCGCACTCAACGGGATGGGCTCAAGGATGTAGGGATAGGTTCGGTTACCTCGTTCGGAGAAGAAAAGAGATTTGTAGTTTAGGGCAACGTGTGTGGTGTAATGGCTGAAGCGAGAACCTCCGGATTTCTCCCAAGCCGTGATACATTGGCATTGTAATAAGGCCTCATTAACTTGGGAGTTGATCGACGCATCCTTGACCAAGTGACATGCATCCCATCTTCCAAACCATTTCTTGATATCAAGCATCTACCCCGAACTTAGTATTTTGCTATTGCATGTTTTTTGGACCTTTTGACTTGCTTCATATGCGATTCTAGGAAGTCGATACAAAAGGCTACGTTGTGTCTTAAGCATGTACTCCACAACCCTTTGCATGCCCAAGACCTCAATGGGAAGCGATCCGGACTCAAGAAGTAAGAGCATGTAGGGTTTTTGTGTCTTGACTTGGAGAAAGTTGGTGAGAAAACGCTTTTGGACATTCTCAAACTTTTTCCAAGTAGACTTCCTGATGATTCCTCCCCACACCTTCACTCCATAAAAAAGCACCGGTGGCACCAATGTGTCAAAGAGGTACTTTTTGAGAGCCCAACGCTTGATCTCTCAAGCATTGCACATGTTATCAAATGCATAATAATCCCTCTTACCGGCTTCCAACTGACACATTGGGCGATCCTTCCATTTTATGATTGGATGGAACCTCAAGGCCAAGGTACTTGAAGTGATCTACCACTTCAAGTTTCTCATTGGTGTATACAATGTATGGATTTTCATCATTGAGGGTCTTTACAAGCATAACCTTGGTTTTGGATCCATTCACGGTTAGCCCGCTATGTAGGCAGAAGCGTTCGAAGACACTCATAAGGTTTTGTGTATCTTCTAAGGTATGTGCCAAGAGCACTACATCATCGGCATAAAGCAAAAGCATGATCACCGCATTTCCGATCTTAACCCCTTTTATGCCTTCTTGCTACATAAAATCAAGAACCATGCATTCCAATTCATCAATGAGTAGCCCAAAGAGGGTTGGAGAAAGTGGGCATCCTTGTTTGACACCAATGGTGCTTGCAAAAGATTCTGAAATTCCATCTCCCATACGTAGTCGACATAGTACTTTTTGGTAGATGCAAAAGACTACATGCATAAATTATGTCGGCACTTGAAGGCTTTGCATACTTCTAAAAGATTTCCTCGTGGTACCATGTCAAAATATTTCTTGAAATCCACAAAGCAACAATACAACTTTTTTCCTTTCAATCAAGACGCTTCCATAAGAACTCAAAGAGTGACAAGGTGATCAATGGTGCTATGATGCTTTTGAAAACCTGCTTGGCCAAGCACATGTTTGCCATTCTTTTCAGCCCATTCACTTATCTTCATCTCCATGATACATCCAAATAACTTTTCCATCAAAGAACCAACCATTATAGTGTGATAGTTGTTCACATTGTTTACATCTCCTCCTTTGTGCAAAGGTTTGGTCCAATTTTCACTCCAATCATGAGGCATGCCATGCTGAAGTGATAGGTTGAACATATCGCATATCCAATATCGTGTTTTCTTGCTTGTCATTTAATCATTTCAGCCTTGACACTTTGAGGTTCCCCTGCCTTGCGAGTAGTAAGTTTCTCAAGCGTGGGCTTACATCTTCAATGGTAAAGAAGGGAGGCATAAATGGAAGGGAGCTACAGCACTCCATCTTATCAACATTAGGTTGCTCATAGAGGTTCTTGCAATGCATATACATATCCTCAAGAGTCAAGTCACCAAAGCGCTTGCCTTTTAGATTTTGCCACATGCATGTGCTTTCTCTTGCTCTAAAAGAAGTTGTTTTTTGACTTCCCACCTTCTCCTCTTCTTTTGAACAAGTGCTTTGTATGTGTGTGAAAATTCCAAGTAAACTTCCTTGTCTTTGCTTGCATCCAATCTTAGCAAGTGTTTTTGGGCTTGACTACATTCCATGTCAAACCATTTCTTCTTGGTGCTACCCTTCTTAGACCTTTTGCAAGACATGTGTTTCAGCGAAAAGCATTCCTTCGAACAAGAGCAAATTACTTCTTTGAAAACTTTCCACTTGCATTATAATGTTGGTCTCTCTTGATGCTCTATCATGCTTAACATTTGGTCCACCATATCATCATATATAAGTGCTCGTTTGAAGTCTAGACGTAGGTACAAATGATTCACATCATGTTTGGAGGCTACATGCTCGGCCCGTTTACCACACTTGAGGTCAATACATAACATCCTATGATCCGATTCCGGATTCCATTCACCAAGTGTAAAGCTTTGTATGCATTCTAGAGTGGCTTCCGAGAACAACATATAGTCAATCACACTATCACCATTGTACTTTCTACATGTAAAGTCATTGGTGCCTTGCCATAGAGATACACCATTTGCAATGAGCATTCCGATACTATTGCACATATGTAGAAGTGACTTTCCATAGTGATCCAGTTCTTCTGTATCATTAGAACTTTGATTATACATGTATGAAACATCCATTCTTCTTGAGACATGTGGCATGTCGACTTGTTGTGTGTCGTGTTGTAACGTATTTGTGCGAGCATTCATGTCTCCAAAGACAATGACTTCACCCTGGTACTTGTAATGAGAAATGTCTTCCTCTAGTTCAACAAAGGGCTGATCTCTATCCATATCCAAGCGAGCATAAAAGTTGGAGTCATAGTGAGGAATGTAGCAACCAGCCACAAACATGACTTGACCATTTGGTGGGCTGATTTTCAGCCATAAGTAGCGTTTATACTTATCTTCTTTGACAATGGAAACATCTTTCAAACCCTTTTTGGTCATACATGCTACGTCTCCTTGGCCTCTTTGTTGCTTTGCATTTTTGGCCCACATCAAAGAATGCACATCGTATATGTCAAATCCAAGAATTTTTTGTGCATCATGCTCCCATGTTTTGACAAGAAGTATCACATCGGAGTCATTGGTAAGCTCATCAATGCCAATTCCCGCATTCCATAGATACCCATTACAATTCCAAAAGCTTATTCGCAAGCGTGAGTTGGTCTCATAGATCATGTGTCCCTATTTGTTGAGTGGATTGGCATCCTCCTCAAGTGACTTTTCTTCTTGAGATGATACCTTAACCTTCTTGCTTCTTTTCTCATATGCTTTATGACGTACATTTTGTTGCATAAGAGTGCGATCCTCATATATATTACAACCCGTTCCTTTGAGGTAGATCCAACTATTGTCAAGGATGATCTTTCTCTTTACCTCATCAGCCATGGTACATACAATAGGTCTCTCTCTTGAGCGAGGGACTCCTTGTTTTCCAACTCGATGTGCACCATAAGCCATGATTCTAAACATGCCAAAGTGTGTAGCAAAAAACTCTTCAATAGCAACCGCATTGGGGTGTTTCCATGCTTTCCTCCTTGATTCCATGAATGACGATGTTCTTTGAGCGTTTTTGTCGTTCTTGCAATTCTTGAGTGTCCACATTCTCTACATTCTTTTCTTGGACAACGGTTTGCGTGATAGGAGATGTAGAAACCACATTATCCTTACATATATCAGCCCATGATTTGGATGCATTTCTCATCTCACATACATCATGTCGTTTTGTATCTATCGTTTCCTCTTTCAATACATGATTACTCTCAACTTTGCTCAAGTGCTCTTTCAATACATTCATGTCAACAAGAGAGCGCTTACATTTTTGAACTTCATTCTCAAGATGCATCAAGCGAGTTGTTTGCATTTCAAGAACCTTCTTGAGGTGCTCATTCTCCACAACAAGAACTCTTAAAGTGTCATTCTCCACTGCAAGTGCGTGCAACTCTTCACCTTACTTGTTGACGGTTTCTTGTAATGAGACCAAGTAAGCCATGATAATTGTTTCCGCTGTTGTAGACGATGTCGTTGGATTAGCATCCGAATTCCTTGAAGATTTTGCATCATTCTCCATGGCGAGTGTGGATTTTCCACCCTTGTGAGTTTTGTCTGACATTGCCTTCAAGTCGGCAACAAAAACAAAAAGTTTTGACAGTTTTTTCAGTTCTGAGATGTTGTTAAAGCAAAGCCTTCCATTGCACAGAAAAATTATGTCTTTACATCAATGCGTAGAGAGAGAGAGAGAGAGAGAGAGAGAGAGACAGAGAGAGAGACAAAGAGAGAGAGAGAGAGAGACAGAGAGAGAAGAAAGAGAGAACCTTTTTGCTATAGCACGGAGTTCTGAAGAAAGGTAAGAAAAGCCTAAGACCTCTGCAGGGTGCTAATGAAGAAAGGAGGAGAGAGAGAGAGAGAGAGAGAGAGAGAGAGAGAGATGTTTCAATAGTTATGAAGAGTTGTGCACGGCTAATGATAGGGTGCTTGTTATACGAAGCTGGGTAAAATTCAGAACTCGCATGTTTTAATTGTTGAACCTTTACGGCAAGGAGGGAGAGAGGATGGCCAGAGGTAGGATTTGCCAGCACGTGACAGCCTGAATCCTTCCTCCCATTATAGATAGTATAGATTCTTAATTTTTATCTTCTAACTCAAGAAAAGCATCGGTTTCACAGAAACCACTAGCCAGATTTGATTCCTTTGGAATCTCTCAACTTAGAGCTAAGGGATTGGCTCCATGTCTCCCTCTGCACCTTGTCCTCTCACAAACTGCAAGAAAATCAAAATCCCCCCTATCCACCTTTGTTTGTTGCATAGTGGGTGATCCTTCATGGCCCCCTCTACTCTTGTCTGCTCTCCCGCAAAGGCAGAATTCCAAAAAGAGATGTCACAAGTGCATTTACACCATTTCTCCCACTTGACCTTCACTTGTACCTGCACCTCTCTCCTCGACAACCTGCACACACCTGCTGACTCTCGGCCTCATAAGCTAAGCTCGCAACCTTACTTTGCGCATGTGTGCCATATGCAAGAGAGAAATATCGGCCCATGTATCCTTGATGCACTCGTCCATATTCTGGCCTTGATGCCCTACATGATTGCAGTTTTATAAACTACCCTTGTGCAGCACTTTGCCCTCATTCGTGCATCGCACTCCCTGGTTGACATCATCAATCACCAACTCCAAGTGTATTTTTGTTAGCGGGTCGCCGCGACGGACGTCTGCAGCATAGATTTTTGGTACTAACATAATGTCAATATGCAAGGAAGTGACTCGAGATGGGGCAGGGAGACCCAATGAGATTTTCAATCTCATCGAAGTGAACCTAAAGGACTATTCATACGTCTACAATAGCAAATCAACCACTTCCTAGTTAGAAAATCAATCTAGGTCCAATCTCACCGCTCTAGGTCATCACGCCTTTTTCAACATCCAAACAAATTTGAAATATAACAAAATTTAGGAAGAGGTGTTACAACGCTTAAGAGAATATTCCTACCAACTTCTGCAGTCATCTAGGAAGGTACATAAATCATGATCCATCACAAAAAATGTATAGAAAATTGAAGCAGAACTACATGGAAAGGTTCCCTTCAAGCTTAGAAACACTCTTCCAAGGTCAAAAACATCAAAAATAACCATGCAAGACCTTAGATCAATGCATTTAGCTCACATACAAGATGTTGCAAACTACAATAGAATTGAGAATGATTACACTTAGATTATAGAGCAAGAGACAAGGAACACAATGTGCTATTCGGAATCAAATTCTGATTACCAGACAAGGAGAAAGATTGATTACAATTTGCACCACAATGAAGCTCTTCGTTGACGTTCAATAAATCCCAAGATAATGATAATGTGTGTAACAAAACTAAGGGTTTTGACTTAAAAGCTTGGGACCCTTTCCCACGGCCATTCGGCCACTTACATGGTTTGTAGGCTCAAAAAGACTAAGAGGGAATGATAGACTACAATTTGAGAATCATCAATAGCAGAATTACACAGGTTCTTTTGGAAAATTGATTGAGTACATCAAAGTTTGGTGTGTATCTAGCTTTTAAGTGACATTCCATTGTATCCACCAAACATTCCCCCCTTCCTATTCATTGCATGTCCTCCTGCAATCTGCTTTTTACTATCGCCTTTAATAGTTGATCAACCTCTTTTCCAGCGTCCCTGTGAGTCGCCTGAATTTTTCTGCCCTTGCCTCGATCTCTATCTTCGTTGTCAGCTCTCTGAAAGGATTATTGCTAAGAGTGTTCTAAAAAGCAATATGCCGAGATGGTATATCTTTGGTCATGGGATTAAATATGGAGGAGTCGACTTCAAAGAATCCTATCGTGAATGCCTCCTCAAAGGTTGGCAAGTAGTGGGAGGGCAAAAACATGACTCTCGCATACAATCCCATGATGATGTTTTTGATGGGAACCTCTGTTTCCATATTCCTCTTGTGCCTTCCACAAAAACCTGCCAAGCATGCTCGTTGCTTATATATCATTGAATGTCGTTATGCAAGTGACTAGCATCTTTGCAATTTTGACAAGCATCTGGCATGCGAGATCTGGTATTTATTTCATCAGGTTGATGACTCCTTTGAGCGTGTGAATCATATATTTTTCTAAAGAGAGGATGTTATTGCTTGGCTTGGTTATGACCGGGTAGTTTAAAACTGTTGGTCTCCTACTTTGCCATGAATAAAAGCTTTCCCAGGATTGCCGTCTGTTAATGGGACAATATGTGGGGTCGATTCAGAGACGTTGTGGGGCATTTCTATAATAGGCTTCATTGGTGGGACACTGCTCAAACCATTTCCTTCACCAGGTTGGTTGATTATCGATAATCATCTGTACGTGTATGGTGGTGACAGGAACATCCCTGTAATCTCCTTTTGGGTTGGGCTCGAGGGCAGGTAGCATTTTTCTTTTCCATAAAAGAGCCTCCTGCCTCATTAGTGGGAGTGCAATCATTTCATGCCCAAGATTTTTTACCACCTCGTCAGGAGCAATCATGAGGAGGGCAACCGACTCCAACACCTTGAGCTCATATTCCAAATATTCTTTGTGTGAAGGGTCTTTGACTTCTATCTTGGCTTGTAGCTTCGATGTGTTTTCAGCCGCTTTTGTTGCCTCCTATTTTGTGTCCTCCAACTCTAATTCTTGCAGGCTGTAGAGTTCTCTTTTGCATTGAGACTGGAGGTTGATATCGCTTAAATACGTGTCAATGTCAAAGGACCTAGTCGTTTGTGCTCCTTCCTCTACCACAACCTATGAATGAGGCGACCTTGGTTCTTTTTTACTTCTTTGTCCTTGGTCAGAAGTATCTGCTTCATTCTTCATTTTCTCGTCTGTCATTTGTACTTCACGAGCAGCTGGAATTGTAGTGATCTTTGGCAGTGTTGCCTCTATTTCCTGAACTGTTTTCTTTGGCTACAGCACTTTGTCTGTCATTTGTTCAGGAGGGTCCATGGTGTTTTCTCTTCTTCTGTTTCAGCCTCTGAAGGTAATTTTTCCTCTTTTGGTGATGGAAGGTTTTCTTCTTGATTGTCAAGGTTGTCCATATCACCTTCCTCTTCTTGGACTTTTGCTTTCTCCCTTGCCTTGGTAGATTCGCTTGATGATTCAAGATCATCGACTCATAGACGTTTTGCGTCCTCTCTTTCTCTTTTCTCCATTTTGCTCTTAAGTTCATTCTAAATACGTTGCAACATTTTGTTGGCAATGTTGAGATCTTCCGTTGCCTCATTTCTTCTACGTTGTTTGATTCTCTCCAACGCTTCAGACTTTCTGAATCGTAGAGGCACATCTTCTTTGTCCTCTCTTTCATCATTTCCTTTTGTTCCAAGACTTCTCTTTTCCTCATGATTTTGTTGGTGAAGTCTTTCTCTCATTGCATGTGCTTGAGAGATACCCCTCCCCAGGGGTCTATGCACAAAATATACAATTTACACTTTTATACAATTTTCAATATACATCAGAGTTGCGGAAGCATTTGCATAGGGGAGGAGTTCTCAGCGCCCGACAAAGCATGGAGTTTAGGCCATGAGCCGGACTGCATCGAGAGGTACCTAGCCGCCTAGTGCTACCCCTGGAATGGGTGTTATGAATGAAAGCATACTCAAGAAAATATAACATTGTGGAGGGTGAATATATGTGTACACCGCGTTGCAGGAAGAGAGAGAGAGAGAGAGAATATAGTGGAGGATGAAATAGAGTTCATAGAGAGATGAGAAGATGACAACAAAGAATCTTTAAATGCCCATCTAAATGGAACAGGAAACCATGTATTAATGCAATGACGAAATCTGGGTATACCATGATATCAAAAATTTTACGACAAAATAACTAGCAGAGCATCAGACCCTGTGTAGGGATTGACATGTCCACCCATCCACGTGACCATATGTTAAGGCGGTTACGCCGCTAGCGGAAGCTAAATAGCGAGAACTCAACCAACAACAGAATTTGTCAGACGAGGACGGAGCTTGACCCGCAGGCGCATGGAAACAACTAGGTGGGTGTCAAATCACCTACTCGACCTTCTAATGACAATCACTACCAAGGAAATCAAATCTAAGTTCTAAAATACGCAAGTGACTGAAATCCGTACTACGAACGAATGCTATACGAAACAGGATCTAGAATCATCGAATCGATCTCAAACTCAAGGGGAGGTCTATACACTAGGTAAGAACAACACCCTAAAGACTTGAACTGCAAAATCAACCTATAACCACTCCGTGCGGTAAACGCGTATGAAGACAGGCCGAAAATTACAGAAGACCGAAACTTGACCCCGATGGTACGAATGTGTAGCTCTACTCGTTGTGGTTCTATAGATATGCTGCACGCTCTATTCCGACACACGAGTTGGAAGAAAACTCACACCGAAGCTCGTAAGAACTTACCACACATAGAAGCCGATAGCGCGCACTCTTGGTATCTGTGCGTAGCTCTCGCCGTTGCTAACACAATGGCGGTGTCGCTTCTCCAATGGCGGCTCCGTAGCTCACGTAGCAAGGAGATAAGACTCTCTCTCTCTCTCTCTCAGACACAGTCACGGCGCTCAAAACTCACTTTGATTAATTATTGAATCCCTTTTAGGTTACAAAACTTTGGCTTATATACCTCAGCCTTGGAGGTGAGAACATCTCTAATTATTTACATCAGCAGGTGAAATTACGTCGGGATTACAAGCTGGAAACTCAATTGAGTCCCGTTACTTAATGAATGGCTCAAATCAAAATTAATGTCGGAAAGACATTTATTACAATCAATGGTTACAAAATGATGGGCGTGAGCAAAAATGCGGGTGTGATCCTCTGCTGGCTCAACACTCCCCCCCTCCGCGTTCATGTCGTCCCTGACATGACTTTTGGCTTAGTCAATAGAGTCCTGTCGTCTTGAGCATCTGCAAATGTGATTCGTAGCGTAGGTTGCCGATGGTCAAGGTTGGGCCGAATATTTTGCTTTCGTGAGTGAAAAAGCCGGTGTAGAAAGCTTCTTCGAATGTTTGCATGTGGAAGCTAGGCAAAAACATAATTCTTTGGTATAAGAGATGTAACACCTTTGGTGATGGCTGCAAAGAAAGATCATACATCATATCCGTCACTGTGTCGGCCGTCGATAGTAGACTTGAGGTCGTAGCTTTATCTGGCGCGAACACTTCAATGCATGCTAAGAGAGTCCTGCAGATTTTCTTTAGCATCTGACACGAAAGGTCAGGAGAGCCAGTAAAGAGTTTGATGGTGCCCGTTAGGGTTTTCACCATGTAGGCTTTACCTATTCTCTCTCCTTCCTTTGGTCCTGGCATCCTTGGGTAATTAAGCCAATTTGGCTTCTTTTCTGCAATCCTGCCATGCTCTTTCCAACTTCTGACTCTTGGCACCGGGCAGAAGGTTGCATTCTCCCGAATCTCCTTTGGAGCCTCTACCAAGTAGATGAGGTAGGCTTGGTATTTGTTCAGCCAACCTTTCCTCCATCTAGGTTGAGAATCTACAATCTTCTTTGATTGTTCATCCTTTGTGATGTCGCCTTCGTAAAGAGCGACATACTGCTCCTCCTCTATTCTCTTTTTCGTCTTTATCACTTCAAATTTCATCAGAGGGAAAGGCAGGCTTGGTTGCATCCACTCTTCATGGAGCACTTTTGTGTCTAAACCTTGAAGTCTAATGGAGATGAGGAGTCTCCTTTCCCATTCCATTTCCGCCTTGGCACTTTCCTCTGTTGACTTTTCTATTTGGTCCTGGAGCTTTTGTTCTTCTTCTTCAGAGATTCCTGAAGTTGAGGCCACTTCTTGAACTGGGGCTGGATCTTCAATTGTGGTTGCCTCTCCAGTTTCTGGTAGCTCTATGGCTGCTCGCCCTGCTTCTTCTTGTGGTGTCTCTGTTTCTCTTCTTTGTTGCTCTTGGAGGTCTTGGAGCTGTTTGCGGAGGGCCTCATTTTCTGTCCTTAGTGTTTGGTTTTCTGATGTGAGCCGCTCCTCTGCAGCCAATGATCCCTCTGCCATGTGCAATCTTTGCACTTGCTCTAACCTCAACTCTCTTTGCAGACTTCTTACCTGCTCCTCCAGAGCTGGTACGAGGGCTCCCTCTTGTTCTGTTCCTGCTCTGCTAACTCTAGGGGTGGTCCCGAGTCTCGTGATTGTCCTTTCTTGAAGTTCGACTCTTTCCCTTAGCTCAATGAGCTCATCCTTGGCTGCCTCCAGCTCATCTTCTATTCTCTCCTTTGCTTCCTGTGAACTTGTTACCTCTCTTGAAGCTTCGGCTAGTTGGAGTATCAAGCCGTCTCTCTCGTTTTCGGCATCATAGAGTGATGCTTTATGACTTTCAGATTCAGTCATAGCATTCTCTAACTTCTTCTGCAACTCTGCTTCCTTTTGTTTTGCTGTCTCAAGTGCTACTTCCCTTGCCCTGGATCTTTCTTTAATCTTGCTGAGCAGTTCATGCACCATGTGCATGTCTTTTTCATCTTCATCTGTCAACTTGACAGCTCTTTGTGCCACCACCTCCAATGGCTTCGGCTCGTCCATTTTTTCTTCACTCTCCATTGTACCCTTTGTCTTTTCTTTCGTCCCTTTCCGATCATCTTGTTTCCGTAGGGATATCCCATAAACTGCCTCCAGGGCCTCTTCCTCACTGTATCCGATAGCGACCAGATCCTCATAATCATCTTTCTTTTGCTTAACTGGATCTATCTCCTTTTCCTTGGTCCCGGCCTCCGGCTTTTCCATAATTTCTGTTTCTATTTCTATTGTGGTTTCCTCCACAATAATTTCCATCTTCTTCGGGCTTTGTACAACAGTAGAAGAGGGCTGATTGTCCCCAGTCATCTTGGCTTTCCCTTTGTTTGCTTGCCCGTCTTTCTTTTGAGGTTCAGTAGACTCCTCTGCTTTCTTCTTCCCCTTGTCGTCCTTTTGCAGCTCAGCTTTTAAAAGCTGTACTTCCTCTTCAGTATAAGGCTCGACAGGATTCTGCTCCAATATGGCCTCCGACTCCTCATAAGCTCTAATATATTGATCGTATTGATCAACATGTGGCCTGGCTGAGCTGGTTCCAACTTTACTGGGGTCTGGCACCCACCTTTCTTCGAAGTCCCCCTTTAGAGCTCTTTCCGCTCTAAACTGCTCCACCAGCCTTTCCATTCTTGCGGCTTTTTGACTTTTGGTCTGCTTGGGATCAGCCTTCTTCTTCGCTTTCTTCTTGAGCGGCTCGTCCACAGCCTTTTCAGGTTCTGAAACTATTTCTAGTTTTCGGTGTGCTCTTGTGGACACCCTCTTGGACACTTCTTGCTGTTCTTCCTCCTCATCGGCTTCTCTAAACCACTCATTCTGGGAGGGAATTTGTGGCCCTTGATCCCTAGCTCCAATAGCTTCATAAGCGATTCTTGTTAGGATTTCTCCTCCTCCTATGTACTTTGGCTTCTGGTTGTGCATGGCGATCACTTGCTCGTGGATGTATTGAGCATAATTCACCTCTTTTGGCATGTTGCTTTTCAATGCCCATGTGATGGTTGTCGCAATGGCATGGGGTGGTGTAGTATACTTCTGCGGTCTTTTACTACACACATGGAAAAATTGGTTGTATAATCGGCAAAGGGTTGCCGCTCGTTGATCTGCCATATCTCCGTAGGTTGTATTTTGTTTCTTTGATCCATAGACCTCTATGGCCTCCCTTCTTTCTCTGACAGAACTCCCTTTGTTGTGCAGCTTTAATGCATCTGCAATGAGCTGTGGAGTGATCTGTACTTCAACTGTTTCTCCATCCATGGCTGTCAACGTGGCTTTCCCATCCTTCTGAATGGATGTTGCCAACTCATACACTCTTCTTGTGTCTACACCTGATGGTCTCGAGGTGAAGAACCTGTGTAAGTCAGCCTTTTCCAGGTATCTGCTTATGTTCTCTGTTCTACTATAATCCACTAATTCTCGTGGGATCATAGGTACATCGACCGATTGCCCTTGAGGATCTCTGAAAGTCCCCTGGTAGATCTTTATTCCCTCTTTTTCTAGTACTGCTTCCTCCATCCAAGTCTTGGTTGGCTTGAGGATTTCTGTTGGAATATCAAAAGGTTCTGCTTCTGCAAGAGCATCCTTGATGGTTGGTCTTTTTCTCTTAGTTGCCGATGACTTAGCGGAATCCATGGATCCTGTAACTCCAATTTCAGAAGTTAGCGTCTTATTAGTACTGAAAGCCGAAATGAAGCTTTTAACTATTCAAATGACTTGAAAATTGAAACATGAGCTATTCAGGGCCTAAGGATGCAATGTAGGTGAAAAAATATGCAAACTGGGCTCAAAAACATGCTTGAGACATCATACGCGTATGATGTCTTTTGTGTCAGAATGACTTCATATTGGTTGTGCTTGTAGCTGATAGTGTATACATGAGTGTCATATGCTTGGATTTGAGTTTGGATACCATTTGGTCAAGTTTTGGCCAGTTTAGTCCAGTTCAGGCTCTTGGCAAAATTTTGAAAGGGAATTGGATTTTATGATCCAAATTGGGTAAAACTTGGTGGGTTACCTTCAAATGGCATGTAGAACACTTCTGTTTGGTGGTTGAAGCCCTTAGATGCCAAAATCACATAGTGAGACATCATACGCGTATGATGTGTTTTAGTGCATTTTTGGACCAATTTTCTCTATAAGCTTGGATTTGGCTTTAGATAGGCTTATT
Source organism: Adiantum capillus-veneris (assembly GCF_014529385.1). Taxonomy (NCBI): domain Eukaryota; kingdom Viridiplantae; phylum Streptophyta; class Polypodiopsida; order Polypodiales; family Pteridaceae; genus Adiantum; species Adiantum capillus-veneris. The sequence goes on along the minus strand of NC_140932.1, from coordinate 108,634,168 downwards.
CAGTGGATTTATGAAGTTTGGATAGAATTTGGGCTAAAAATGGCTCAAAAGACATCATACGCGTATGATGTCTTTTTCATCAATTTTGCATGGGATTGGTTCTGTGGACTCTCCATGTGCTAGTGAAGGACTGTTTATACTCAAATCTTGGTTTGGACTTGAATATGTTGGACTTGGGACAAAAATAGGCTTTGTATGAAGGATTTTCTCTTAATTGGGCTAATGGGGTGATCCACTTGACCAAATGGTTCCAAACTTCATATGTAGCATGTATTAGATATATATAATGGATGTATGATGACAAATGAGCATTTTTGGCTCTGTAAGTGCAAATAGACATTATACGCGTATGATGTCTTTTGTGTCAAAATAGTGCTTTTTGGTTCCAGATAGGTTGTAGACGTGTTAACCAACAATCCTACAAAGTTTCAATGAGTTTGGAGTTATTTTGACAAAATTAGGACCAAAAATCAATTTTATGGCCTACTTTGCGTCTTTTTGGTTTTCCTTGGGTTTTCTAACTCCAATTCTCATGATACTTGGTTCATAGGATGTGATTAACATGTGGAATGAGGCTATGCACTCAATTGTTGAAATGGATGTGAAAATCATGCTGTGAGACATCATACGCGTATGATGTCTTTTCTTGAAATGTTGGTCTTTTTGTGCAAAGAATGCTTTGTGTTAGTGCCCTAAGCCCTGCTAACTAGTTTTCAACTTAAAAAGTCATCAGTTTAGCTAAAAAGCCCCCTTATAGGCATTTCAGTCTCCGAAGTCGTCTTTTTGCCTTGGAGTTGAATTTCTTCAACTTTTCTTCTTGAGAGTTGCATTTCCAGCTCATTGGATATGTTGTGAAGCCACCTATTCGGTTGAACTCGACTTTGGCTCCCCGTTCTCCATCTTTCTCCATTTGGTTGCCCGAAAGCGTCTTTTTCACCATCGGTAAGTGAATCAGCTTTCTTTTTGGTTTTGCTTGCAAACATAAGTCATCCATGTATAGTTGAAACTGCTTGTGAAGTTTCATGTCATTTGGTCGTCAATTTTAGCCGTTATGCCAAAATGACGCTTTGTGTGTCCACAGCCGAATCGGTTGTTCCGACCTACTTTTGGTGGACCAAACCCGGAGATACTCCATGGTTGCATTGCCCTCGATGTTGTTAAGCTTCCTGAGAAGTTTTGTGTCGTTCCGACAACTTTTTTCTGTTTGCCTCTTGCAGGCTCTGTTGACCTAGGGTTTTTCCAGTCGTTCTTTCTTGAGCTTTGAGTGCTAGAAACTCATCTCCTATACTAGGGTAACCCACCTCTAAGTTCTTGCAAGGTTTGGTTAGGCGGTTGTGCTCCTACCTAGAGTTCTTCCCCATTCCCCGTCTGCTCTTGTTTCTTGGTTTTGGTGAGTTTTCGCGACAAAAGTTAACGATAAGCATCAAAAGCTTATGGCAACGAGTCTACCTCTCATGTCTGGTGTCCTCTGAGCTCTCGTAGCAGTCGTAGAAGGCGGTAGAAGGTCGGATGCTTCTTTGTGCTCTTTGCTCTCTCCAAGAAGGTAATAGTGGAAATGATCTTGATAGTGAAGTGAAAAATACTTAACTTCGGGCTTCCCGGATCACTTGTTACCAAATTTGACATGTGCTCCTATCTCATCGTGAAATGCACTTTAGGATTTGAAATTTCTCAATTTGGACTCCTTTTGACCTGTTTCTGAGAAATCTGTCCACTTTGCCAAAATATTGTCATTTCGGGCTTTCCGCAACTTTTCCAGAATTGTACCCAATTTTTATCCTGGGTTGCCCTTGTCATTAGGACCATCACCGTCTATTCTTTTCTTTTTTCCGATCTCATTTCACCTGCTTTTTTATTTTTCTTTTATTGTTATTAAGAAAATCATAAAAATAAAGGAAAATAGCAAATTGAAGCCAAAAAATTCCAAACATACATGATAAATAGCTGGTAATCCTGTGTATATGAATATACACTTCTTTGTGATTTCTAGACTTGGATTACCACATTTTTCCACTTTTTAGCTCCAAAAACACTCTTATTTAGTGATATTTACACATATAGAGACCCAAATTCATCATTTGATCTCTTCTTGTTGCAAAACAAGGTATATAAGGGCATAAATATTATCAATATCCGCAATCAAACATAAAAATTGCAAAATCATGTAAGACACTGCCCTTGTAATATAATTTTTGTTTTTCTTTGTTTTTTTCGCTTGTAGCTGCTTTGTAGCTCCTGTATACCTCCCCCCCTCCTAGTCTGAGTCCTCCCGGACGACTATGAAGTGTTTGTGGGTGAAGCATTATAGTTGTTTTGGTCATGAGTTCCCAATGCAGTTGTAGAGCGATGATACAACAGTCTTTCCAATAAAGCTGCTCTTTGTTTGATTGAAGGATTGGTGGTCGGGTTTTGGGTTGGTTTTGGCACTTCGGTAGTAAAATCAGTAGATGTGTTCTTCGTTACCTTGTTGTCTTTTTTTACAATCCAAATCTGCTTCCGCTTTGCTTGTGCTTGCCACAAACTCTTTGCGACCCAAACCTGCTTTGTTCTGTGTGTTGATTTCCTCGCCTTGAAATACCTAGGAGTTTCCGTTGATTGTATTGAAGGGAGTTCCTGTTTACAAATCTTTGGGATCCAAATTTGCTTGCTGTAGCTTTGTGCCGTCATAAACTTCTTTGGAATCCAGATCTGTTTCACTGTCCTTGATTGTCGGGGATCACTCTGTTGTCTGGTATTGAAGACTCTGTTTTCCACCTTTTTGTTCTCTGGCACAACCTTTTTTGGTTTCCATACCAACTTTGACTCCTTTGTTTTCCAAGGTTGAGCTGTTATATTATTGCTTGTCTTCCTTATCCACTGGTGAGAATTCCTCGTCGAAGAGTAATCCGGTTGTATAGAAACTTTTGGTTGCCATTGTTTCTTCTTTTTCTCTGGTTGTTGTTTGCCCTTGTCCATGGATTCTTCCTTTGGAGTTGGCTCTTCTCCTTTGGTGAACTGAACTGATTGACTTTCACCTTCGTATTTGATAAGCACTGATTTAGAACTCCAGTCAATCATTGCATTGTATTGCTTCTGCCATGGTTGTCCTAGCAATAATGGATGTTGTGTAGCTTGGTCTTCAACCACGTAAAACATATGAGGATACACATTTTGGTTAATCTGTATATGTAAAACTGTGCATCCAACAGTTTTGATTGAATTCTCAGAGTAACTTTTTAACTCTTGCTTGGCAGTTTGTAATTTCGTGTCATTTGTCAATTGTCTATACAAACTGAGTGAAAGTAGGTTAGCTTGAGCTCCTGAATCCAATAGTGCTCTGGCTTTGACTTGGTTGGTTCCTACTTTGCATTCAATGATGGGTTCTTCTTTGTCATTATCCATTTCTGTTATACTGACTGCGTTTATTCGTATTGCTCCTTCATTGCGCTGTTTCTGACGCAGTAGTCTTCTTTCCTCCATTCTTTTCTTCGCCTCGGCTTGCGCTTCCTCCTCAATCTTTTTCTTTTTCTGGACACGCAGCTTTTCTTGATGTATTTTGAGAAGCATGTCTTGTGTTAGCGGCAACAGATACTTTTTCACTCTGCATCCACTAATCCAATTGGGCATTTCTTCTCCGTCTAATGTAGCAAGCTTGACGGCTCCACTTGGTGATAGATCTTTAATCACCAGAGGACCCATCCCTCGCTTTTTAAGCTTCTTAGCATGCTGTTTCAGAGTGTAAACTAGGACATAGTCCCCAACTTTAAACTCTTTAGTCCGCACATGCTTATCAAAAAATTCCTTTTGTCGCCTTTTTTGAGCGTAGATGGAAGCTACTGCTTTTAGGCGAAGCTCATCTAGCTTTTCCAGTGTATCGTTCTTTTCAGTTTCTTTTTTGAGTACAGTTCTCAACATGAAATACGGAACCACGTCGTACCCGTCCTTGTCGCAAAATTTTGTTGTGGGACCATCTGGAATTGCACAAACATCTAGGGTTGCTAGAATGTGTGTCCATTCTAATGGTTCAAACGTGTCCTCTGGAAAGGGTTCTCTTACATAAGTTTCGTCTTCGATAGCCCTTTCTAAAACACATTCTTCTTGTTTCAGACTTCCACATTTCGAAGCTCCACACATCCATAACTCCTTGGGTTTACCTAACCAAGCTGGAAATTCGGATCCCGCCAAAGTAGCTGAATCAAATTCCTCTACCGGTGTTCGGTTCACATCTTTGTAGCTATGGTCTTTCAAGTTCACACGTGTAGTGGTTTCCATATTTCTCAAGTATATGTGATCGTAGCCCCAATCTTGGACCATTTTCAACTGTCTCATGAATGGTCTTCCCAATATGATATCATAGTTATTCTCCTTGGCAAAATCGACAATAGCGAAAGTATGTTCGTATTCAATGCCGCAAGAAGTCACTACAACTTTCTCTAATAACCCCATAGGTTTCTCCATGTGTCCATCTGCTAATTGGAGTTTCAACCTAGTCTTCCTTATTGCTGGTTTCCCCCATTTTTTCCAGATTTCCTTTGTAGCTATGGCTACCCCAGCTCCGCTGTCTAGTATTGCCATTGTGTTCACTCCTTGGAATTCAACTGGTAAGGTTGTATTCCCCTCTTCACCTTCGCAATACTCTCCGACCTTGTTTAAAGGTACAGGCTTAGCGTCCTTTTGTGGCTTGCTCAGCTCCTCTATGCTCTCTTGCAATCTCGATGTTGGATCTTTTATCCCGAATTTCTCCAAGCATTTTCCTACAGTGGTCCACATATGTGGTCTTAGCCTCAAAAGCTCAGCTAGAGTGATAGTGCATGTCACTTGTGTTGACAAGATCTCTATCAATCCTTGTGAGTCCATGACTTTTTCTGGTGAGATTTTCCGTGAGGGAAGTGCTCTAATTTCAGATTTTGCTTCATACTCTCCTAAGTATGAAGGTAAAGTTTTCAGTGAATGAGGTTTACTCTCCATTGTTCTAACAGAGCCCCCATCTCCCCAGTAAGATTGCAGATCCAAGTCCACTTGAGATCCTGCCTCAAATTCCACTATGGGAGGAGTCCTGATGTCCTTTTCCCAATTTGTCTGATTAGCTTGGCAACTTAGCTCGTTTGCAAAGTTTGCCTCTCTCACTTGTTTCCAAAATTCATTGTAGTCATCATCTCTTTCGTAATTCCTCTGTATGACTGGATGAAAACTCTCTATCTCCTGATCGGTTGTGTTCAATACTATGCGATCATCCTTTTGTGTATTTTCAGGCTTTTGTGCACTGGGAGTCTTTTCAGCTACCCGTGAAACGATAGTCTCTTGCTGAATTGGGTTTTCCTTTCCACAATTCATTGTTTCTTTTGGTGGTTCTAATAAAGCTTGTGCAGTCTCGATCATTCTCTGGCACATTTCAAGTCTCTGCTTTTCCAATTCCGCGTTTGGGTATGTCATCCACCTCTGTTCTTGTGTTTGGTTGTTCTTTAACCTAGCTTCATAAGCTCTCATCAGTGCGTCCAATGGTTCGTGTACCTTGTCGACTAGCACTGATCCCCCGGAGCTTAAGCTCGTTGTTTCTTTGATACTCTTTTGTTTCGTTCTTTCCGGGCTCAACTCTCTTTTCCCGTTTTCACTCTCAAGTTTTTCTAATCTATCTTTCGTTCGCTTTAGTTCTTCAGCTAGAATAGCGTCTTCACGTTCTTTTCTCAACTTCATACGTGCTTTTCTAGCTTTCCATGTGTTTTTCTGACTCCGCGGTCCGTGACTAACCACTTCAGTCGCTAACTTTCCATTCTCAGGTTCTCTAGTGGTTTTCTTAGCTTGAGCTCTAGTAACAACTTGCGTTGGTATCAGAGTTTCATTTTCAGACCCACTGCTGGTAGGAATAGTTTCTAGCATATTCAATGTCGTCTTTTGCACTTTGTTTGGATTCTTTGAACAATCCTCAATGAAGTGAGTAACCCCACACTCAGTGCAATAAGCTTTAATTCTAATGATTTCCGTATGTGGGCAAACATTCATCAGATGGTCACCTCCACACTTGTAACAGGGTCCTAGTGCTGGTCTTGGTCCCCCTTGATTCGTCCTTTGTGGATATGATGGTCTTTGTCCTGTTAACCCTCCATGAGCTATGAACATCAAGGTTCTTGCGTCCAAATTGTATCTCTCTTCATCAGAAGCACTTGTAACTGTTGGTGTTCCAACATTCCCCATCATGCCCCATGGTTCTGGTTGTTTTGGTTCTTCTGGTGGGTAATACACTGTCGGAGACATGTGTGCACCCGATTCTTCGTAATATGCTTGAACAGGCACTAGGGCGTGTTCTTCCTGACTCTCTAAGGTTGGTGCATATCTAATGCCCACTGGTCTTGCTCCTGGTAAAGGTGGTTGTTGTCCCAATACCGGTTGCGGTCTTTCTATCCCCATAGGTCCTGGTACATTTCCCGTTGGGTATCGAGGTACTGGATGTATCTGAGGTGGCGCTAATTGAGCAGGAGGTGCATACTGGCGCTCCCTTACATACCCTTTGTTGTAATAGCACTCCTCTGTTGGATGATTTGTCCATTTTTGTTCGATAGCACACCATTTCAGTGTTTTTGGCAATGGTTTTTGGTATGGTGCCATCCTTTTTAGAGCATCTTCTATCATTTGCTCTACATTTGGCATGGTTGTTGTTTGAACATTCTTTTTAGTGGTAGTCTCGCTCGCTACGGAGGAGGAGCTACTGGATGCAAAATCTGTATCCGCTGACACCTCTCCATAAACCGTACAGTTATCCACTAAGTACAATGCCTCTCTTGTTACTTGCTCGAAACTTGTACAAGCTTTCAAGTGCAAGTCTTTCTTGAGAGTGTCGTTCCTCAGTCCCTCGATAAAGAGAACAGATAGTCTGTCATCTTGTGGTCGTTCACGTACTGGACATCTCTCAATGTATTGTTTGAAGCGAAGTGAAGCTTCCTTCACTTTTTCGTGTTCTCTCTGTTTAAAAGCATATATTTGTGAGACCGTATTGTGCTTAATCCCTCGTTTTGAGAATTCCTCCGCAAACTCTCTTAGCAAATGGTCAATGTCATGGAATCCCCCTATGTTCATTGGTTGAAACCATGTCAATGCAGTACCTTCTAGAGTAAGACCAAATCCCTCGTATTGTGTATGGAAATCTGTTATCTGCTCAGCTCTTAAGACTTGCTTAAAGAGTGACACATGTGCATACGGATCTCCTGAACCACCATACTTCTTTTGCACACACTTGGCTACTTGAGATGGTCTCATACGTCTATGATCTGCTACCAATCTCATTGCTCCTGTGTCTCGGCTAAAGCTTTCTCTAGCATCATGGACTTCATGGGTTACCCTTGTCGGTTCCTGCGCCCTGAATCTACTATTGGGAGGTAAATGCGATGGTTCCGCTTCAAACCTTGGACCTGGCGTGGTATAGGTGGGGATTGGAACTGCACTACCTCGATTCGTCTCCATTGACTCTCTGGAATGTAATGATCCCATTGGTCCAAGCTTCGAGTCCCAAGGTTGACTGAAAGAATCAGCAACCTGAGTTCTTTGTCCTCCTGTTGTCATTGAGTTTTGCACTCCAGTTGTTGGTGCTGGTCTATGTGAGCTAGAAGTAACATAATACTGATGTAGTGGTCCCCCAAAGTATGTATATCCTTCTAATTCTCGCTTGCCCATTGTTGAGTATTGCCTTCCATACTTATCGTAAGCGGCAATTTTCACTTCCGATCCCTCTGTGTAGGTAAAGACATAGAGTCTTTTTTTGTCTGTCAACTCTCCGGTGTAGGGTTCTTCACATCTATAATAGAGATCTTGCTCCCCATTATTATATTTGTACAGCCCCACATAGATGTTATCAGTGTTGATCCTTGTAGTTTCATTCTCTCTTCTTAACCTCGCATTAGGGAAGTTCATTATTGGTGCTTTCTCCTCAAGTTCTTCATCTATTTTGGCTTTGGTGCCCATCAATCCCCACTTGTCCACAATGTTAGGGTTTAGGACTACCAAGTACATGGTACCCTCGTCATCTAGATATCTATCTCCGCTATAGCTCACAGGCACTAAGTCCTTGAACTCACTAGGTCTTTCTTCTATCTTTACACAATAGCGGTCCATTCCATCTTTGTAGATCTTTGCACCTTGCTCATTGTCGTACTGGTATTTTATGAACAATAGCTTCATGGTGGCGGAAGGGTTTGATGATCCTGCTGCCATATTTTCTTTGTTGTTCAGGTTCAAGTTTTCCAAGTTTTCGGTGAAAATTTCGTAAGATCTCTCCGAAGAAGTATCAGAGATACTTCCCTCAAAGATCGGCTCTAATGGTTGCACCCAACTTTGGTTTACACTTTCCTCGGTTGATATGACACTTGCTGGTTCCCCTTGTTTTGGTTGATTATTCCGGAGGTTCCTGCCCGATCTCAAATTCATCAATTCCCCTAAAGGACTGTAGCTTTTCCGTCTCGGCAATTTGTTTTCCCCAAGTTTTTGTGGTCAGAATTGATCCAAATTGACTGATACTTGGTCAACTGTTTAATTTTGTCAGTTGGACAACTTCTGTTTCATCAAGTGAGAATTTTGTTACTGTTATGCTGAAAAAGACATTATACGCGTATGATGTCTTTTTTCACAGATTTTGACTATTTTGGTTATGCTCACTCTCAATGGCCCCTTTATGCTCTATTCACTCACAAAATTCAGTTTGAACTCTGTTTGAGCAAGTTATGGCTAGTTCAGGCTTTTCTTGGCAATTTTCCGCTTTTGACTTGTTTTTTGGGTCAATTGTGATCCAAATGGGATGAAACTTGAAATATAACCTCTAGACAGCTATTACAATGGATCTGTGTTGGCAAAGTATCAAAATATGTCCAAAATTAGGTCAAAGACATCATACGCGTATGATGTCTTTTTCATCAATTTGGGTCCAAACTTGATATTTATGCTTTCTACAGTGTTTGTAACAATCTTGTCAGGTCAGATTTCAAAAATAAGCAATGGAAGTGCAAAAAGACATTATACGCGTATGATGTCTTTTTTCCCAGATTTTGACTATTTTTGGTTTTAAGACTTCTCCAATGTTTATAATTGAGTTTCAGGTGTTTTTGTCAGGTTTGACTGTAAAAACAAGATCTGAATCAAAATTTCTTGTTCTTTGCGTTTCTTGGACTCCGACTTGTCTTTTTGGGTTTCTTTGAGTGTTAATGCCCTTGTTTTAAGTTGATCTTAGGGTAAAACCCCCCTTCTAAACACTCTGGCAATGTCAAATTTTCAATTTTAGTCTCTGTTTAGGTCCTTAGACATCATACGCGTATGATGTCTAAAGTTGCAGATTTCCAGTTTTTCAGCACAGAACTCTTCCAATAGCTCTTTTAAGTGCTCAGCAACAATCAGTTACACAGAAAATTTTTCTGAACTTTGTTTATTGCATATTTCACTACCAAAGCGACTTTTTCAGTGATCTAACATGCAATCAAACACATCAAGCAAATAGAACACCAATCGATAGCTCTAGATCAGGATCAAATCAGGCCCTACCTAAGCTACTTCTAATCATAAAATGGATTTTTTGCAATTGAAAATATAAAGAGATTTACTACCACACAAGGAGTAGCAAATGCTTTTTATGTCAACAACCACTTAAACACCATCAAAAAACAATCTAATCTAAGCTAGACTAAAAATACTGTCAACACGGAAGACCCAGGAATACTCCACTTCCTAGTATCTCTCGAGACCTTCGGAGTCCACCACTCCTAGATCTTTTCTAACTAAAGTATACAAAGTAGTTTATACGACTCACCTCGTAGGATTAGTCTAAGGTCACCTACTTAGGGCTCTCGTCCCCGGCAACGGCGCCAAATGTTAAGGCGGTTACGCCGCTAGCGGAAGCTAAATAGCGAGAACTCAACCAACAACAGAATTTGTCAGACGAGGACGGAGCTTGATCCGCAGGCGCATGGAAACAACTAGGTGGGTGTCAAATCACCTACTCGACCTTCTAATGACAATCACTACCAAGGAAATCAAATCTAAGTTCTAAAATACGCAAGTGACTGAAATCCGTACTACGAACGAATGCTATACGAAACAGGATCTAGAATCATCGAATCGATCTCAAACTCAAGGGGAGGTCTATACACTAGGTAAGAACAACACCCTAAAGACTTGAACTGCAAAATCAACCTATAACCACTCCGTGCGGTAAACGCGTATGAAGACAGGCCGAAAATTACAGAAGACCGAAACTTGACCCCGATGGTACGAATGTGTAGCTCTACTCGTTGTGGTTCTATAGATATGCTGCACGCTCTATTCCGACACACGAGTTGGAAGAAAACTCACACCGAAGCTCGTAGGAACTTACCACACATAGAAGCCGATAGCGCGCACTCTTGGTATCTGTGCGTAGCTCTCGCCGTTGCTAACACAATGGCGGTGTCGCTTCTCCAATGGCGGCTCCGTAGCTCACGTAGCAAGGAGATAAGACTCTCTCTCTCTCTCTCAGACACAGTCACGGCGCTCAAAACTCACTTTGATTAATTATTGAATCCCTTTTAGGTTACAAAACTTTGGCTTATATACCTCAGCCTTGGAGGTGAGAACATCTCTAATTATTTACATCAGCAGGTGAAATTACGTCGGGATTACAAGCTGGAAACTCAATTGAGTCCCGTTACTTAATGAATGGCTCAAATCAAAATTAATGTCGGAAAGACATTTATTACAATCAATGGTTACAAAATGATGGGCGTGAGCAAAAATGCGGGTGTGATCCTCTGCTGGCTCAACACCATAAATCCATCATGTGCATAAATCAGCTTGTTAAACATGATGAAATAATCATGGGGCAAATTTGTATGTACTCGGTTGATCCATACATGCACTCATATGCAAAAAAACAACCACCGAGAGGGTGACTACTCAGAAAAACGACATAGAGACACACACACACAGAGAGAGAGAGAGAGAGAGAGAGAGAGAGAGAGAGAGAGATGATGGCTATGGAGTTTAGAGCTTCTCACCGTGCTTTAGAATTTGTTAGAGGCTGTCAAAAGGCTTCTTGCTTTGCCGCAAGAGAGAGGTGATGAGAGCTACATAGAGGTATCCGCCACGAAAGCTTCCGGAGAGCGCGTACACCGTGAAACAAAAGAGAAGATAATAAACAAGTAGAGAGAAAGTGTCGTGAGAGATAGACAAGAGCTTATGTAGATGGTGATGAAGAGCTTGCACCACTCCGTATGATAGATACGTATAGCCTTGCAGTAGTAGACGTAAGGCTATACGTACAGACGGCCCTAAAAACTGAGCACTAACCGGCAAGTTATAGGCAAGTGCAGCAAGCTAGATTGTTCTCCAAGCAGAGAGATGGTGCTAGTCCTCAGCCTGGAATAGCTCCTAGCTTTTGGGAAAAAGCTCTTGTCTTTCTAAAAACAAGACTTTGCTTTTGTGGTCAACTCTCCCACTTACCATTCAATTTTTACAGCAAAATTGGCCTTCTGAGCAGTATCTGGCCAACTAATGGAAACCGTAGCTGGGTGAAAGCATGTTAACTTGTCATGCTTTTTCATGTCCCGGACAATGCTAACTAGCACAATTTTGACATATGCTAACTAGTACAATAACTTGAGCTACATCTCCAAGATCTATGACATATGATATATCAATAGAAAGCACTTGAAAAAAGGAATCCAAATGTACAACCTCCAAAAAATTTTGATATTATTTGTAAAAAATTTACCGGACGCCCAACTTTTCGAAGATGTGCTAACTTGAAACTGCTAACTAGCACAAAAAGCGCAACAGGTTAACAGTCTAGCTCTAGACTATGTCACACCGTAATGTCCCGACATAACTATAACTTTCTTGTACTGCCCATGCGTATTTTATGGTATCGCTTTTTATAAAAATATTTCCCGTAAAAATCCCGTATGGTCCTGTTTTTACTCCAGGTGATCATTTTTAAATCCGACGGAGGCTAAAATTAATATTTTTACATTTAGGTCATCATAAAAAGCACATTGCTTTTTAAAAACACCAAAAAGCATGAAAAGCTAAAAATAGCGTAAAAAGCAAAAAAATTTCTAAAATTGAACAATGGGTTCTCCTCATCGACTGAAATAAGAAAGCGGACTCGCATTGCACTAAAAAGCACCAAAAATCATGAAAAGCTATAAATAGAGTGAAAAGCACTCAAAAAGCAAAATTTTTACAAAATTGAACCACAGCTTCCTCTGAACATGTAGATTAAGGATCCAACCTTGCTTTTTGCAAAAAAGCACCTAAAAGCATAAAAAGCTAAAAATAGCGGATTTTTCCAAAACTGAACCAAACGTACGTCTAACCTGCTGGAACATGGAAACAACCTTGCTTTTTACTTTAGAACCTTCCAATACTATCAATCAAGCATCTTAAGTCAAAATTTGGCAAAATAGCTCTTCAAAGCTATTTTTCTTATGTTTAGAAGAGACCCAAAAATTGGGGATCTTACATCCTCCCACACTTGAAAAATTCAAGGTGTCCTCACCTCAACATGAAATCTGGATACTTTAGTCTCATTACATCCTCAGGTTCCCAAGTTGCATCTTCCTGAGGATACATTGACCATTTAACAAGGTGTTCAATGATGGTTCGATTACGTAGAGGCTTGGTTCTACTCTGAAGTATTACTTCGGGATATACTTCAAAAGTTCCATCAATGGTGTGAGGTCCCCACCCCGCCTTCTCAAACGGCGGATCTGATGGTAAACCTGGTGGCCACTAGATCTACAGCGAAAGCGAACAAAAGGGTTCAGGGTTCAACTAGCGGACGATCTCTCATCACAAAGTAAGTCGACTTCGAGCCTACTAGCAATGAGATCTAGCTCCACCTCGCAGGGGAAGCATACTTAACTTATCTAGCGATCCTAAGACCCACCTTCCAAGAGGAGTGAAATCCCGAGTGCCTTTTTCTCCATGTTTCAGAGGCACGTACACTTTTGACTTCGCCGCTCTAGGGGCAATGAGTAATGCTAGTGTCGATTTAAGCACTATGGGGACAGAGAATTTCCGACCAATCGGGACCACCCTTCTGCAACCTGAGCCAACAAGCCCCCACTTTCCACCTCCACACTCACACTTTCTTGTGTGTCCTAGTTACTACCACAATGGTTGTTCAACATAAAAGTTCCTTGATTAGATTCCGATTTACAAGGTTTGTTAAGACAGCCCTTCAACCAGTATTGCAAAGCGACACCAAGACAGAAATTCTAGTAAAAATTACACTCAAACTTATTCATTAAAATTCCAATGTTCTGGAGGTACAACATCCCCCCACCTCCAGCGAGAGTTTACTCCTCCCATTGTCGCCTAGCTGCCCATACAACTAGATATATCCACCGCATAGAAAGCACGACATGGACATTCTCACATAGAAAGCAAAACGTGGGTTCCCACCGCATAGAAAGCAAGTCATGGGTGAAGGCCCTAAGCTAGTAACTCTAGCTACTGCGAAATCGTCGCGAGCCGCCCCCTGTGATCAGTAGGGGGATGAGGACTAGTTCAACATTGGAAATAGAATGAACATGCCGAGCTAAATTTTCCCTGGCAGACATTCTTTCCTATTGCAAACAGTATATCCATCAACCATTCTTTCCTACTTAGAATTTAGTATACAATTGAATTCAAATGCCGAGGTTTCCGTCGGATTTCTCCAACATGTTTAGAGATATGTTCATTCCTAACTTATCGTATGCAAACAACTTGAATTTAAAATGTGACCTACTTCCTTCATTTCCTCGTCAGTGGCCCGTGAGATGGCCGGTGCGTGGTCATCCATGGGAGCTTTTCCTTTCCCATTCATGTTGCTTGTTCCCGCCTCACGGTCGTGGGCACCACCAAAGCGAGTTCTCTTTACAGGGGCCATTTTATACTCACTACTTAATTGATAAACTTAGAAAAGAACTAATGTCCAAGAGTACCATAACAATCAAGATGAGAGATTAGAATCACTGAACAATTCATTCTATACGAGACAGTTAGGTTTCCTTCAAGACATAGTTTTTTTTTTGGATAGTACCTTACATGTTCTATGGGAACTGACTCTAAAATTTAAATACTTGGCCTAGGTAATTAATAATTTCAAAATTTTACTAATCAAATTACTAGAGAGATGAATTAGTCATGTTCAATCACCTTCCTAATGCAAGTAGAAAGATGCAGAATTACCGTATGCATAGGTGAGAGAAAATTCTCTTCTTAGTGGCTTAATGATAGATTAATTTCCCTTAATTACATCCTAATCTATGAATAAATTGAATCTAACTTAGTTACACCATATTGTGTGGTAATAGAATGAATTTAGCCAAATCCACATCATTACCAGCTTGACAATTAATTGCTATAGCGGGAGATTTCTCTTACTAATCATGCATTAATCTATGATTAGGAGAGATTAATGGCTGTATAATTAACTATTGGATGACTATTATGTAATAGAATAATGATATGGAGAATTAGAGAGCAGCTATTGAGAAATATAGCTAGGATTAAGCATAATAGATTAGGAATTAAGAGAATGATGAAGAGGTTTGCAAAAAAGCATGATTTAAATCGATATTACCGTGATTACGGGCTGAAATCCTCTCGAATTTCTGATCCAATGGAGTTCTTGAGACGAGAATCGGGCAGCACTTCCCTCCTTTGCCTCTTCTCCAAAAACTATGTGTGCCGGAAGCACCTCCCCAAGGTGTGTATGTGTAAGTGTGTGTGTGTGTGTGTGTGTGTGTGTGTGTGTGTGTGTGTGTGTGTAGCTGTATTAAATCTTACTTAATAAGACATAATTGAACTTTTACATTCAAAAGACAACTGGCCAAGGATCAATGAACTGATTTGTACGAAAATAACTCAGTATCAGAATTATCTAAGTACAAAGATTTTGAGAAAGAGATCCTCTTTCAATGTGGTTTGGTAGTAAAAAAACTTCCCCGTTTTTCAATGGATATTTCATAACAGAAGTGCTGCTTGCCAAAGAAAAGAAACCCTCCAAGATAAGATAGAGTCCTTACCTGCATCCATCCAAACAAGACAACAATTCAGTTAGCCTTGGATGTGTTTTACAGGTATTAATGGACTATATCAGTTGTTATCCATGTCCATCTTTACAGAATTTAATTACTTTAGACAAGCTAGGTTATAGAGATTTTTTAAAAAAAACAGTGAGGTCTACTTGTTTAAGCCATAGCTTGGTAGCTATGCTTGAGCTCATAGAAGCAGCCATATACTTACTAGTCAATAAAGTTTTGTAAAAACTCCATTCTTATCACGTGAGACCACATTTCTCGAGTCATATCTCGGTATTTATGCCAAGTTTTGAGAGTACCAACCATATACTTACCTTCAATTTCCCAAGCTTTCTCCATAGCTAGGTAGCTATGCTTAAAAATAACAGTAGCAACTATTCTCTTTCCAAAAAGAGTATCAAAAAAACCTATTCAAGTGGAGCTTTTATGCTTATGCGAAAGAGGTCAAATTTTTCCGCAATGTTGAGAGTAATCCCCACATTCTTACCTTCAAAAAACTTCGAGTTTCTCATTAAGCCCTTAGTATTCCATTCAGTTCGACAGTATTCAGCTCTATTTTAGCCAAGATACTTTTAAGTGTAGCGTCTTTTTATCAGTTCCTTTCCACATGCTAAAAAAACGATATACTTTCCTTTATAAAGAGCAGAATATCCAAATATTGGTAGTTCCCCTAAAAAAACCCCAGGGTTATGCCAAGCAAGAGGTCATCCTCCTCACATTGTGAATCCATACATAGTACCCCATGTTTTAAATGATACAAAGCTAAGATTAGCTTTTTTTAAAAAACCAGTTTTAACGTCAAAAGAATAGTTAAGCCGCAAGTTTGAGATAACTCGCAACAGCTTGAGAAAAAAGCCAGAAAAAAACCAGTTTTTCTTAAAAAAACAACGACATAACCAGTCCATCATGCTAGTTTTTTTTCCAGAGCCAAGTGACCATTAGGTTCACACTCAAATGCTGCTTCTATTCATATATTTGGAAAAAACCAATTTTTTCGTCAATTGAAACAGATGTTTAAGAACGGCCATGAAGCCAAGCCAACCAATATACTCCCAACCATATACACCTGTACATGCCAACGTACTGCCCCATATCTACCTAATAATTTTATGCAGAGGTGAAGTCTTTCCATGGGTTTTTTTAGAGCCATTTCATCATACTGTGGCAAGCCTCGGCTTCTATGACAAGTTTTTCTCTTCAAAAAAACCGAAAACAGAAAATACCTCCCTTCATTTCCTATGCATAAGTGATTCCAAGGTCATCAATAATGCCTAGGCCTATCAGAAAAAACAAGTAGATAGGAGCTTGGTGATAAAAAAATTTATATGCAGTAACGAAAAAATTGTCCAAGGTTCCGCAGCAAAACAACCACTATCCATCAAAGTATGCCTTAGTTAGTACATCCAGTCATTTCCCTTGATCTGCCCAAGAGATGCCAGCCCATCTAAATATGTCCCACCCTAATTGAGGACAAAAGAGTAGGTAGCACTACCCATATGCTGCTACAATCTTTCTTTAGGGGAAAAAACGTTTTAGTCAGAGAGAAAAAAACCAAAGACACCTATTCTGCAGTCATTTAAACGATTGCCAAAGCCTTTGAGAGCTTTATGTAGTATTTAGCAACCATATGCTATGCTAGAACATCTCCAGAACCACAGTCGGTCAAGGGATAATAACCATTAAGCTTGATCAGGCCTCATGCTACAAAAAAAACAGCAGTCGGTTTCTGGCGAAAAAGAAGACAGTTTAGGAAGACTTATAATACCTGTGGTGACTGAGTAGCAAGCTCCATTGCTTTTGGTATTTCAAGCGGAAATAGCACAGAACGGGTTTACCCAATATACACACTGAATCTCAAGCTAAGTGAGGGCTAAGGAGTGCCCTCACCTTTATAGGTTTGGTATGCACGCTTTCCTGAGTGTCTGAAGTGAAGAGAGTAGAGCCGCCCCATGCTATGAGAGCGCCTCGTCCGTCAGATGCCATTACTGCCAGGGGAGAAAGCTCACCTTTACACGATCCGAGGATGGAAGGAGCCGCCTTCCTTCTGTAATGATAGTTTTGAAGATTTTTTTACGAGCTCCTTGCCCAATACCCAAGTCGGTGGCACAATGCTAGTAATGTAGGCCCTACTTTGCCAATAGGGGGGGGGGGGGGGGGGGGGGGGGGGGGGGGGGGGGGGGAGATATATAAGACTCCATAATGTTCACCCATAGTGTGTGTGTGTGGGTGTGTGGGTGTGTGTGTATTGAGTGGGTGTGTGAGCATGTATGTGTGTGTGTGTGAGCACACTCTTAAATAGGCTCCTCCAAGCTGAAAATCAACCAGGCCTGCTATTTGCATCTGAATGAGCACTCACTTCATGCATGGCAAGTCTAGTTACCTACCTACCAAGTGTCCAGTTAGCTAGTCTAAGTGGCTCTCACACTCACTCTCAAGCTTGGAAACTCTTCCACAACTCCCAAAAGACAAGAGGGCGCCCCTAGCTACTAAATCAAGCTTTGAGTGGCCTGGAATCCATTCCCACACAGCCTCGAGCCCTGGTGCCTCCCCGCACAACTTTAGGAAAAATTGGTTTTAGGCTAAAACGGGCCATACGAGTCCGAATTTAATGCCTTAAATTGCTATACTAAGCTCTAACTAAGGCGTATGTGTCCGATTACCTGCCATATTTAGCAGCCCCCAGGGTTCGAAAATGCATTTTTTCAAATTCGGGATACGGGTGCAGTTTTTCGAGACAGACAAAACTGGACGGGTCGAGTGACCAAAAACTTACTATTTTTGGAATTTTTTTACAAAAATTATTTTAATTTACATTTTGAAGCTTTAAAACATTCTAAACATCATGGCACTGACAGAATTTGGAAAACTGCTAAAAATAGTAACTTTTTTCATTATGTTCATTCTATGGTACAATGGTGCTCTTTCTGGGTCGGGGTCAGAGACCTTACAAATGGATGTAGACAATAGAGAATCATCGAGAATATGTCATGGATCAGGTGCATACTCTTGACTAAGCTGACTTAAAAAACATCATGTACCTTTATGTGTGGCGGTAACAAGAATCTGTAAGCTTGATCATTAATCCGCTCTGTGATTACAAAAGGTCCACCATATCTAGCACTTAGCTTCTTACACTTAACCGTTGATAAACAACTATGTTTGGGTTTCACTCTCAAAAATACCATATCCCCCTCTTCAAAAAGTCTAGTAGATCGTTTTGGATTAGCATAACTCTTTTGTCTATCTTGAGTAGTCTTAATATCCTGCCGTATAAGGTCTGTTTGTAGTTGCATTTCATCCAACATTTCTTTGGATGCTTGAGCTCGTATGAGAGGATCTTTCCATTTGAGTGGAGTAAGACACGCTTGTCCATACAATGCTTGAAAATGAGACTTTCCAATTGAGCGTTGGAATGATGAATTATACGCAAATTCAACCAAAAACAAATATCAAGTCCATTTGCTCTGCTCATATATACAATAAGCTTTCAACATGTCTTGAATGTTTTGATTTGTCCTTTCTGTCTGCCCATCAGTTTGAGGGTGATAAGTTGTACTAAAGGCTAACTAGGTTCCTGGTAAATAAGGTTTTCCAAAAATTTGAGGTGAACTTCGCATCACGATCAAAACGGTGATACGTGAAAACACCTTTCATGAAGACCTGAGCTATATCCTTAGCCGTAAATGTTGTCTTGACTAGAAATAAATGGGTCATTTTTATAAGCATATCAACAACCACAAAAATAGAGTCATAACCTAGGTAGTCCTGTAATAAAATCCATGGATATGCATTCCCATTTCATTTGTGGAGCATCAATAGGTTGAAGCTTACCGGGGTATCGAATTCGTTCAGCTTTAATACGCTGGCATATTAAACATCTTGTAACATAGTTCAACACATCGTGCTTTAGTTCTGGCCAAAAGAAACTCTTTCTTATAGTAGAGTAAGTCTTAATGTATCCTGGATGTCCTGCCATAGGTATATCATGAGCTTTCTGTAATATCTAAAGTTTGATTCCACCTTGATTTGGAATACAAAGACAATTACCAAAGTAAAGTTCATCACCTTTAATGTGAAAGCATTTGATTTTCCTTTCTTGCTTCTTTGTGCGATTATTTAAGTTCATCAAGTACTGGACTTTTAGGTAATACAGGTCATTAGCCATATCTTCCCGAATAAGGTCAATTAAAGAAGTAGTAGAGGTTGTGACAACTGCTACAGTACTCTTCTTGCTTAAAGCATCGGTCACAAGATTTTTCTTCCCAGGTTTATATTCAATTCCAAAATCATATTCGCATAACAACTCCATCCATCTTCGTTGCCACATATTAAGGTCAGGTTGGGTGTAGAGCCACTTTAGGCTTTAATGTTGATATGTAGTTCAAATCTCCTTCCAAGAAGATAATGTCGCCATACTTTAAGAGCATGCACAATGGCCAATAATTCCAAGTCATGTGTAGGATAATTTAACTCATGTATACGTAACTTACGAGATTCGTAAGCTACTGGTTTTCCTTCTTGAGACAGAACGCCACCGATTGCTTGTCCCTTGCATAAGTGAGTACAGCGAATGTCTTTGAGAAGTCTGGAAGCTGTAGTATTGGAGCATTCACCAAGGCTTCTTTGAGTTTCTCAAAACTAGCTTGAGCACGTTCACTTCAAGTAAACACTTTAGTCTTCTTAAGTGTATTAGTCAATGGAGATGCAATCTTAGCATAACCCTCAATAAATGTACGATACCATCTTGTCAAACCAAGAAAGCCATGTACTTCTCGTACTGATTTTGGTGTAGGCCAAGTTATGACAGCTTAGACCTTACTTGGATCAGTAGAAACACCATCCTTGGATACAGTAAATCCTAAATATTTCACCTTGTCAGTGAAGAAGGTGCATTTACTACATTTGGCATAAAGTTGATTTTGACGGAGAAGTTCAAGTACTCACCACACATGTTGTTTATGTTCTTCTCTATTTCTTGAGTAAACCAGGATATCATCAAATAAGACAAGAACAAAATCATCCAGATGCTCTCAAAAGACGTCGGTCATAAGATGATTAAAAGTTGCAGGAGCATTAGTAAGTCCAAAAGGCATTACTGTAAATTCATAATGTCCAAAATGAGTATTAAATCCTGTCTTTTGTATGTCCTCCTCCTTGATTCGGATTTGGTAATACCCTGACTTAAGATCAATCTTTGTGAAGATAGAAGATCCATGTAATCGGTCAGCAGTTCATCAATCCTTGGTTATGCATATTTATTCTTGACTGTTACCTGGTTTAATCCATGATAATCAATACAAAGATGTAGAGTACCATCCTTCTTCTGATTAAATAGAACAAGAGTACTCCATGGAGAAACGTTGGGTCGAACAAAGCCTTGTTCAAGAAGTTGAGTTAATTGCTCCTTGAGTTCAACGGATTCAGGTACTAACATTTTGTAAGGTCTACGAGCAACAGGTTGAGCTCCTCGAGTAAGCTCTATTGGATGATCAACATTCACGCTTGGGTGGTATCTGTAAAAGTTCTTCAGGAAATACATCATCAAATTATGTTATCCATTCTGGTTCAGGTGAATCTATCTTCTTCTCCTTAGTGTTAAGCTTTATTGCGTAAATCCTCTCATTCTTCCTATGACTCTTCATAAGTTTGGTAAAGTTCACTAGTCTAAGCTTAAGCTTTCCCTATTTCCCAGTAACTATAACCCTAGAGTTTTGATCATTTTCAAAAATTAATGAAGCATCTTTACAATGTATGTGAGCATCATTCTCTTTAAGAGAATCCATTCCTAGAATCCCATCGTAAATTCCTATGGGTAAGACTCTAAAGTTTGTAGAAGTATTATGACCATCCAAAGCAAAATACAAGTTACCCAGTGAAGTAGAAGATCTGACCCTCCTACCCATAGCTAATTCTATTGTAAGGTCTATTTCAGGGTGTTCAGGCAAAATGAGGTTTCTGATACACTTAGGTGATATGAAAGAATGTATACTCCCTAAATCAATCAATAAGGTAAAATGGTTACCTTGATACTTCGCTGGGGTTGGAATTACTGAAAATTATTCATTCACTCCCTGCTATTCAATTCCAACACGAACATACGTGTTTTCTTGATTTCCTTCACCTCTAGCCCCTTGAGCTGTGTTAACTTTAGGTCTTCCTTGAGGTCTTTGATTTCCTCCTCCTCTTGGACGAAGTTGACGATTAACATTCCCGTTGTTGTTATTGTTCACAGTGGTCCATTTCGAACAAAAGGTGGATTGCCTAGCCTAAAATTCCCTTGGTTTTGAGGTTGTCTCTGGTTTTGGTTAAAGTTTTGTTGATTGAAGTTCCTCTGAACTGCCGATGGTCTGGGTCTAAAGTTTTTGAAATTCCAATTCGGGTTGAATTTCCTATGTTCATAATTGTCCACCAATCGTGTGAAGCTTGCATTGTTAAATGGAAAATCCTTGGATTGATAGCCAGGATCAAGACAAGTGTAGCACAAATTATCCTGTTTGGCTTTCATACGTAATAAGTTCTCTCTTCTTTGTTGTGGATTACCAGATCTTTGTTCCTCCTCAGAATGAGGTCTTTTGATTTCGCGAACATGGATAGGTTCTGGTTTCCTTTTTTTCCTAGTAGATAATTCTATTTCAATGGGTTTGCCTGTATGAAGGATATATGCAAAATTGGTAAGGTGAAGACTCTAGAGTCTAGCCTTCATATGATTATGTAACCCTGACAGGAATTGAGCTACCTTGACTTCTTGAGTCATCCATGTAGGAGCATACTTGACAAGGATTAAGAAATGTTAATAGTATGATTCCAGATCTCTGGTTCCTTGAGTACAGTCAAGAAACTCATTCATACGGTATGAACGATAGACCTTGTTTTGATAGTTCTTCTTAAGCTGGGTCTTAAGATAATCCCAAGTTGCAGCATTAGGATCAACATTGTTTTCCGTGCAATGGTATCTCCACCAAAGCTTGGCTATTTTCTCGAGTTTGAACTTAGCGATAATAGCTTTGTTTACTGCTGACAAATGGGCTAAGTCAAAGTAATCATCCATGCACTCAAGCCAATCTTCAAGAACTTTGCCTACATCTTTGCCTTCCCCACTAAAATTTCAAGGTTGAGACTTGCGAAGCATAGCATCGACGTCTCTAGTGATGATGGTGTGTTGAGGAACAATAGATGCATTTGCGTTAACAACAGCCGCATTTCCTCTAGGAGGCATGGTAATTTACTTCACCATATCAACCAAGGTCACACTTAGTAAAATATTCTATTCTGCTTGAAGATCCTAAATCAAATAGAATAGGCACTTATAGATGAGATGAGAAGAAAATAGGAGAAAAAATAATAAATAAATTAATCCAATTTTTATATCATAAAACTTTGAGTTTTCAAAAAGTCTACAAAGTGTCTTGAAAGTTTCTAATAAATCCTAATGGCTCTAACATAATGCACTCAGTAATATCCATTGTGACATCCTTCCACCAATGGAGTATAATTGTCCCATTCCTTGAGTATGTCTGATGGTTGACTCCAATAATCCTTTACGATCTTTGGCTAGAATATTTCTTTGTTTGGCATGTCAGTCATACCATTCCCGAGGAAGAGATTTTTTGGTTACAGGTACTCCCATTTTGGTATGGATAATCACCTTTCTGTATCCAAAATAGTCATCAAAGAAAGCAAATTCTTTTGGAAACACATCCGGTGTGTCCCATCCCACTGAGCTGTATATATTTGCACAATCTGCAAGGCACTGAGGTTTGTTGTAGGCATTGTATAATTGTTTTACATTGCGAGGATTGTAGATCAGTGACTTCCCAAATAAGTCAAAGAATAACTTCCAAGGTACGGGGCTATAGGAATGTCAATCATTTTTTTTGCATTGCCATCCCCATACATGAAACATAACAATGTCAAAGCATCCCATAGCCATTACTAAGGGAAGTATGTTTCTAGCCATCCACGTTTCCTTTGTCGGTCTTAGGGTAAGTTCATAAGTATTTATGTACAAAATTTGATGAGTGACTACAATCTCCGTTCCCAACTTAGATAGTATCCATTCAATACTCCCAACAGGCGAGGGGTTATGCTCAAGGGATCTAAACTCAGGGTTTCCTACATCATAATGATACCAAGATCGAAAGGTATTTGGTACAATGAATCTATAGACATCAACCTTTTCTTCTCTTCCCCATTATGTGTGGTAGTGACAAGTCTTTGTACTTCCACTCCAGTTTGGAATGCTCCTCCAACATAAGGTGAGAGAGTATATCCGCCCATATCCCTCGAGATAAGATATCAATCATCTACACATCCACCCCATCACTCAAGTTAGTAAGAATGATAAAGCAAGATTCAAACTCAATTATTATATCTTCAAAACAATATGTGTTATATCAAAATCAAATTTTTATAATCGCAGAAGACCAAAAAGATGCATAGTGTTTATAGGAAGATACATATATACGAAAGGGTCCAATGAACCAACTTTCTGGTTCCTACAACTGAGGTTCTACCCCTATATTTGTTCACATCTCGGGTGTCAAAGTTTAGAACTTCAACTTGTGCACTAAAAATCGTGTCTTTCTTTTCGTACCATTCTTCTCCCCGTGATACATCCTTGGGTGATCCAGTAAAGCAGTTTACATGAGCATGTCGTTTGTTTACATCATTTCTGTAGAAGTATCTACTAGAGTTCAGTACTATTGGTTGTGCTCGGGCAAAGTCACCAATGCACCTTGGTTTCTCGTAGTCATCAAAGGTAATGGTAACATTGTGAGGGTTGTATTTGAGGATAGGTCCATAGACTCTATTGAAGCAATCCCGGGTACATAATAGAATTGGTTGCCGCCATTTGACTTCCCAAACTCTGATTATGACCTTCTCACAAAAGCCGTATCTTTGGTTTAACATAAGGGCCTTCTTACTAAGTATGAGTTCACGACTCGGTATGTCCAAAAGAGAGCATAAGTTAAGGTAAAGAACATATCCTTGTACTTTAACATCGCCTTCTTGGATCTTTTCCTTCACCCAAAGTGGGTTGGTCATAAACCTATCAAGCACTTGTGTTCAATGTTCAGGCTGAGCTTCAACATATAACTCCCATGCTACGTAAGTGTTGGGTACAAGGTAATCTCTAATCCCCTTTGAAACTCGAACCACTTCAACTCCCCCAATGGAGCTAAATCCAGCCGCATAACTGAAAAAGACTCTTTGTGCAAAGTCACTCGGGAGGTCATCTAGAAAATTAAGAAGATCCATCTAAAACAAGACAATGAGAGAGAGAAAACTTACTACACAGGTGAACCAAAACTGTGTCTATGCTTCTTTTATTCATCAAACTTATTTTTTATGATTTCATTACAATATTATGGGTGTCTTGGAGCTAATTCTCTAAATATTCTTTTAACTCTCATAACAAGGTATACTCTCAGACCTCCCACACGAAATGTGGTCTGTAGTTATCTTCCAACTTTTCTTTTCCTATGTTAGTTGCAAGAGCTTCAAATTTCTTAGCAACTTCGGCAATTCTTAAAATTTGGGAACGCATCGTCAAGTAGTAGAACATGTCTTCTAGGACTAACCATATTCTGAGTTGAAGTAGCCTGAGGTTGGCAAATCAATCTCTTGGACTTTCGTCAATTTAGATAAAGAATTGACGGAAGGGTTTTTGGTGACAAGTAAGATAACTACAGTCAACACTCTTCCAACAAGTTGTGCTTCCTAGTATACCAAAGACTTTGGTGCCAATTTCTAAGTAAAAGAGTTTTTGTTCATCCATGGACAACTGTGTCGCCATATTGTTGAACACTATGGCCAAAACCTCATTCCCCTGGCTAAAGCATTCAGATGTCACTCTAGGAGCCATTTGTTACTACAAAACAAATATTCAAAGGTATTACAACAACGTTGTTTGAACACTTCAACCATAACTCAAACCAAACACTCCCACTCAATAAGACAAGTCAAACAAGTACCACCAACCAATGTCACTTATAGATGCATCATGAATACAATATCTTCTCTCACACGGCATGCATGAATGCGTGCATGATGCATAACTAACCTGACTAGTATCAGGCTTTAGGCTATCCCCATAACCTTAAACATTGGCTCTAATATTAGGTGAGAGATACCCCTCCCCAGGGGTCTATGCAAAAAATATACAATTTACACTTTTATACAATTTTCAATATACATCAGAGTTGCGGAAGCATTTGCCTAGGGGAGGAGTTCTCAGTGCCCAACCAAGCATGGAGTTTAGGCCATGAGCCGGACTGCATCCAGCCAACAAATCCCCAGGTCAATGACCCTTTAGTCTAAGGCTAAGCGATGTAGGTGATCCTAGCCTTGTAGCGACGCTGCCATGAGAAACATAACACGAGTCCAATCACAATAGCACTTTCCATATGCACAAACAATCTTTTTCAAGCAGTTAGACTGTACAGGGTCTCTACCCTTACACGTCTGCCATAAACCATCCAAATCACTTCATGATTCAATCCCAAAACCATAAACCATAATCCAATCACATCACACGGGCAAGCACTCCACCTAACTTGGGTATGGCACTACCAATCCCGCATAACCACTTTAGAACATAGCATGGCTACAAAAATTTCGGCAGCATAACCAAATCCAAAAAAAAAACATGAGCCACACATGCTTACACCATAGAATATCAACCATAATCCATAAGGGAATCTTAGCCATTGACCATGAATCATAATCACACTGAACCAACTCCCACACATGGAGTTTGACACATCCCCTGCAATCAATCGAAGTCTACACACATGTGACCCTTAAGACATGATTTTTTCATGCATAAAAAGAGCCGACCAGCAACTACTCATGATATAAAAGTCCAATCTTGACCACATCCAACCATGCAAAGTTGATAACCAACTCCCACACATGGAGTTTGACACATCCCCTGCAATCAATCGAAGTCTACACACATGTGACCCTTAAGACATGATTTTTTCATGCATAAAAAGAGCCGACCAGCAACTACTCATGATATAAAAGTCCAATCTTGACCACATCCAACCATGCAAAGTTGATGCATCATATCTACACTTCATCTCCCTAGCACATAGAGCTAGTTTTGACCTAGGAAGGTGGAAAGCACTCACAACCATGCATATGAGGCATCTACATCAATCCATGAGTTCTCATACATCATATGATAACATTCCACACCATGAACATGATGCAAAACAACTCCAACCTTTAGGTCAACCATAAACCATAACTTCACACATATGCAAAAAACAATTTTTTGGCATTTTTGAGAGTATGCAAAACATGCAATTGAAAGTATTCAGCCTCAAAAAATTGTATCAAGCTGATCTCCACAATATAAGCTATCACTCTATCACATCACTGCACCCATATGGTACTCACACAACAAACGGTAACCCCAAAAGAAAGCCGCTTTATTGATATCTGCATATGTGGTTCGGGATGTTTAACCATATACTCTCAAGTAAGTTTATGGCCATCTAATAATTGAAATCAACTCACCAAAACAAACCATAAAACATATAAAAATATCTCGATCGACTCACCACGTCATATGGTATCCCCCCCCCCCCCCTTGGTAGCACCCCTACTCGTGTAGGTAAAACCGGTTATAGAGTGATTAATAACTCGCATTCCCAAAGTGATAACGGAGACCTAAATTCATTTATCATCAAGTTTTTTCAATCTTTTCAATTGGTTAAGTGGGTTTGCCCATCCGGTGAATCTATATAGTGGTTCTCCAAGGAGCCTGGAATCAAAAAATTTGGTTGTGTAGTGGGCAGCAAGTTGTTTTTGACCATATCTCTCAGCTCGTGCGTGTTTTTCACGTGACACCTAAGAGAGAAAATTTTCCAAATGATCTATTTTAGCTCTGGCATTAGGATTCGCGCTGATTCATAAAGGTTTGTGATTTATGACCAAAACAGTGTTCCTACCGGCTCTATGACGTGAAACAAAAAGCGCTTTGTATGCACGCACGTGGTCAACGCATCATGTGCATAAATCAACGTGTTAAACATGATGAAATAATCATGGGACAACTTTCTATGTACTTAGTTGATCCATACATGCATTCATATGCGAAAAACAATCGCCGAGAGGGTGACTACTCAGAAAAACGACATAAAGAGAGAGAGAGAGAGAGAGAGAGAGAGAGAGAGAGATGAATGGCTATGGAGTTTAGAGCTTCTCACCGTGCTTTAGAATCGATTAGGGGCTGTCAAAAGGCTTCTTGCTCTGCCGCAAGAGAGCGGTGATGAGAGCTACGTAGAGGTATTCGCCACAAAAGGTTCGGGAGAGCGTGTACACCGTGAAACGAGAGAAGATAATAAGCAAGTAGAGAGAGAGTGTCCTCTGTGTGTGTGTGTGTGAGAGAGAGAGAGAGAGAGAGAGAGAGAGAGATCTTATGGAGATGATGATGAAGAGCTTGCACCACTCTGTATAATAGATACGTATAGCCTTGCGGTAGTAGACGCAACAGACGGCCCTGAAAACTGAGCACTAACCGGCAAGCTATAGGCAAGTGCAGTAGGCTGGAGTGGGCCCGAAACAGAGAGATCGTGCTAGTTCTCAGCCAGGAATAGCTCCTAGCTTTTCGGAAAAAGCTCTAGTCTTTTCTAAAAACAAGCCTTTGCTTTTGTTGGTCAACTCTCTCACTTACGATCTAATTTTTACAGCAAAATTAGCCATTTGAGCAATATCTAACCAACTAATGGAAACCGTAGCTAAACTATGCCACACTGTAATGTCTCGACATAATTATGACTTTCTCATATTGCCCCGACATATTACAATACCGCTTTTTATAAAAATATTTCTCGTAAAAATCAGGTCTGGTCTCGTTTTTGCTCCGAGTGATCATTTTAAATCCTACGAAGACTAAAATTAATATTTTTATATTTAGGTCATCATAAAAAGCATATTGCTTTTCAAAAATGTTGAAAAGCACGAAAAGCTAAAAAATAGCATAAAAAGCAAAAAAAAAACTAAAATTGAATCACTTGTTCCCTCGTCCACTGAAATAAGAAAGCGGATTTGCTTTTCACTAGAAAATACTAAAAATCATGAAAAACTATAAATAGAGTGAAAAGCACTCAAAAAGCAAATTTTTAAAAAATTAAACCATAGCTTTCTCGGGACACGTAGATTAAGGATCTGACCTTGCTTTTTGCAAAAAAGCACCTAAAAGCATAAAAAGCATGAAAAAGCTAAAAAAAGCGGATTTTTCCAAAACTGAACCAAACGTTCGTCTAACCTACTGGGAACATGGAAACAACCTTGCTATTTATTGTAGAACCTTCCAATACTATCAATCAAGCATCTTAAGTCAAAATTTAGCAAAATAGATATTGAAAGCTATTTTTTAATTTTTAGAGAGACCCAAAAATTGGGAATCTTACAGTGCTTCTTCCATTGTCCTTCGTGCTTGTGTGATAGGGATTGCTTCTAGGATGACGACAATAACCACAAGCGTGCCTACGATGACGACAACAACCACAAGCTTGCCTACAATGATGCGGGAAAAGGAAAAGGGAGGAGGGATTGGGGCCTTCTTGTCCAACCTCTTGGTTATACTTGCTTTTTAGCAAGTCCCCTGGAATTAGAGCTGATCTCTTGAGATAGCTAATTCCAGTGTTAGAAGCTTACAGCTACTGGTGATGTATTAGTTCAGATAGTAGACTGGACAAAGGAACAGAAACTGAACTGGAATACATCTATTGGAATAAGAACCAGACTAAGTACTGAGAATGATATTCAGATTCAGATTCAGATTCAGAGTAACTGAGTACAGAGTAGGTATACCTAGAATATACTGCACTGCTGTAATTGGAATTACAGATGCAGGATTACAATGAAGATGATGTGGCTTATGGACCAAAAGATGAATAGAGTACAGCTGACAAATGACTTAATGCTTGCCTGTAACTTATGCCCATAACTGCTGACAACAACTGCCAACCCAATTACAATGTAATGGGTCCTATTTATACGCCTTAGGTTTACCATGGTAATTATCGTAGTAATTACTGACTGATCCACTGCCCATCTCACAGGAGCCGGTTCCCACATAGTGAAACTGTCTCAGTCATCTACATCCTTTCCTCCTTTCTTGAATTTTGGCAAGATTCCAAATCTGAAAAGAAAATTTTACCATCTAATTTTGGTTTGAAGAGAAAAGATCCACCGTCTGATTTTGATTCTGGAGACTAGACTTGACCAATGATAGAGAGACAGCTAAAAAGGCTAGCATAGAGCTCTCATCATCTACACAGACAGATATCAACCTTCCAGCTAAGAAGGAAAAGCCCTCGATTGGATTCGGAGATGGAACTACCCAGTATCCTTCCACTGAACCAGCTGCCGTTTACCCTTTGGCCTGGATGGCGTCTGAGAAGTCCCAGTGCCAGCATTCTCCTTCTGAATGATTCTGTATAAATGGCCTCCTGCTCAAGCTGATCCTGCCTTTTCGTGGTCATCTCCACTTCATAAGGTGTAAGAGGATGATAGGTCCTGGTGTCAGGATCATAGAGCGTGCGTCTGCCTTTGGTGATCCTAGTTTTGGCCAGTTTGTGACAATGCAAAGCTGTATGGATCCATCCTTCTGGGAGAGGCTGATTGGTTTTAATCCGAGCTTCAAAAAGAATCTCCTCCATCTCTCTATACTGTGTTCCTAGGCCTGGTTTAGCCGTAATATTCTTTTCAGGCAATTTAGAGGACTCAACAGTAAGTTGGAGAGCATCATTGAACAATGTTTGCCAAGTTTTCCATTCCACAGTCGATCGCTCATACCAATCCTGGAGGTCATCAATAATCTTGAAATATGTAAGGCGATCGACTGGTTCTAGATGCTGAGGATAAAGTGCTAGAAAAAATCTTGGCAATTATGTCTCTCTTGCTTGTAAAGCATACAAGAGAACTGGGGAATCAGGCACAAATTCTAAGAAGTTGAGAACAGCCTGGTTCTCTTGCTGCATCATTTTTCTGGTTACTCTCACCAGCTGAAACAGTTTCTGGAGAGCAGTTGCTTGTTCTCCAATTGACATTCTAGTCTGAGGTCCTTTGCTGGTGGCTGTCTGATCTTCAAGAATGGCCTGCACCCTTTGATCCAAAACTCCTCTAGCAATTTGCATCTGCACCAAAACCTCTTTCAACTGATTCCTGACATCCTTCATACATTTGTATGTTGCTTGTTTCCCAACAGAAGTTCTAATTCTATAGCCAGAGAGCGACAATCTGCAATAGACTGTCGTTGCCAATGTGGATTGGTTACTCTCTCTTCAGTAGTGATTATCCATTCAGGCACCCTTTCCAACAGCTGGACTGTGCTGGGATGCGCAGGTAAATGGCAGGTCTTTTGATCCTGAAAAGCAACTGATTTCCAGTGCTCAACCATTTCCCTGGCACCGACATGCAGTCGTTGAAAGCGTTCCAGATCAGATAGGAGATCATCATCCTCCAGATATTGCCTAGTTATGGGAGCCCATTGATGCCTCAATCTCTTGTTTAGTGTGATAAACTGTAATGAATGTTGCTTATCAGATGTTGGTCCCTCAGCCATAACTTTACTTTTTCCTTTATCCTCCCTACTGTGTTGTGATTGGTGTGTTGGTGGACCCCCAGTGTTACTGGGTCGTTGTTCTTCTGGCTGTCGATTGCCTGACTTCTATCCTTCATATTGGTCTGCATGTGAGACTAATTTCCTCCAGTTGTCCCTATGCCACCAGTACCAGGTTCTGGAGGTGGAGATGGAGGAGAGGCATCATCATCATCATCATTAGTATGCCCTTCGTCGGGGTCATCCTCCTCCTTATCTTCTTCCTCTTCCTTATCCTCATCTTCTTCAAGGGAAGTCTGCTATTCAATATAATCTAGGATGGCTTGATTTGTCAAAGAATTATTATATTCAGCAACTTTGTCCTGCAAGTCACTCTGCATGGTCTCCATAAGAGACTTCAAGTTATCCAGATCAAAAACAACATTGCTTGATGGATTAAAATCTCAGCCAAGTTATTATAGATATATCTTTCAGTGAGGGTAGTCTTCAGAGCTTTATGACAAAGCATCAAGGAGTTGAAGTCAACTCTCTTCATTCTCAGCATAGTTTCAAACCGATCCACAACTCTTTGTGCTTCATCCTTTTCTTCCTTCATAATCTGCATAGCAGACTCTGCCTTAGCTAGCTTAATTTCAAGTAGCTTAATGGATCTCTCTGAATGATCTTCAAGTAGATTGTGGCGCAGATTCTGATTTTCTCTTGCTTCCTTCAGCTTCTCAATCTGGTCCTCGGCCTCCTTCAATTCAGCTTTAACCTTATTCAGTTCATCTTTTGACCCTGCAGCGTCCAGCATTTGTCCCATACAGTTGACAATAGCGTTCCATGAGGACTGGATGAGGACTGAACATCCATCATTGACTGTTCCTGGGTCAGAATCAGTTGGCTCATACATTGTAACAGGAGCCATATAGGGTAAAGCAGTATAATCAGATTTTTTGTAGAAAGAGATGCCCTTTAAGTGGATGGGTCTTCAGCTGCTGTAACCTTTCCTTCTTCATCAGGTGCAGAGCTTCTTCATTGTTTGGGATGGAGACGCCGCCCAGTAGGGTTGGAGATGCTGGACCTTTGCCCTTATCCAACTGTTCTGCTGACTTTCTAGAAGTAGTAGCTTGTGCCTGATCTTTGCCCCTAATCTTGGCCAATACTAGGAGTGACTGTAATATGTCTTGTTGACTAGTTGATTTTAGTGGTCTGATCAGTTTGTTTATCAGCCTGGCTAACTAGAGTCTTGTCAGTAGTCACTTTGTCTTCCGATATTTTTGTACCTACATCACCATACAGTGATCGGATATCATTTGGGTAGAGCTCATGTTTGAGGTGGATTGCAGTGATAGGAGCTGACCGAAGCGTTGCACTTCCATATTTCCTGTTTCTGATATCCTCCCATGGATCCTGTGGCCATGGTTCTTCCACTTCAAGAATTGGCATAGGTGCCTGTGAATACACCCCATCTGTTGTATTGGTTATCATCCTCGTATCCAAAGGTGTTTCATCTACCGAATCCTTTTGGTCTCCATCCTCGATCCCTTGCTCCTTTAACTCTTGGATTTTTTTGCGGATTAACACCTCAGTCCTTGGAGCAGTTGGAACAGGTGTTTCCATAAGAGCTTGGGCTGCCTGGATGAGCTCCTTGCACATCTTTAACCTCTCTTTTTCATACCCTGGGTGAGGATACATCATCCATCTATGCTCCTGGGTTTGGTTGGGCTTTAACCTAGCTTCATAAGCTTTCAAGATCACATCCAAAGGTTTAAACAACTTGTCCACCAAGACAGATCCTCCCGACTAGGTTACTGACGGTTTTGCTACATTGCCCTTTTCTTTAAGGTCCCTTTCCATCCTCAATTGTTCCTCTGTTTGCTACAATTTGGTTTCTAAAGCTGATTTTTCTTTCACTCTTTTGGCTTTAACCTTGTCCTGTTTTCCCTTCGAGGATTTCCTAGGGGTTCTAATAGACAAATTCTCTATCTCAGTTTGACTGGCTGCAATATTCCTTGCGGGCTCTTGTGCTTGTGCTCTCATTACCACGTTTATTGGAATGGTTGGTTCCATTTTTTATCCACTTGAGCTTGATACAATTTCGATTTTGTTCATGGTTGCTTTCCCTTTGTTGTTAGGGTTTTCTGGACAATGTGGAATGAGATGGTCATTTGTACACCCTTCACAGTACCCAAAGAATTTGATACGCTCTCCTTTGTGTGGACAACTCCTTGTCCAATGATCACCTCCGCACTCATAGCATGGTTCTACTGGTGGTGGAGAGGCTTGTGGAGCTCCCATCGGTTGTCCTGTTCTAGGAGGATATCCCCTAGGTTTGTAGTTTTGGGTTGCGATGAACATAAGCATATTTTCATTGTCCAAGTAGTGGTTTTTTGTTGTTTGTGCTATGCATGATGATTCTGACATCTCTTCAAAAACTATCCATGGAATTTGTCCATTAGAAGCATAGGTATTTCCGTCAAACCCTCTCTCATAGGAATTGTCTGAATCTTCTCGGTAGGAAACTACCCGGACCATACTTTGATCAGCAAGTGCTTCTATAGGTTGTGAAATTCTTACCATGGCCTTGTTTTCTTGGGGTAAAGGAGGCTAATGTTCCAAAACATGTTAAGCTTTTTTTGACACTTGGACTGCGTTGTTTGGTGCTACTTGGTACCTTGGAGGAGGTGGTAATTGTTGCCCTCTAGGTGGTCCATATTGTTTTTTCCTAACACAGTTTCTATTGTAGAAACATTCGTGGGTCTCATGGTTTGTCCATTTTTGTTCAATAGCACACCACTTCAGTACACGTTGTACATTTGCTCCTGGCCTTGGGTATATGTTGCACCACTGAGTTGGATGATCTCCTCCACAAGTGTCATATTTTTGTGTGGGCTGTTGTCGTATGTTTGGGTTCATCCTGTTTCCTTGGTTCATCCTTCGGATCACTTCCTCGATCACTTGATCAATGTCCGGCACAGTTGGGTTTTGCCAACCCATTTTCATTGTGGATTCACTAGTGGGTGAAGAGATGCTACTCGTCCCTTGGTCTGTGTCCTCCGTCACCTCCTCATATGCCTTGCAATTGTCTAGCAAATACAGTGCCTCTTTCATGACTTGCTCAAAAGTAACACATGGCTTTAAGTGCAAGTCTTTTTTGAGAGTGTCATTTTGCAATCCTTCTATGAAAAGGACTGACAGACTCTCATCCTAAGGTAGTTCTCTAGCAGGGCATATTTTTATGTGTTGCTTATATCGAAGTGAGTCTTCCTTCACCTTTTCCTTCTCCTTTTGTCTAAATGCATAGATCTAGGAGACCGTATTATGCTTAATTCCTCTCTTTGAGAATTCCTCAGCAAATTCTTGAAGAAGTTGCTTGATACTTGGGAATTCTCGGCTGTTTAATGGTTGGAACCAAGTCAAGGCCGTTCTTTCTATGGTCAATCCAAATCCTTCATATTGAGTATGGAAATAGGTTACATGTTCAGCCCTCAACACTTGTTTGAAGAATGATACATGAGCATACGGATCTCCCGATCCACTATGCTTTTTGGGTACGCACTTTGCCACTTGATATGGTCGCATGTGTCTAGACTCCACAACCATCCTAACCATCCTTGGTCCTCCTGATGCGGTCTCTCTAGGTTCATATTCTCCCCTTGGAACTACAATCGGTATCCTCTCCTCCGTACGTTCCTGAGGTCATTCTGTTTGATCTCGAGTAATAGTAGGAGAGATTCTAGTTGTATAAGTCAAATCAGGTGCTACACTGCCTCTCTGTGTGTGTTCATAGAAGCTCAAGACCCCGCTGATCCAATGGGCCCTATATTCGGGAATCGATGGTACCCAAATGAATCTTCCACTCTAGTTTTTATTGGACTTACATACCCAGTTTTTGGTCTCGTTTGAGTAGTCGTGGTTTTAACTTCTTTTGAATTTACATAGTATTGGTTGAGTGATCCACCAATATATATATATATCACTCTAGCTCCTTACGGTCCATAGGAGATTATTATTAGCCATGCTTATCCATTATGACCACTTGGATACTTCTCCCCTCTATGTATGTGAAAAAGTATAGTTTTTTGCGGTCAATCAGCTCCTTGATGCGGGGTTTATCGCATCTATAATAGAGTGTTTGCTCTACAATATTGAATTTATATAGCCCCACGTAAGTGTTGTCTATATTAAGCCACTTTGTCTCGTTAGTACACCTAAGCACAGCATTTTGTTTGTCCATTTTGGGTGGTTCATCTACCAACTCTTCATCTACCTTGTCCTTGGTGCCAGTCAATCCCTATTTTTCTACAATAAAAGGGTTGTAAACAACTAGGTACATCATCCCCTCTCAGTCAAAGTATCTATCTTTGTCATAGTCCACATCTACAAGGTCCTTGAACTCGCTTGGCTTGTTTTTCAACTTAACACAGTAGCGGTCCATTCCATCCTTATAGATTTTGCCTTTAATTACATTCTCAAATTGAAATTTTAGATACAACAATTTTACAGCAGGTGCAGGTTGTGAAGGACCTGTCCCCATGGAAGTTCCTTCCTTAGGGTTCACCTTATTGGATTCATCAATCATTAGGGTGTATGATCTTTCTGATGAGGTATCAGGAAAAACTTTCCTCTATATAGCCTCTTGAGAATGCAGTGGTCTTTGATTCTTGCTACCTTCAGTTGAGTGATTGCTCATTTGGTATATGACACTGGGATTCCTATTCTGGTACAATCTTCCTAATCGCAAATACATGAAGAATTGATCTTTCAAAATCCAAACCTTGTTACCTCATTGGTTGACTTGAATTCCCTGATTTGGTCTTACTTGTTGAGTCGTACACTCTAGCACTTGTAACCTGTCAAAAAATGCTTGATGGCTATGAGTTTACAGCCTTTCCTGTTAGTTCAGGCTTTCAATTGACGAAAATTTAATCAGATACTTCAATACTCCACAGTTTAGCTCATAGCATCAACAATTCTGGTCCAATTTCAATTTTGAAAACGGCACCAGGGTCCTGGGGACTGTCACTCTCTTTGGTCAAATCCTGCTCTTATTCTGACTTAGAGGAACATGGATCATGATCCATGTTGGGAGGCCAAACTGACTTTTCTTGGTACCAACAGAATTAGCAGGAATAGAAGGTTCTTTGGCACTAGAAATTTTTGAAAATGGATTTTTGCATTTAAGATTAGATCAGTTTTGGCACCTGCTCAGAATGCTTGACAGTTCTGGACTTTTGTCTTGATTTTGGATCTCCCAATTTAGTTTTAGAATGATCACTAGAGTCCCTGGAATGTTTCCTAGATGTGGTGCAAGTTTTGGATCAATCTGTGTTAGAGGAACATGGATTGCTATCCATGTACCTAGTTGGAAGATTGAGCTAAAACTTGGCACACAGCTTCCTTCTGGCTACCTCTTGTAAGATTTAGGGTTTTTGTAGAATTTGGACTTTTTTAGATCAACTAAAAGTCAATCCTCGTGTCTGTTTTAGTGGTTTCCACCTTGAGCTGTTTTATGCCCTTTTGACCCACTTTTTGAACTTTTTAGCACTAGTTGTTTAGAGAAAAGTACTTCAAATCTTATCACTTGTCCACCTGTCAAGTATCATATCAAAATCCCTAGAAGGTACATGTATCGCGATCCATGTTGGGCATCATTTTGACATGAGATTTGGTGAGTTTGTATTAGTGGTTATGGTGATACTTTTCCCCAAATCTTTTTGGATTTGACCCACTTTTTCCAGACCCAAAGCAAGATTTTGTGTCTGCTTTGCGGTCTTTTAACATCTATTTTTTGGTGTTTTGATTAGGTTTTTTTCACTTTTTTGATGTGGACCCTTTCGAAAAATTTGTTTCCTCAGTTCTTAGGAGTGTAGTGATCAATTATCATATACAAATGTCAACCAGGCACATGGATCGCGATCCATGTTTGGAAGCATCTGATCATGATTTTTCCTCCTGCTGGTTCCTTGCCTTTAATTGAACCCAATTCTCACCCCTTTTTGAATTTGGACAAATAAAAGTTCAGTTTTCCCAAATTTTCTCAATTTTCACGATTTTGTTCAGCTTAGCCCAATTCCTTGATTTGGATGTTCTTTTAGCACCCTATTTTTTACCAAACTCAGGATTCTGGTGTTTGAGAGTCAGTTCTCAGCAATGGAGACAGTTTCTACTCATTTGGCCAAAAGGTACATGGATCGCGATCCATGTTGGGCAAGCAAACCAGGAGAAATTTGCTCAGGTTTTCTCCATCAAGCTTGTATATCCCCTTTTGCCAGGTTCTGTTGAGTTTAGTTTAACTTTGAAGCTTTGACCATCAATTTTACAACTTTTCAGAGTTATGGTCTTTGGCACCAAAATAAGGTTATAGAAAGTTTTGTACCCTGATTCTTTTGGCCCCAATTGATGGTGGAATTTGTTACTTAACCTACTCCTATAACTGAAATATATGCACAAACATAAATGAATTAAACATTACAAAAATGACAACGGAATGTATGGTGAAACAGTCCTTTCCAAGCATGGAAAATCAAAGAACGATATATTTTTTGTACTTCACTCACAGCTTTCTTTGCTCATAAGGAGTAGCATTGGCTGGTCCTAGACTCCAGTCTCTACTAAGCACTAAACCTACGTCTAGCTGCTTTACTGTTTAAGTGTAAACGAAATGGGTGTCAAAATATTTGGAAAGGATTTTTCGTACAACTAGGTCACTCACCACCTAAGGATCGACTTCCTCGGCAATGCCGTTAATGTTAACGGGTCGCCGCGACGACAAGCATGTGCAACATAGCTTTTTGGTACTAACATAATGTCAATATGCAAGGAAGTGACTCTGGATAGAACACGGAGATTCAATGAGATCGTCAATCTCACCAAAGTGAACCTAAAGGACTATTCATACATCTACAATAGCAAATCAACCACTTCCTAGTCAAAAAATCAGTCTAGGTCCAATCTCACCGCTCTAGTTCATCACGCCTTTTCAGCATCCAAACGAATTTGGAATGCAACGAAACTTAAGGAGAGGTGTTATACCACACCTAAGGGAATATTCATACCAAGTTTTGCAATCGTCTGGGCAGGTACATAAATCACAATCTATCACAAAAAATATATAGAAAACTGAAGCAAAACTACATAGAAAGGTTCCCTTCAAGCTTAAAAACACTCTTCCAAGGTCAAAACATCAAAAAATAACCATTTAAGACTTCAAATCAATGCATTTAGCTCACAGACAAGATGTCGTGAACTACAATAGAATTGAGAATGATTACACTTAGATTAAAGATCAAGAGAGAAGGAACACAATGTGCTATTTGGAATCGAATTCTGATTACCAGACAAGGAGAAAGATTGATTACAATTTGCAACCGCAATGAATCTCTCAGTCGACGTCCAATAAATCCCAAGATAATGATAATGTGTGTTACAAAACTAAGCGTGTGGACGGACAAACTTGGGACCCTTTCCCATGGCCATTTGGCCACTTACATGGTTTGTAGGCTCAGAGAGACTAAGAGGAAATGGAAGACTATATTTTAATTTGAGAATCATCAATAGCAGAATTACACAACTTCTTTTGGAAAAATGATTGAGTACAACAAAGTTTGGTTTGTATCCGGCTTTTAAGTGACATTCCGCTGTATCCACCAAACAATTGCAAACTTTCACATGGTTCCGCTTGCTCATCTACATGATTGTTTAAACTAGCAACAAGCCAGAATAGGAGATGTGAGAAAGAAGGGCCTTCCTTGAGGAAGCACCACACACTCACACCATAGCCAAAAGAGAGATAGAGAGGGAGGGCAATAGAAGCACCTCTTTGAATTCCCCCTACCTATAGACTGGGGCAAAGATGCTAACCCCCTACCCTGGCATTTGACAATGGCTCAACATTGTAGGCTTGGCAAGAAAGAATCTTGCAACCCCTTTCCGTACAGGACTGCCTTCCGTCCATCCAATCTACCCCGAGAGAGAGAGAGAGAGAGAGAGAGAGAGAGGCATTGTCTCACGATGCACCAACCCATGGCCCCTTCTCTTCTCTCATTCCTCATTAGATACTCCTATTTCTTCTCCAACAAGGAAGGGCTTCCATCCAAGAGACATGAGACGATGCAAACAATCGGTTGCAATTAAATCATAGGGGGGGAAAATCTATATTCCTAGTCGTCCTCCTTGCATATTGCATCTCTCCTCTCCCCTTTCTCCTCTCCTCCACATACCATCTCTCTTTTGAAGGTGACATACAACTCTCCTTCCCCTCCACTTTCCCCTTTTGCATTCTTTACCACCTTACATTCAAGTCAATCAAGGTTCCCTATTACCTTTTAACGCAAAGATAAACAAGTGAAAGGGTCACAATGGCTTTCTAAAACAATAAGAAAGTAATAAAATCATTAGGTTGAGTTCAACTGGAATCAATATTCGGGAAAGGATTTCCTCAGCTTAGTCGTGAGCCAATTGAAAATCAAAACTAGCCCGTTGCAAACCATGGTAAAGGGAAGAAAAACTGGTGAAATATGTGAGAAAATAGTTCAAAAGTTATGCTAATTTTAAATTTTTGCTAGTATTTCCGGTTTGCTACTTTGGCCGATGATCGTTTAATAAAAGAGACTTTCCCCAATATTGATTAGAATTAAGTTATAGAATGCAAGAAAAATCAAGTGTGTTAGGTTGTGAAATGAAATGTGAAATTAGAAAAACAAATCATCAATAGATATATGTGTTTGTGTGTGTATGTAAATATATATATATATATATATATATATATATATATATATATATATATATATATATATATATATGTGTGTGTGTGTGTGTGTGTGTGTGTGTGTGTGTGTGTGTGTGTGTGTGTATCTATAGAATTTATTATAATTATGCAAGGTTAATGCAAGAGAAGTCAAGACATGTCACATGTGAAATGAAAGGTGAAATAAAAAGATCCATTTATTATTTTAGAACTGAAATACTCAAAACATTTAAGAGAAGTCTCCATCATCACACTTAAAATAACATTTAAGATAAGTCTCCATCATGGCACTGAAAACATTGAAAGTATGCCTAACCCGACTCAACACTAAGGCTTCTGTTAGAAAGCAAAAATAGATTAATCTCTTTACGATGAAAAGACTGTCACTCTCTTAAGTGAAAGCACATCACTTTTCCTTCTTGAAAGCCAAAAGCATCTTGGTAGATCCTTCATGAAAGAATTGGGTTCCCTAAATTTATGGTTTATTAAAAATTTACATGTTTGAATTCTCTTCTAATTGTAACATAGCAAAAATAGTAAAAATGCACCCTATGTATCAATCTTTCATGGGAGCAATTATTTAATATGGATTTTTAAAAGAATTGTTCAAATTTCTCTACTTAATTACCTTAAACATGTACAATGAGAGGCAACGTTTCATGTTAATAGAATCCAAAAGTGCTAGCTTCAAAATCATGATTGTGAAGGAGGGCCAGAGTGATGATCAAAATTTAGTAGATTAGTCAAGTTTAGCTTGTTTTGAGGGGCCAACTCCTAAAATTCCTAGTGACTAAGAGGTTTCGAACATCTATAGCTTTTTAACAAAAAAAGGGATGTGGTAGAAATTGGTATGTGTGTGTTTCTTTGGATGTTTGTTAGTGTAACAAGTGAAAGGGTCACAACGGCTTTCAAAAACAATTAGAAAGTGATAAAATTGTTTAAATTGTATCAGTGTTTGGAAAGGATTGCATCAGCTTAGTCTTGAGCCGATTGAAAATCGAGACTAGCTGCAAACCATGGTAAAGAAAAGAAAAACGGATTAAATATGTGAGAAAGTCATCCAAAGATTTTGCAAATCTCAAAATTTTTGCTAATATTTCCGATTTTTTTCTTTGTGAGGAAGAAACTCGATCAACAGTCGCTTAATAAAAGAGACTTTCTTGAATGTTAACACTAATTGGAATCTAGATATAAAATGCAAGAAATGTAAAGCCATGTGAAGTTGTGAAATGAAAGGTGAAATAAAAAGAACTAATTAATATATATGTGTGTGTGTGTGTAGAATTTAAAGCTGAAGACAACTTGGCTGAGCAGCAACTCAAGGAGATCAAGAGGGTGAGGTTGATATCCATGGAGATCTTCCTCCCAGCCAGAGTCCGCCAATCAAGCACATTTCTTTAGGGTCTTGAAAATCAAGAAGAGCCAAGGCTCCATAGACTCGCTCACAAATGAGAATGGGAATGCTATAGAGTGATGAGTGCGCGTGTGCGTATACGGAGTGTGTGCAAGAGAGGGGAAGAAGAGAAATGGGGAAAGGGGAGATACACAGGCAGCCACTGTGTGGGTTAGTGGAGAAGAAAGAGAAGAGAGGTCAACTCTTCCTCTTTCTCTCCCTATATTGAATAGGGGAAATTAAAGTGTACAAGGGTGGTTTCCCACGGCCACCTGGCCTACACCCCAACAACCTCCCACTTGAAGGTCATGGTGGCCAATAGTGGCATTAGTGTAGTTAGTCTATACAAAATTGATGAAGCATTGCCGAGGCTTCATCCTACACCCATAAGTTCTATACAATGTGTAAATCGCTTCGAGACTAGGCTCTTTGTGAGAGCATCTGCGGGGTTGTCGTTAGTGTGAACCTTGACAAGCTCGATACGCTTGCCAGCCAATGCATCTCGTATGACATGGTATCTGACCTCTATGTGTTTCGACGTTGAGTGAAACACTGGATTCTTTGCCAAAGCAATGGCACTCTGACTATCACAATGTAGTACTGGAACCTCGTGAATGCCCAAATCTCCCACTAGACGAGCCAACCATATGGCTTCCTTGCTGGCGTCAGACGCAGCAACATATTCTGCCTCAGTGGTAGATGAAGACGTGCAATCTTGGAGACACCATCTCCAAGAGATAGCTGCTCCAGCAAACATGAATACATAGCCAGATGTGGATCTTCTACGGTCCACGCAACCCGCATAATCTGCATCCGTGTAACCTACAATAGATGCATCACTGTTTTCGAAGCGTAAACACTTGCTAGCTATACCTTTCAAATATCTGAGTATTTTCTTCACTGCTTCCCAATGCTTCTTGCCAGGGTTTGCCATGTACCTACTAACCACTCCCACTGCATGTGCAATGTCTGGTCTTGTGGCTACCATAGCGTACATCAAACTGCCAACTGCTGAAGAATATGGTACTTTCACTATTTCCTCTTTCTCAGCCACTGTCTTGGGAGAGTCTTCCTTGCTAAGTTTGGAGTATGCTTGCATTGGGGTACTCAATGACTTCCCCCCTTGCATACTAAAACGGTGCAAGACTTTGTGAATGTACTTTTCTTGAGATAATTCAAGAAGTCCACGTTGCCTGTCTCTCTTGATGTGCATACCAAGAAAGTGATTGGCATCTCCCAAATCCTTCATGGAAAACTGAGTGCTTAGCATCTTTTTCAACTGATTGATTTCATCAATGGATTTTCCTGCTATAAGCATATCATCTACATACAAGATCAAGATGATTAAAGAACCATCGTTCAACCTTTTTGTGTATAAGCAGTGATCCTCTAGACTTCTTATGTAACCCTGAGACTGCATGAATTTGTCAAATTTTTGATACCATTGCCTTGAACCTTGCTTGAGGCCATAGAGTGCCTTTTTAAGTCTACAAACCAATTCTGTCCTCACTGGTTTGTGGGTTTCACATATGAATCCCTCTGGTTGTTTCATGTAGACATCTTCATCTAAATCCCCGTGAAGAAATGCTGTGTTCACATCCATTTGGACAAGTTCCATGTCCTGGATAGCAACCAAGCCAAGCACGGTGCGAAGTGTAGTCATCTTGACTACTGGAGAGAAAATCTCATCAAAATCCACACCTTTTTGCTGCTTGAAACCCTTGGCAAGTAGACGAGCCTTGTATCTAGGCTCGGGATCTTCCGTTGTATACTTCTTTTTGTATACCCACTTGCAAGGTAAAGCATTTTTGCTTTTTGGTAATTCAAATAAATCCCATGTCTCATTAGCAACAATCGAATTGTATTCTGATTGCATAGCCTGCTCCCACTTAACGCTATCCTCCATTTGTATAGCTTCTTCGTAGCAGGTTGGCTCTCCACTGTCAGTGACCAAAATGTGGTGTATACCCGGCTCAAACCGCTCGGGCGCACGTGATACTCTCTCAGAGCGTCTCAGTGCCTGACTGCTGGACTCTGCTCTCTCCGGAGCAATAGTAGTATCTTGCACTTGAGGAGTGGGTGCAACACTACTGAACTGAGTTGGTTCGGAGGCTACATCCTCTAAACGAACACGTCTGTACTCAACATCTTTGATGGGCTTCTTGTGCATTTTTTATTCATTGAAAATCACATGTGAGCTACGAATGACTTTGTTTGATTCTGGGTGCCAGAGACGATATCCCATCTCTCCGTTTGCACCATAGCCAATAAAGATGCATTTGTGTGATCTGGGATCTAACTTTCGACGAAGTTCTTTGGGCACATGTGCATATGCTTCACATCCAAATACACATAAATGCTCATAGCTTGGCCTTTTGCCAGTTCATAATTCCTCTGGAATTTTGAAATTCAAAGAAGAACTAGGTGATCTGTTGATGATGTGCAGTGCTATCAGAATAGCTTCCCCCCAAAACTCTGGAGTACGATTCGCCATAGACATCATAGAGACAACTCGTTCTTGAATCGTACAATTCATTCTTTCAGCTATCCCATTTTGTGCAGGTGTGTATGGAGCAGTAAACTGCTGACGAATGCCTCTTCTATTGCAAAAATCCTTGAACTGTGTGGAGACGTATTCTCCACCATTGTCCGTGCGAAAAGCTTTGAGCTTTGTTCCTGATTGGTTCTCAACCATGGCGAGGAATTTTTGGAATGTCAAAAAAACTTCTTCCTTACGCTTAAGGAGATACACCCACACCTTTCTGGTAGAATCATCTATGAATGTGAGAAAGTAGTTCGCCCCCCCTAGAGTTTTATGTGGCATTGGACCACACAAATCACTGTGCACCAAGTCTAGAGGTTTGCCTAGTTTCTTATTCAAAGGCGAAGATGTCAATGTAGTCTGTTTGCCATACAGACAATGCTCACACAATGGAAAGTCCGTGTAATCTAACACAGGTAAGTAGCCAAAACGCTGAAGTGTTTTCATTCCCTTTTGGCTAATATGCCCTAGCCGGCTATGCCACAACTCAAGAGACGGCAGCTCGGCAACATAGATAGAGTGTTCGTCGACACTCGAAACAAACAAAGAGTACAGGGATCCGTTTTTATTGCCTTTCATCATGATAAGGTTGTTCTTGCGGATCATCCAAGAACGATTACCAAAAACTGTAGTGTAGCCAAGATCATCCAATTGCCCTATAGAAAGTAAGCTTTTCGTAAGCTTGGGCACATGTCTGACATTCTGCAGCACAAAAGTAGTGCCATTATGCATCTGAAGTTTCACGTCACCAATGCCAATAATGTCAAGCTCATAGGAATCACCAAGCTTGACTATTCCATGCATGGATGCATAAGAGGAAAACCAGTCTCTATGCGGTGTGACATGAAAACTTGCACCAGAATCAAGGATCCAATTTTGTGCATAACCCTCATCCTGTGCAACCAAAGCATCTGGGGTGAGATCTGAAGTGAAAATGAGAACATCTGAGGCATCTGTTGTCACCTCAGCATGAATCTTTGTGGGCATAATGAGCATCACTGGAGGAGGAGCATCCTCTACTGCAGTGGTAGGCATGGGAGACTCGACAATGTTGAGCTCCTCAATTTTTACTGTACTTTTGCCTTTTTCAGAATTATCCTTTTGCATGTTTTTCTGATCTCTTAGGAAACTACGACAATCCTTTTTGTAATGACCCTTCTTGTGGCCATAGTAACACTCGACATTTTTGGCATTGCGGTCTCTACTTTGGTTCCTATGTCTGCTAGGACTACGAGGATTTCGCTCTCTACTTTTGCTTTTGTATTTGTTCCTGTCACGGCCT
This sequence comes from Adiantum capillus-veneris, assembly GCF_014529385.1. Lineage (NCBI taxonomy): Eukaryota > Viridiplantae > Streptophyta > Polypodiopsida > Polypodiales > Pteridaceae > Adiantum > Adiantum capillus-veneris. The sequence goes on along the minus strand of NC_140932.1, from coordinate 108,589,620 downwards.
CTTGGCTTTGTTGAACTGCCAGCCATATATGCATCTCCATGACTAGCATTATCGAGAGATTTACGACGAATCTCTTTAGTGAGCAACGCATCTGTGACAACATTGAATTCTAACTTGCCATTCGGAGTCGAATTGCTAATGGCTGTGCAAAAGATATCCCATGAACTGGGTAGAGAGCATAATAAGAAGATAGACTTGAGTTCATCGTCAAACTCCTTAAAGCCCTGAGATGTCAGCTGACTGAACAAGGAGTTGAACTCATTTAAATGACTGGAAACTATGCTACCTTCTTTTATGTTGAGCTTCATAAGCTTTTTCATGAGAAAAACTTTGTTGGATGCACTTTTGCTCTCCCATGCGGAACATAAGCTATCCCAAAGTTCCTTGGTTGTTTTCTTCCCTATGATAGTGAAGAAGACTGACTCGGCTAGATGTAGACGTATCGTAGCCATGGCTTTTGTATCCAAAAGCTCCCATTGAGCTTATGTATAATCATCATCCTCTGCGCGCTCTTTCAACGGTTCTGAGAGGCCTTTGTTTATCAAAACATCTTTCATGCGCTCTTTCCACATGGTGAAGTTGCTGCCATCGAACTTCCGAATGAAATACTCCTCCTTTTCTGAAGAAGAAGCCATCGCTGATAAGAGGGTTTGAGAGGTGCCAAACTATGGCGAGAAGCTGTAGAAATTTGGGCAGAGTAACCTTTGTATCGGGAGTAAAATCTCAACCGAAATAGACTCAAAAGTGCCAACTATGGAAGGCACGACTCGCGGGAAGTAAATCCGGCAGAGTCTCCTTTGTATGAGGAGTCAAAACTCAACTCAAAATGTATATAAATGTGCCAACTGCACTAACTAGGCATCTGTTGCACAAAACCACTGCTATGTGAGTGCCAACTCGGCATCAAAAGCATAAATAACCGTCCAAATACATATCCTATGGCGAGCGTACCGTAAAGGGGAACTCCAGCTACCTGTATCACTGAAAGTGTCTCAACATTCGAGCACACCCCAGCTCAAAGAAAACCTCACACTATTGACCCTCCAAAAGGCTAATGCAGACACAAATGGACTAGCCACAGTCTCAGAAAGGGCTCTTCTGGTCCGAGTCTCAGAAACGGCCGGGAAAAACTGCCAAAATAGCCAAGAATGGCTCCACACATAGTACAGTGGGCAGTGTCCGCAACTCAACGTACATGAGTAAATCGCGCTTAAACAGGCGCCAAGAACTGCTGCATGCAGTGAAAGTGATCCCTGCGGGGATATCTGCGCTCAAAAGAGCTCAGTAGCACTCTGTGTGCTCACAACAAAATGCATCTGTCAATGCATGTGTCCGGAGAGAATCTACTATCAAAATGACTGCCAATTCGCCAAAGCACTGTGTCTGGTAACCTGGAGAATCTGTGAGTGAATGGGCTGAAAAACCCACCTGTAGCCTGTAACTTGCGTGTCGGTGTCGCTATGTGCCGATTTCTGCCGCCAGGCAAAAATATGCTAGTCGAATAGCCGCCAAAGGTGTCGTATCCGTAAACTGTGTCGTATTGCGCGATCGGTGCGCTCGGTGCCGATGCCGGGTGCCACTCCTCTATGATAGAGGTACCTCACCCGCGCATGTCGCAAGCACGGTCGTCGATCGCGGGAACGCGCTCGTCCTGGGAAAACGCCTGGTGTCTGGGTCAGATGTCGGGGATCCACCGGAATGTGCAGTGTCGAGCCGGTGCGCATGAGCGGTGTCGATGCCGATGTCGCCTTCCGTCGCCAGGCGGAAGTGGGTAGCCGGGTAGTTGTAAAACACTAATGCTCGTCGCACTCGGTGTGCGGACATCGAAGTCGAGTGACGATGTCAAAAAAGTCGATGACAAAGTCAAAGAATCGTTGATGTCAATGATGAGACTCTGGTCTCTCTCTCTCTCACTCGCTCAAACTCACTATCACTCTCTCTAAAGCTGCACTCAAGCCACAGTGGAGAGTCGGGATGAGGAAGAGCGAGTCGAGAACCTGTGGGATCAGCCCCTTGCACACACAAAGGTGTGTGTGGGGCTCAGATTAAAAAAAATCAAAAATCTTGCAGTGTGAGGTTCTACCAGAATTGACCGAGAGAGGCCGAAAGGAGTGTGTGTATATGTCGATCTCTTCCGGCTTGACAGGCTCGCTGCCCTACGGCACTGTGTGTGTGAGAAACACCACCACAAGCTCGCAGTCTCTCTCAGTTCTCTGGTTGCATCACCTGGTTCTGTGGCTGCATCACTACGAGCTCGACTTTTCCAATTGCTCGACCTCCCGATTTGATTGCAACCCGTTGACAAATTGGGGGTGTGTGTTGATTTTGCCAACGCTGTCCACCTTGCCCTCCTATGCTCGACTTCTACAGATGCCTCGATTGTGCTCGACTGCCCTTGATTCCCTTTCAAGTTTTGTTATGCTCTCTTAATTCACTTGCTAGAGCTACTGGACATGCCTGCTTATACACACACACAGTGTGTGTGTGGTTCTTGCAAAGCTCACGGCCTTGGTGCCTCAATTCGATTGCAGCTCGTCCTGCCCGTTCTCACAGCGCTCACGAGTAGCCCGATTGCCCTCAATTCCTGCAAGCTCAAGTTCTCCTCTATGCTGTATTTAATTTGATTCTTGCAGATATGTATACTATTGAAGTTCATGCCCGACTCTTCCTCGCAAGGCCTTGCCGGCATTTCATTTCACTTTGCTCGCTATTACATAGACTGTGTGTGTATGTGTGGTTCTTGCAAAGCTCATGAGCAGCCCATTTGTCCTCAATTGAGTAGGACAACCCGATCTTCTCCCATATCTGCAAGCTTCAATTCAATGCTGCCCTTTGGTGCTCACGGGCTTGGCTGTCTTGAACTGCGTGTTGCACCCCTCGATTTTCGATCGACTGCAGCTCTCTCAAGCCTTGCTTATCTACCCGAAATGCTCTCACTCTGCTTCTACTGCAATGTGTGTGTGTGTCTCGATCTCTGCTCGGATCTGCAGCCTAATTCTATCCTCACTGGCTGCTCCTTTTCTCAAGTTTGCAAGCCTTTCAATGGCTTGCTTCTTTGCCTAACTTCACCCAATGCTCTCGTTGCTTTCCAAGCATTGCTTCAATCAAGCTCTCTTGTACACACACAAGGTGCCGATCTTGCTTTGTTGCCCCCAAGCTATGAAGCTCTATGAGTGTGTGCAAGCGGCCGTCTCCATGCCGAAGGCTCCGAGCTCCGCGACTCCTCCTAATCCATTCGATCCAGCTTCCATGGTTGATCTACATGCTCCGATCTCAAGCTTTCTTTCGACTCCCTCTCTCGAGCTCCGAGCTCCAAGCCCGGTTATGGCTGAGCTCTCTCCTGTTCTTCAAGCTCCTGCTATGGCTACCTCTCGCCGTGCAAGCTCCGTGATCTGCAACTGCCACCATTGTTGTTCCCACCTGAGCTCTGATACCAATTGATGAGTGCGCGTGTGCGTGTACGGAATGTGTGCAAGAGAGGGGAAGAAGAGAAATGGGGAAGGGGGAGATACACAGGCAGCCACTGTGTGGGTTAGTGGAGAAGAAAGAGAAGAGAGGTCAACTCTTCCTCTTTCTCTCCCTATATTGAATAGGGGAAATTAAAGTGTACAAAGGTGGTTTCCCACGGCCACCTGGCCTACACCCCAACATAGAGGACCAAGACGGGATGGCTAGGATGATGCTTGATGATCTAAGCCAAATTATAGGCCAGCCAGAGAACCGCTCTCAAGAAGTGGAGGAAGCCAGAGCAACCGTGCTCGAGAGTGTCACTAGGAAACTCCCCAACTTGAAGCCAATTGTTATGAGATGGCCCTTTCTGAAGAGGAATGCTCGCTTGCATTGCAAGCTCTTGGCAAGGAGAATTCCCATGGGTGGGATGGCTTGACCACGGAATTATTTAGGGAGTTCTAGGAGGACCTCAAGGTCCCTATCACGTATATGGCTAACCAAGGTTTTGTCATTGGGTCGTTGGGTCCCAGTGTGAAAAGAGGCCTTATCAAGCCTATCTCAAAACAGGTTTGTTGCTCACATCTAAAGCACTGGCGTCCCATAACTATGATGTATGTGGCATACATAATCATTGCCAAGGCAGTCTCTCTTAGAATTTCCCCCCTCCTGGATAAAGTCATCTCTCCTCATCAGCACAAGTTTATCAAAGGAAGATAAATATATGACAATATCTTGACGGCAAGGTGGGCATTGAGTACACAGCCTTCACAAAGCCGGAGTGTATTTTGCTTTAGCTAGACTTGGACAAGGCTTATGATAGGATTATGTGGTCCTTCATTGAAGATGTCATGAAAGCATTGGGCTTTGGGTCTCACCACTGTCGACTTATACACACTCTGGGTGCAGGCAACCAATCGGAGCACTTAATTAATGATAGAATTGTGGGCTCCTTTGAAGACAAAAGATCTATCAAGCAAGGGTGCCCCCCTGGACCTTCTTCTTTTTGATATTGGGTCGCATCCTCTAATTATGATGCTCAAAGCTATTGTTGAGCGAAGGGAAATTCAAGGTTTAACTTTGCCCGCTAACAACCAGCTTCTGGCCAAGATGTTTGCAGACGACTCTCTCCGCTTTTTGAAAGCCTACCCTCAGGTACTCAAGAAGGCCCTTGAGATTGTGCAAGCATTTGCTTTGGCTTCGGGGTCAAAGTGTAGTATTGAGAAGTCTAGATTGTGCTCTCTTACGAAAAATGACACATTTGATCCATTGGTCTGGTCAAGAGAGAGTGTGTTGAAAGGAAGGATCTTTCATCATTTGGGTGCCCCCTTGGGACTGGAATTTACACCCAAGCAAAGGATTCAATGGGTCTTGGAGAAGATCCAAAAAAATTGAGAAGATGAGAGTATGTGTTGCTTCCCTTCCAAATTCAGGTCAGAGTGATCAACTCATTTATGCTTCCCTATATTGCCTTTACCAGCCCGCTCCTCAAAATAGCCAAGTGTAATTGGAAGAGTTTTTAAAACCTATTAAAATATTTTTATGGAGGAACAACACTAAAGCCTCATCATTGTGGCAATGGGCAAAGTGGGAAGGTATCGCTCGACCGTTGGTCCAAGGTGGCCTTGGAATTCTCAACCCGGAAGTTCATGTTGAGGCCCTCTGTGCCAAGTTTGTGATTTCAATTGCAAAAGAAGACTAGTCGTGGGCTTTCATGACCAAGGATATGATAGACAAGGCAAAACTTTGCTCTGATGGTGGTTAGTGGAATGGGCTCGAGGTGCACGACAAACTATTAGCCCTGACGTGGTCTAGCCTGAGATTGGCTGGCATCACAAGAGAGCTAATGTTAAAGTGCAATAGAGCATCAGGGGTATTGGAATGGGGCAAATTAACTAGATACTTCCAAAACTCCATGTGTCACTAGTCCCCTTGGTTGTCTAAAGTTGCCGGTGTAATCCTTAACCCTTATTGAGAAAAACTATAAGAAGGATCAGCAATAAAGGACTCTAATGGTTGAGCCACTTCTGGGATAGAAACAGCAAGTGCTAGAAATCCATTGACCAGGTGGTAGCCCAGTTTCAACTCAATGGCATGGAGAATCTGCTTGTTAGTATAGTAGTACAAGGCATGTTCAATATTCTAATGTCGATCTCTGAATCTACTTTTGAGTGGAAAGCTTGGAAATGGCCTTTCAGTAGCCATTTCTTTAAACCTCATACCAAAGGAAATTTACCAAGTGTCAATACACGAGGCTGATTGGTTTGCCCCATTGAACAAGAATTGGAAGAAGCGATGGATGGAGGCTAGATGGGTTGAGGTCACAAAGACTCTCACCATCCGATCACGTCGTGGCGTGTAAAGGTTTGGGCGCTTGGTAACCCCGCATTTTGACTAAGTGTTGATGTAGCCTTCTATCCCTCAAGGCTTGACATGAGCTTGAGGCTGCTTTGTAATTTTCTTTGTGACATTTTGTTACAACAACTACTCACAATTGTGAGTTTTGCACCAAAAATAATAATAATAAGGTCAAAGAAGCCATCTACATGTCTCATTTCTTTGAATCTTGGAACCTATAGATATTTTCAACCTTCAACTTTCAACCTTTAAAGTTTAAAAAATAGATTAGAGGTCTTGCTGGTTCACAATCTGATGAAAGAGCTTGACAATATAGTGATGCCTATCTATGACTCGGAGTTTGTCTGGAATGCCTGGAAATGGCCCGGAAGCAGTCTCTCATGGAAACCCCATTATAAAGACATTTACCATACAATGATGCATAAGAAGAATTGGTCTAGCCCCCTTAACAAGATATGGAAAAAACAATGGCCGGAGGAAAGTTGGGAGCAAGTAATGGAGAACGTCTGGAAGCCAAAGGTTTTGCAGCACATGAAGGCATTTTTATGGAAGGTAATTTGGGGTGGTCTACAGATGGGGGTGAAGATTCAGGAAAGAGGGATTGGGTCAGATTGATGCTTGGGGTGCAGGTTGGCTAGTAAAGATCTGGCTTACCTCTTCAAGGAT
>NC_140932.1:108570649-108578149 GCF_014529385.1 Adiantum capillus-veneris | reverse complement strand
CCTCTATATTCTCAAAGTAATCTCACAAAATGCTCACTCTAATTCTCTTAATTTCGCTATTCTCAAAGTTCATAGGCCATTTCCATTAGATTGGAATCAAAACATTTGGTTTCTCTTTTCTTGCTTAAGAAGAGAGGTCTTTAAGTACCCTATTAATGGTTGATTTTGCTAATTATATTAGGGTAAGTGGGATTGGGATCTATTATTGGTTTTGTTGAGCCCACTATGCGGGATATGGTGCACACCTCAAGATCTTTGGTCTTATTAATGGGGTCTTTTTAGACTTGCCTATGGCTTTACCATTATTGATCCATAAGAAGTCCAAAATAATCTAGCCTTCAACAATTCTACAATATTAGATCCACTCCACTACTCTCTATAATTAACGAATTTGAGCCATGGGTGTAGATACTTAAGTGCTGATTTTCAAAGGCTAAGAGGAGTAGCAACTAAGGTTTTGAATTTCCAAAGAATACACTAAGTAAACACATAAGTATAATTATAATACATAAGTAAACACATAAGTATAATTAGAATGGCTGACAATAACCAAGAGAGTAGATTGAACATTGATAACTTCGATTTTGCACATAAAGGTGCTAATGATGATGCCCCTATGTTTGTCAATTATCTTGTTACTAGGTTGCAAAAAGCTATGGGCAACCAAGGGGAAACCCTCCTTTACAAGCGGAAGCTACTCAACAGCTTCGTGCTTATGGGATTTCCCTTCATCTTCAAGAGGAGAGAGAGCTTAGGAGCCCTCTGGATGAGAACCCCCAAAGAAGATTGTCCCCCATACGAGAGGAGGAATCCAAAGAACAAGAAAGTAATGAATCCCTAAGTTCCTCTAAAGATGTGCCTCCACAAAGACGGCACTCTAGACGATCATCAACTCCTCCCAAGAGAAAACGGTCAACACACAGTCCTTCTCCTCGTCACTCCAAAAGGGAAGAGAGGAAACAAAGGAAGAAAAGTTCAAGAAAGAGGTCACCCTCTTCTCATTCTTCTTCACCTTCCTCCTCTTCTGATGAAAGCTATGGCTGTTCTCCTAGAGAATACAAGAGGGGAGGACATCGCAAATCATACCCTGCATGGTGAAAGTCCCAAAAGCAAGAAGTTCAAAGAGAAAGGAAAGAGTATCTCTATTCTCACCTATGACAGCACTTTTGGTGCCATCAACAATGTATTGGCCTTCATCCAGCAATTTGACGCGGCCTTTGGAGAGGAGGGCTTCACGGAATCCTCCAAGCTACACCATGTAGCTATGCACTTCCTTCATTGAAACTGCGAAGCCCCAAAGACATGGAAAACTCTACGAGTTTCCATCATGAAGCAAGTCCTTGCAAGCGATGCAAAGGAAAAAGTACTTACTGAATGGCTCAATTTGAAGCTTCTCTCCCATGAGTCTATTCACAAATATGTGGACAAGTTTTGGAATTTACATTTCAAGGCTACTATCTTCCAAAAGATAGGCTTTGCGAGAAAAAGCAACAATTTTTTGCGGGGTTACTTGAAGAAATGGCCGAGTATGTCAACTCCCGATGGCCTGATCCTATCATCGAAGCAATCCACCACACCATGGTTGCTTCCCGCATAAATTTACAACAAGGGGCTAGACAAAATGTCAAGCCCATGGAAAACAAAGACAAAAGTGATGCACGGGGGAAAACCAATGCCCAAAACCCAAGGCAATTCCAATAACAACAACAACAACAACAATCGGTTCAAGGAGAAGGGAGTTTACAAAGGTAAAAACAAACTGTCTCCTTAATAGATTGAAGCTTTTCGCAAGGACCATAAGTGTTTTAATTGTGGGGAGCAAGGAATGGCTATCGTTCTTGCCCCAAGAGAAATGCCCGAAGTGAGACTCCTAGAGCTTCCACCATCAAAGCTCCAAAAGAGGATGCTCATTGCAAAGGATCACCTTTCTTCTATGCTTGGGAAAAGGTAAGGAAACATGATGCCTTCATCTTGTTTGACCTTGGCTCTACTCACAACTTCATATCAATGGAATTGGCCGCCAAGTTGGGCATTCAAGCTTTTAAGATGGGAGATACTGTAACTGCTGACACAACTTTCAAGGGGCAGCCTCCGTTACTCCCTTGATTGGTTAGTTGAGGCTTCATGTCCAAAGCTATGTCAACAAAGAAGACTTTTTCATCTCTCCTCTTCAACACAAGAATGCTATCCTAGGGGCACCATGGTTCAATCGCATGGCTTCCAACATGAATTTCCATGAAAGGAGAATCTACTTTACCTACCGGGAAAAGAGCATGTATATAGATGCTAATGAGTTTGGTCGTATTATACCACTTGTAAATTCACCAGCTTTTGATAAGTTGATGAAAAGCTCAGTTTCTGCGTACATGATTTTTGTCAAAGAATCCACTAATGATGCTAATGATTTATCAAATAAAAATGGTAGGAATTAAGAAGAGTTAGACTTGTCTACTTTTCTAAATGGATTCCAAGATATTTTTATCGATGATATCCCTATGGACTTACCTCCAAAACGAGGGGATGATGACCATCACCTCCTTATCGAGTTTCCCAAGCTTAACAAGAGGAGATCATGAGGCAAGTACAAGAATTGGTAGACAAAGGGATGGTGAGGCCTAGCTCCTCTCCCTTTTGTTTATAGTCCTTCTAGTGCAAAAGAAAGATGGTACATATCGTATGTGTGTGGACTATCGAGCACTAAACCATACCACTATCAAAAATGGATTTTCCATGCCTCGGGTAGAAGATCTATTTGATAAGCTACAAGGCTCTACCTACTTCAATAGGATTGACCTTAAAAGTGGCTACCATCAAATAAGGATAGTGGATGAAGATATCATAAATACCACGTTTCGTATAACGTTTGGTCTTTATGAATATCTAGTCATGCCTTTTGGCTTGACCAATGCATTAGCCACATTTAATCATTTGATGGAGAAAATATTTAGACCCTACCGCAAGTTCATTGGAGTGTTCTTTGATGATATCATCATCTACTCCAAGTCCTTGGAGGAACACAAGCAATATCTCCAAGTGATTTTTCAAGCTTTGATGGAGAACAAGCTTTTTCTCAACCAAAATAAAAAGTAATTTTTCCTTCAAGAGATTCAATACTTAGGTCATATAATCTCTCAAGATGATACCCATATGGATCCATCAAAGTTAGAGGTAATAAAAGCATGGCCTAATCCAAGGAATCTACATTAGCTAAGAAGCTTTATTGGTATGTGTTCATACTATAGACGCTTAATAGCAAAATTTTCTCAAATAGCAGGACCATTATATGACTTAACAAAGAAGAACGTTAAGTATTCATGAACTGCTAAGAAGAAAAATGCTTTTGACAAGCTCAAAGAGAAGCTTACCTTAATCAGTCCTCATGCTTCCGGATCTCTCAAAGTCATTTGAGGTCCAATGTGATGCTTGTGGTAATTGCCTTGGAGCAGTCTTGCTTTAAGAAGGGCATGCCATAGCATATGAGAGCCGAAGACTCAATATGGATAAACGGGTCTTGGGCATTTATGAGAAAGAGCTTTTAGCTGTTATACATGCCCTAGAAACATGGAAGCACTATTTATTGTGGACTCCATTCATTTTATGAACAGACCACCAAAGTCTCAAGTACTTCATGACGCAAACCAAGCTTTTTGACAAACAAATCAAGTGGAAATTTTTTCTTTTGCAATTTAATTTTCATATTACTCACATTGCTGGTAAGCACAATCAGTGGCCAATGCACTTTCACGACGACCAAAAGTTAACACGGTGTCTATAGCAACTCACAATGATCTATCTTCTATGATAGATGAGTATGCTATTGACCTTGACTTTAAAGATGTAATGTCAGCCCTTGCTTTGGGGAAAAAAAAGGAACCATTCACCTTGAAGGATGGTTATCTTTTCCATGGCAATAGTCTATGTGTTACCTACTCCCTTCGCGAGAAATTCATGTATGAATCCCATGCTCCTCCCTATGCCAGGCATAGAGGCATTCAACCTACTCTTTGAGAAATAGAGACGTACTTCTATTGGCCTACCATGAAAGTGGACACACAAGAGTATGTTTCAAAATGTATGGTATGCCAAAAGACTAAGTATGATAGAGGGAAGAAACCTGGATTACTCCAGCCATTGCCAATCCCTAATCACCATGGGAGAGTATATCCATGAATATTATCTTTGGATTACCCGAGTCTATCCATGCGAATACGAGAATATGAACAATAGTCAACAGGTTTAGCAAGCAAGCACACTTTATTTCTGTCAAAAAGACTATTAAGGTACACCAAATGGCAACCCTCTTCATATCTCAAATTTTCAAACACCATGGATTAACAACATCCATTGTGTTAGATAGAGATCCTAGAATGACCAGTAATTTTTGGAAAGGTCTCTTTGAAAATCTAGGTGCAAGATTGAATTTCTCTTCGGCCTATCACCCACAAACGGATGGCCAAAGTGAGATAGCCAATCTTACGATACTCGATCTACTAGAGACTTATGTTACAGAATTAGATCAATGCTCACAATGGGAGAAGTATCCCCTTGTAGTATGCGTACAATAATACTATCCATACTACTATGGGAAAAGCACCTTTTGAGATCATAGAGGGAAGACCTAAAAGTCCCTTGCTACTTAAAGTACATGGGAAGATCTTCGCTGTTGATGAGTATAGCCATGACTTACAAGAATCTTTTCAAAAGGTTAAGAAGGCTATATCCATCTCTCAACAAAGGCAAAAAGTTGTTTTGCTGACAAGCACAGAAGGGCCTTAATGTTCAAAGGAAATGATTGGGTCTTACTTAAGATTCCCAAGGCTCGATTAAGGCAAACGACGTGCAAAAATTCTATGGGCCATCAAAAGTATTATGCTAAACTAGCAAAAAGATACTATGGTCCTTTTCAAATCTTGAAGCCAATCAATGACATGGCTTATCAACTCAAGTTGCTAACCATTGGCTCATACACAATGCTTTTCATGTGAGCCTACTTAAGCCCTACAAAGGAGAGCCACCAAGAGAACCAATTATTGAAGACCCTTCAGAAATCTAATACCAAGAAGAGGTGCTACCACCTGAAGCTATCCTTTGACATGAAGACAAGGTACTACGACATGGTAAGATTATCCAACGGTATCTTATTAAGTTTAAAAATTCCTTTTGAAGATGCTAGATGGATGCAAGGAATACAGCTTAAGGATAGCATGAACCTTGTCAATGCTTACAATGCAACACTAGAGTAAGCAAATGTAAATGCTTTCTAACTGAACAATGTTTTTTTCTAATAAGACTAATCCTCTTTTGTGCACAAATCTAAATAGTATGCATGCTTAGAATCGCGTTTGTGATGATGACGTCACTCAAACACCAAGTAGAATTTGTCACTCTACTTTGGGAGTATGTGCCTACGATTTTCATAAAATCGCTGGATGGGAATCTTGTAAGATCCTCTGGTCAAACCTGTCACACGCGAGGCAAGGACAGGGAAGGCAAGTGACCCTGGTAGGTGGGACAGAAGGCAGCGAATACGATCAGTAGACTGCGTGGTGCAAGGCGAAGGGAGGGCCCGAGGCGAGTGAAGGAAGGCGGCTGCAGCTACTGGATGAGGTTCGGGGAAGGGGTTGCAGAGGTCAGCCTTTTTTAAAATAAAAGCAGAAGGCTTGCTAACAAGCACTGCAGTTGGTTGACGTGGTTAGCGGAAGAACCGCTTAGTAGATCAAGTCGAGCTCAAATCGCATATCGTAATAATTCTTTTGGTGCTTGGTGTACCTCATTGCTAGCGTACAAATCTGGGTATTTGGGAGTATGATGCATGCTTAGAATTGTGTTTGTGATGACGACATCACTCAAACACCAAGTAGAATTTGTCACTCTACTTTGGAAGTATGATATGGACTAAAGAGAAGACATGCTTGCGGCGGCTATGTCTTCCAAGCACCAACTGGACTAGTCATCCATTCTGGAATGATGTCATAGGGTGAAAAGAGATCCTCTACCGACTAAGAAACGTAGACTAATGACTAAGACTTTATCTCTTCTACCTCATAGTCAAGGACAACTATGATTTCAAGAGAGAGATAATGTCATAAAATCTAATATCTAACCAATCCAAATGATTTTCTCATATTAAATTGATCATTTAATGTGGGATAATAAACAGGAAGAAAGGTTAGAATATAGACATGTGCTTATGGGTTTATCTCAACAGGGGGCCAAGGTTAAAGGGGTCCAAATGAGAGATGGTCTATTAAAGAGCAATGCTACCTAATAGAGCTTAAAGACCTTAGGGTTAGTTTCATTAAAGACCTCCAAAAGTTAGTGTTAAAAAATGATTTGACCTTAGGTAAAAACTAGGGCTGACCTAGAGGTGGGAATCCTACCCAAGCATGAGGTGCTTGTCATTCTGGCTAACTAAGGTGCTTAAAGTGTTTGTGAGAACTTTGCCCAAGCTTGAGGTGCTTCTCATGCTTAAATGACTAAGGTTCTTGAAGTGTTCAATTCAAACATGATCTCTTAAGAGGCATAAACTATTTTCATGCTTAAATGACTAAGGTGCTTGAAGTGTTCAATTCAAACATGATATCTTAAGAAGCATAAAAGACACATGTCAAGATCCTCTCTATTTGGTCCTCATAATGTGCTTGAATCCTATTGGATAGACTTTAAAGAGGTCCAATGAGAATTTAGATGCATAAAAATAAATAATTAAGTTCTCTCTCAAAGAGGAAAAAGTGGACACATGTCCAAATGATATAATTAAATAATACAAAAGACACACACACACAGGGGGGGGGGGGTGGACCAAGCATGAGAGGGGGTATACTCTCCCAAACACACACACACTCTCATTGTGTGAAGTGCAAAGTGCAAGAGCTCCATCTCCTTCTCCAAGCTTGTTGAGAAGTTGAGAGCCTACACCAACACTCTTGGCTATGGAATGCAAATCCAATCAAGAGCCATGCTTCAATGCTTAAACTTGACATCTTCTTCATCTTCATTACTATGCAATTATGCTATGCTAAGCAAGAAGAGTGATGATAAGTGAGGAACATTTCTTTCTCCTATGAATGATTCTTCTTCCTCTTTCATACCCTCATTCCTCGCTAGCTCTCCACTTCGCAAGTGTTTGAGGCCTTGGGACTGAGACTTGGGATAGTTAATGCTTTTTGCAAAGTTTATGTTATGTTCGTGATGCATGAAGTTGTCCGTCTCCATTGCATCACCTAGGTCACAAGGAACACAAAGATTCTATTGTGCCAAGTCTCTCTTGATGGGAGAATCTATAATACAAATGCCTTTTGGAGGGGGAACTAGTTCCAAGTAAATCCGGTCCTCAACTATTGTCATGTTCTCTAATACTCTCTCTTGCAAAAGTATTGTTCATGCCAAGTTAATTAAGTAACATGTTTATGTTGCTACCATCAATTAAGTTCATCCTCTATATTCTCAAAGTAATCTCACAAAAATGCTCACTCTAAGTCTCTTAATTCCGCTATTCTC
>NC_140932.1:108483149-108568149 GCF_014529385.1 Adiantum capillus-veneris | reverse complement strand
ATTGATCAAATGGCTTTTGAGTTTGGCCTTAGTGGGCTAGAAAGATTGTTGATCAGCAGAGCCCTTGAACAGCTCACTATCTGGTATCTATCGGACTGTGAATCCAAGCTCGAGTGGAAAGCTTGGCACTAGCCTGTGAAAAGACATTTCCTAAAACCCCAAACAAAGGATGTGTATCTCGCTCTTATGAAATCACGGGATTGGTTCCCCCCGCTCAATAAACAGTGGGAAAAAAATTAGCCAGAATCAAGGTGGGAAATGGCCGTCAAGAACATATTGTGCCCTCAATGGCCGGATAGGATGAATGTTGGCTTATGGAAGGTGCTTTGGGGAGCCATGCCAATTGGAGTGAAGATGCTTTGGGGAGCCATGCCAATTGGTCGATATAGATGCTCTCAATGTAGAACGGCTTGTGAAGACCTTTTTCACCTGTTCAGGGAGTATCCAACAATCTCTGGTCTTGCAGGCAAGATTTGCAAATGGGTTCAAAAAACCTAGAAAATAGGATTCTTCAAGAACGATCTGTTCTTGGGAGGGAAGATGTTCAAGAGCCATACACTACTCATTGCTACACAAATTGTGAGGTATTGCTACTTTAAGCACATTTGGAAGACAAGGAACGGTCGGATCTTCGAGAACTGTCTGGAGATAGTTAAGTTCGCGAAGATAGTCCAAGAAAGCAGGATAATGATCATCGCCATTGGAAAGCAAAGGAACTCAGAAGAGTGGAACAGAACACTTGGGGCCGCTTTAATGGACGTACAAAGGTAAATGTGTGGGATCATATATGGTCAAGGGGTGGCTCCCCAATGGAACAGAACACTTGTGGCCGCTTTAATGGACGTACAAAGGTGAATGTGTGGGATCATATATTGTCAAGGGGTGGCTCCCCCATCAGCCGATGTATTTATAATCCGTTGAATTGTGTTGGTTCAAACCTATTTGCTATGGGACAGGACTTTGTCGTAAGCCAAGGGCCTTTTTGCATGCCTCCTAGAATATTTAGTTCTTGTGACCATCAACAGTGGGTGCAATACCATGAAACTAGCTCAAGTTTTGAGAATCATGGCAAAAAAAAAAAAAGTGGATTGGATAGGATCACTTTTTCTCACTATCCTAAGGGTGGGTGCTTGATCACAAAAAATATACCCGGATTGTTCGCTTTTGGGTTTGCTCGAAAAAGCTTGCTGGGAGTTTGGATATTCTCCACATATACATATGTATGCATGTATGTATGTGTGTATAGAGCTCCTGTCCCTCTTCATTCTCTAGCTCAAATAATCTTCTTGGCATTTTACATCCATTTCTCCTTTCTCCTCCCCTTCTTTCCCGCTCAACATGACTAGTCATTAGTAAGGCAAGCATGTGCCATTGAGTGTATTCTATTTGTATCCCTCTCATAAAAGTTGTGTTTCAATGGATAAGTTGTGAATTGATGTCAAAGGGACTAATGATGTGGATTGATGTGTGACAAGGTGGTAGAAGGTTATCTCTGTCGCTCTCATAAAAGTTGTGCTTCAAGGGGTAAGTTGTGAATTAATGCCAGAGGGACTAATGAAGTGTAGCAAAGTGGCAAAAAGTCATCTCAATCCCCTCTATATGTGTCCCCACTCTTTCTTTTTTTAAACAAAGTGAAGAACCACGATGGCCTGCAAAAGTAGACGAAGGTTGTGTTTGTAGAATATATTTTTTCACAACAAATATTTTGAAAGGTTGTAGAGAGGGTATATTATAAAGGAAGGGAGTAATAGATGTACAGAAAAATGTGACTAATAGGTCAATTTTTTTCACTGGTGCACATGAAGAAGTTATTTGTTGACCAAGCTTGGAAGTTAAGTTTGTTGCTTTTTGAGATAATTGTTGTACTGAACTGTGTAACAAAACCAATGTGATTATTTCATTATAGGTTGAGATTTTAAAATTAATATCGACATTTAAATAACATCAAAGTATCATCAAATGACATTGATCTTCAGATTATAAAAACATTTCTAAAGGAATGATGTGTAATTTTGTGTGAAAATTTAAGCTAATAATAATAATATTTCATGAAGATGACACTAAGTAATGACATTATTTTGCTTGCAATATTCTCTTGATCAAGTGTAACATGTGACATGTATATATGAGTTTTTTTTTTAATATATTTTATCAATATTGAAAATGTCTAAACCTAGTCCTTGATAATGATTTATGTTACACTAAAGTAACGAGGTAAAATTTGTATATTAAAATCAAAATTTTAAAAAAAATCTTAGTTATAAAAAATTTCTATCATTTAAAGATAATTTATAATTTTTTGTGAAAAAATTTACAATGTATAATTCTTTCATTCTCAGTTGTGAAGAATTTTTTTCATTTTAAGGATAATTTATAATTTATAATTGTAAATTATCTTCAAATCAAATAAAAATTTACAACTTAAAAATATATTTTAAATAAAAAAAGTTAAAAAGAAAGTCATTAGGTCCTTAAAAAAAGGGGATCCATTTACAAACTAAGAAAAGACCCAAAAAAAAAAAGAACTAAAGCATGAAATGAAAAGACTAAGTTACAATGATGGAAAGACCATTTACATTATAAAAGAAATATATAATTTTTATAAAACCTTCCTTTTCAATAAAAGAAGACACTTGTCCACCATGACAACCTATGTATCAACAACTTAAAAGGTGCACATTTTCTCAACCTTAGCCTATGGCCTTCTGGTGGTCCAATGAAAGAGGTTTTGGACACACTCTAGTTTTTTAAGCTAAAAAGGCATGTGATAGAAAATGGCTTATAAAAAGAACACGTAGATATATTCTTCCTCTCTCTCTCTCTCTCTCTCTCTCTCTACATATATGTGTGTATGTGTGTGGATACACTTCCATACACACACGTCTCTCTCTCTCTCTCTCTCTCTCTCTCTCTCTCTCTCCACGGGTGTTTGTTTGTGTAAATATGCGTATAAAAGTATATGTAAATATGTGTTCACTTACACAAACAAACACACACACACTCACATACACATATGTATGTGTATATATGTATAGAACTCTCTCCCTCTTCTCTCTCTATTTAGTTAAGCTTCTTGACTTTTTACCAATTACTTAACCTTTCTCCTCTCCTGCTTTCCTCTTCAACATCACTATTAGTTAGTCAAGCAAACATGTGTCATTGAGTGTATCTATTGCTCTCATGAAATTTAAGGGTCTCAAAGGATAAGTTGTGACTCGTGAGTTCCATGTCAAAGGGACTAATGATGTGGCAAAAGACACATGTTTGCTTGACTACTCATTAGTCGAGAAAACATGTGTCATTGAGTGTATTTGTTGCTCTCATGAAGAGTCTCTAAGGATAAGAGAGAGCTGCATGTCAAAGGGATTAATGATGTGGCAAAAAACCGACGATATGTAGAAAGGTGGCAAAAAGTCATACTTCCCCCCTCTTTCTCTCTTTACTAACCATTGTCTTTCTTTTCCTTGGTGAATGTGTGTATGTGGTGTTTTTTTTGTGTGTTTTTTGTTGGGGGTTGCGAGGCAATGTTCAGGAAAAAGGTTTCTTAGCTTAATATCGTGATGTTATGAATTTCAAAAATGCTGGTTGAGGGCAAGGGGAAAAGGAGGAATTTTGTCCCAAACTAGAGAAAAATAGTGTTAAAACCCAAAAAAGGACCTAATTTTTTAAATTTCCTCTTGAAAAAATCAAGAAAAGGAATTTTGGATATTTGGAAAAATGATTTTTCCCAAACACTGTTGTGAGGTTTGGGGTTTCTCATCAAGGCCCACCAAAGGCTTTTTTTTTTCAAATACGAACTCACAAATTCTATTAGTAAACAAAAACATTACAACTGAAGTTTTGATAAGGGAGAAAAATGACACAGTTAGAATTGTCCCTCGGATTTGCTAAATATAAAACGTGTACTATTGTTGGGTATTGTGTCTCTACTACCTCAAGAAGCCTCAAAAATTAACTTTCCTAAAATAGCGCATCGAGATGGTAAAAAAAGTAATCAACCTTGGTATTATTTAATTCGCATTTCATTATGGATATAACACAATTTACACGTTTTAAAAATGACCATATTTGCAAATGTTACCATATACGTGTGGTAGTGATGTGTGTGAACACACTAGGACCGCCGGGGCATTTTTTCCCTCTTTAGGAGGTTTTTTCCCCCGTGCATTGTATATACGCCCATCACTCTAGGGCTATCTATCTTTCCATTGCACACTAAGGAATACACTCTCTATTGTGTGCCTTGAGCTTCCTTCGTCTTCTCCAAGCTGTGTGTGTTTCTCTGCAACCCTAATTCCAACAATTGGTATCAGAGCAGGTCACGTCCTCCCGGGCTTAGTCGCCAGCTGCTCCAGCACACGCCTGCTCACTTTCTCCGATTTCAGTGAGCTTTGGCAAGCGTTCGCAGGTCGACAAATATTTTGGGATAGCTCGAAGAGCTTGGTCTGCTCAGAATTTTGATTTGGGCTCATTTCGGCCTCCGTTTCCAGTACGGGCAGTACTGCACAGGCTATTTCGTCATTTTGTGCAGATTTTCTGTCAGTGCCGTTTTCTGCATAACAGGTGCCTTATAGTCTTCTACGGTTTGTGCTATATAGCACAAGTTATTCCCGCTCCATTTCGCCTATTTTCGGGCAGTTTTCACATCAGGTGCAGCATTTACCATGGCTGACAACAACAACACAGATGTGTTCAAGATGTTTGCTGCTGAGGACAGGTTGGATGGGGACAACTACCCTATGTGGGCTTATATGATGCAACACGTTCTTGTGTCAAAAGGTGTCTGGAACATTGTGCAGGGCATTGATGTACGTCCTGGTTCTGAAGATGTAGGCGATATTGAGGATGTTGCAGGTCTTGCTGCAAGGATTGCAGCTGTTAGAGTTGTTTTGCCTACAGCAGAACAAGCTCGTTGGGATGTTAAGGATGCACAGGCTCATGCATTGATTGCGTTGTCTGTGAAGCGCACCATTATTCCTCACATCCGTTCAGCAAAATCTGCAAAACAGGCTTGGGATATTCTAGCAGGTCTTTATGCAAGCCGCAATGAGGCTAAAATTGCTTTGCTGCGTAAAGAGCTAGAGTCGAAGATTATGCATGAGGAAGATGATATGGACACTTTCCTTGCTAGTGTCAAGGATATCAATGAGCAACTCATTTCTGCAGGTGAAGTCATTTCTGACAGTTCCCTTGTGCAGACTGTTCTTGATGCCTTACCAGATTCCTACCAGACTTTTGCTAGTACTTGGAGACTGATGACCCAAGGAAATCCTGAAGTTGTCAAGTTTGATGCATTATGCACACTGCTGTTGCAAGAGTCAATTTCTAGAAAAAACAGGACTAGGCAGCGTGCAGTTGAACAGGCTTTTATTGCTTCTCAAAGAAAGGGTGGTAACAGTAATGCAGCCACTTCTTATGGTTCTGCTGCGAGTGGCAAAAATTCTGTTCCTAATGCTTCTGCTGGCAGCACTTCGTCTAGCAATTCTGGTGATAAGGGCAAAAAGAAGATGCGTTGCCATTATTGTAAAGCCAATGATCACTTGATCAAGTCGTGTCCTAAGTTGAAGGCCAAAGAGGCTAAGAAGAAAGAGGGTGGTTCCACTGCAAATGCTGGTTCCACTACAAATGCAGCCATTGTTGAGTCTTCTGTGAAAGGAGATTGTGATGCTGATGTTGATGCAGAATGGGCTTTTAGCGCAGAGTGCACTTACAATCCTGCTGTCCATGATGCATGCTTGTCAGTTGCTGCAGATTCACATGTGTGGTATTTCGATAGTGGTGCTACAAAGCACATTACCTCACATCGTGAATTGTTTACCTCTCTCGAGTCTGTCCCTCATGGGAATTCAGTCACTTGTGCCAACAACGCCTCTTATCCAGTTCAGGGAGTTGGAAAGATTGTGCTCACTGCTGCTAATGGCAGTTCCTTCACACTTGTTGATGCACTTTATGTACCTGGGATCAAGAAGAATCTCTTGTCTGTATCCGCACTTGCTAGACTTGGACTTGTAGTCAAATTTGTGGATGACAGATGTACAGTTCATGATCTCAGTTTTGGTGATGAAATTGTTGCATCTGGGCTTTTGTACCGTGGGCTGTATAAGCTCACTTTGTATGACAAGTGTGGACAAAATTTTGCAAATGCTGTTGTAGATTCAAGGGCTATTTCAGATGCAAAACTTTGGCATGCACGTTTTGGTCATCTGAATTTTGCCAGTTTGCTGCGTTTGCAGAAATCTGATATGGTTGCTTCTTTGCCGCCTCTTGAAGCACCTATCAAACATGTTTGTGAAGGCTGTATTCTGGGAAAATGCAGCGTTCTAAGTTTCCAAAGGATGGTTCAGTTAGGGCCACATGCAGGTTGCAGCTTGTGCATAGTGACGTTTGTGGGCCCATGCAAACTCCGTCCTTGGGCAATTACCTGTACTTCGTGACTTTCATTGATGATTACTCCAGGCATGCGTGGGTATTTCCGCTTAAAGCGAAGTCCGAAGTTTTTATGTGCTTCAAACAATTTTTGGCTATGGCTGAAAATGTCTCAAAATGTACTATGGGTACCCTCCGTTCCGATCGAGGGGGGGAGTATATGTCTCATGAATTTAATGCATTTTCTGGCTAGTCGTGGGATAAAACACCAATGTACAGTGCCTTATACACCTCAGCAAAATGGTGTTGCTGAGAGGAAAAACAGGTCACTAACGGAAATGGCACGATGTATGGTCAAAAGTCAAGCTTTGCCGCATTCTTTTTGGCTTGAGGCCATCATGTGTGCCACTTATGTACTTAACAGGTGTCCTACGAAAGCTTTGCAGTCTATTACTCCATATGAAGCATGGCATGATAGAAAACCTTCTATTGAGCACATGCGTGTTTTTGGCTGTTTGGCATATGCTTTGGTGCCACAAGTGCAGCGCAGAAAATTGGATGATAAGGCTGTCAAATGTATTTTTGTTGGTTATAGTGCTGAAAGCAAAGGTTACAGGTTGTATCATCCGCAAACAAAACGTATTTTGGTTTCACGGGATGTAGTGTTTGTGGAAGATTCTGTTCAACCCTTGCTGTCATGTACTAGAGACAGTAATGTAAGCTCACAGGACATTTATGACACTTTGTTGCCTCTTTTCAGTGGTGGAAATACGAATGTAAGTTCCAATGAGGCAAATGTACAGCCTATGGGGGTATTTGAAAATGTTTTAGAACAGCCTATTACTGATGCAGATGTACATGATGTACTTGATGAGGAAAGGGCTGAAAATGAGCAGGCTAGAGGTATGCCAAAATGGCTGGTGCACACTTTGCGTGACAGTAAATTGGATGCACCTTTATCTAGTCGTACTCGTTCAGGCTCTCGCCATGCATCTTATGCATCAGATTGTTATGCTTTGGCTGTGTCTAGTTTACATGATGTTGAGGAGCCTCTGTCCTTTGATGAAGCACAGAATTCAGAAAATTGGATTGCTGCCATGAAATCAGAATATGATGCACTTATAGAAAATGACACATGGACTTTATGTGATTTGCCTCCTGGCAAAAAGGCCATTGGTACGAAGTGGGTTTACAAGTTGAAACGCAAGCCGGATGGTGAGATCGATCGCCATAAGGCTCGACTTGTTGCAAAGGGTTATGCACAACAAAAAGGCATAGATTATGAAGAGACTTTTGCTCCCACTTGTCGTATGACTACTGTGCGTTTTCTATGTGCATTGGCAGCTCATTTTGGTTGGGATGTACATCAATCAGACATTGTTACTGCTTTCTTGAATGGTGACATATTTGAGGAAGTTTATGTAACGCAGCCTCGCGGTTTTGTCATAAAAGGACAAGAGGACAAAGTGTGCAAATGTAAGAAGGCTTTGTATGGGTTGAAGCAATCTCCTCGTGCTTGGTATGAGAAAGCTGACACTCATCTGGTTAAACGAGGCTTTCGTAACAGTCCAACAGAAAGCACATTGTATGTAAAGCGTGAGGATGATGTATTTCTCATTGTGGTTCTTTATGTTGATGATTTGTTGATCACTGGACCAAATGAGAGACATATTGCTGAATTTAAGGCTGATTTGAATGCTACTTTCAAGATGAAAGATTTGGGGCTGTTGCATCATTACTTGGGTATACAGTTTAAGCAGTGTGATGGTGGTATTGCCTTGTGTCAGAAAAGTTACATAGAGACATTGCTATGTAAGTTTGGACTTGAGGATTGCAAACCTATTGCCACTCCCATGGAAACAGGTTTGAAGTTGAGTCTACATGATGCTGGCGATCCTGCTGATGTCACTCTTTACCAAACTGCTGTTGGCTGCCTCATTTATGTATGCAACACGAGGCCAGATATTCAATTTGCAGTCTCACAGGTCAGCAAATTTATGCATAGCCCAGGGTCTAAGCATTGGCAGGCTGTCAAGAGGATTTTCCGCTACCTTAGTGGCACTTTACATCTTGGCTTAATTTATCCCAAGGGGGGATCATTGCCGCCAGACTTACATGCTTTTTCGGACTCAGATTGGGCTGGTTGTTTTGACACGCGAGTGTCCACAAGTGGTTTTTGTTTCATGCTTTGCAGTTCATGTATATCATGGTTGAGCAAGAAGCAACCTACTGTGGCCACTTCGAGTTGTGAGGCTGAGTACAGGGCAGTCTTCACAGCTACGGTTGAGTGTGTATGGCTCAGACGCCTTATGGCTAACTTGGGTGTTGGACAGGACACTGCCAACACTATCTACACTGACAGTCAGAGCGCACTGGCAGTTGCGAGGAACCCAGTTTTTCATGCTCGCACAAAGCACATTGAGGTGCATTACCACTATGTCAGGGAGAGGCTCTCAGCAGGAGAGATCAGCTTGGCTTATGTGCCAACACAGGACAACCTTGCAGATCTTTTCACAAAGGCATTGTCTCGTGAGAAGCTTGAAGCTTTCCGCAAAGCTTTGGGCTTACTCCCCTTTGTGGACTGATCCTGTCCTCAGGGCATGGCACTTCCCTTTACTCATGTGCCAGCTCTCGTTCACCGCATCACTCCAGGGGGGATTTGTTACCATATACATGTGGTAGTGATGTGTGTGAACACACTAGGACCGCCGGGGCATTTTTTCCCTCTTTAGGAGGTTTTTTCCCCCGTGCATTGTATATACGCCCATCACTCTAGGGCTATCTATCTTTCCATTGCACACTAAGGAATACACTCTCTATTGTGTGCCTTGAGCTTCCTTCGTCTTCTCCAAGCTGTGTGTGTTTCTCTGCAACCCTAATTCCAACAGCAAAATCTCCCAAAATCACCATTTTTTAACTAAGTGACTCCAAACTGGCTCCTCTACCCTAGCCTAGCCAAACCTAAAAAGTGTGAAACTTAGGAACTATATTTGCAAACCAAAAAAGATTTGGAGGTAGTAAGCATTTAAATAAATGTTGGATTAGAACTTTAGGTTTTAAGCTTTTCAACCAAATGGCATTGTTCAACTACGAATTATAGGGCTAAGCTAGTTTTGTGATCCCTCATTCACCATTGATCTTTGCACTGCATGTTTCAATAGTTGTACAAATCTGCAAGACCTTTGTCACAAACATGTAGACTAACTTGCGACCATATCTCGAATGATTGGTCTAGGGTTACTTGTGCCTTGTTGTCAGCAGAATGCTTAGGTAAGGAGAAAATCATGAAACCAAAAGATTAGTGAAGAACATGTTAATGAACCTGGTGTATCAAAGGCATGGGGGCAGGTCGTTAGGAGTGGCTCCCCAGATAGCTGATGTAAGTTTGGTCTCTGGATGGTGCCATGGCTCGGCAAGAGCATGACAAGTTCTTGTAATTTTTTGAGATTGATCAATATAATTCACTCACAATTTTTTGCAAAAAAAAAAAAAAAAAGATGTAGACTAGCTAAGATGTCTAATATCATTTGCCTCTTATAACCTTGTAGACGGAAGGTGAACACCCCCAATTATCAAAAAGCCCTTGTATGTAGTTGTACCCTTACAATTTCCGTGAATGTTGGCCTTCAAGCCCACTAATACCATGTCCTTGTCCACAATCCTTTAGGTTTTGCCTCATCGATTGGCTTCTAGAATCAATCATTGAGACAAAGTGATCAAGGAAAAACTTGGCATACTAAAAATTGGGGTGAATTGACCATATTTGTAGGTCTTAATAGAGAATTCATCCAACTTATCTAAGTATTTGCCCCCCCATTGCCCCTAGCATAGAGTGGGTAGGTGGGAAACAATGGCTTGACACTAAACCTAGTGACCTTGAGCTGTGGTGCCATCCACACTAATCGAGGAGTCCTTGTTGGGGACAAGACATCCCCATCACTAAAGGGGAACACAAACACTACAAGAGGCTCTTCATATTAGCGACGCTCACACAGCGACGCTCAAAAAAAAATTTCCCGGCGTCGCTATGAGCGTCGCTATAAGCGTCGCTATAAGCGTCGCTATGAGCGTCGCAAATTTACAAAGAAATTTGCGACGCTCATAGCGACGCTTATAGCGACGCTCATAGCGACGCCGGCTGGGGTAAAAAAATAACCGAGCGCGCCCAAAAACTCAGATCTCAGATCTGAGTTTTTCGACGCCCTCAAGCAAGGAGCAGGTAACGCTCTCCCTCACTCTCTCTCTCTCTCTCTCTCTCTCTCTCTTTTTCTTCTCCACACACACACACACACACACACACACACACGAGGAGAGGAAGGAGAGCCAGGTATGCTCCTTCCCTCTCCTCATTCTCATGTTCCCTTCCCCTCTTTCTCTCTCCCTCTCTCACACACACACATACACACACACATAGTGTTTTTGAGAGAGAGAGAGAGAGAGAGAGAGAGAGAGAGAGTACAAACAAAAACAAAAACGCACACTCACATACATAAACAAAGAATGCACACACACATTGAGAGAGAAAAAGAGAGAGAGAGCATGCATAAACAAAAAACGCACGCATTGAGAGAGGAAAAGAGAGAGAGAGCATGCATAAACAAAAAACGCACGCATTGAGAGAGGAAAAGAGAGAGAGAACATGCATAAACAAAAAACGCATTCATTGAGAGAGGAAAAGAGAGAGAAAACATGCATACGATCCAAAAAAACGCACACACATTGAGAGAGAAAGAGAGAGAAACTAATTTAACGTCGTAGGAAACTAATTAAAATTAAAAGACCTAAAGATCTAGCCGACGAGGAGTTGAACTGAAGACCTATTATTCAAGAGGGAAATGGCATAATCAATCTATCATACTTGGCATGGGTGAT
The DNA here is from genome assembly GCF_014529385.1 of Adiantum capillus-veneris. Taxonomy (NCBI): domain Eukaryota; kingdom Viridiplantae; phylum Streptophyta; class Polypodiopsida; order Polypodiales; family Pteridaceae; genus Adiantum; species Adiantum capillus-veneris. Next base: position 108,556,911 of record NC_140932.1, on the reverse strand, counting down.
AGAAAGGTTATACCATTTATCTCTTTTTATTGGCACATACATCCACACACACGCACACACACAAGAAGAAGAAAGTTATAACGTCGTAGGAAACTATCTTAAAAGACGTTAAAGATTAGGTTATATGTAGACTTACATTAAATTAAATTTAGGTTTATTTTTAACTAGATTTACATTTATTTAAGCTAGATTTAGATTTACGTTATATGAGATTAGATTTAGGTCTCCATAGACTGCGATGCCTGCATGAAGCGGGTGAAGAAAGCCCTCAATGGAATATAGGGTATTGCTGCCTTCACTCATGGTGGGCTCCGTCGATCCAAAAGTACTGGTGAAATGTCTTCAGAAGATAGGGAAGAAGGTGGATCTTCAGGGCGGCAAGAGTCACTACATCCCCGACACAATGACCATCTAGACAACCTCTAGTCATTAGACTTACGTTAAATTAGATTTGGCTTTATTTTTAGTTAGATTTACGTTTTTTTAGATTTACGCTTATTTACGTTAGATCGAGTCCACGCAAGAATTACTTACGGTTTAGGGTTTCGAGTTAGACGAACAGTGAAAAGATCTACTGTGAAAAGATGTTAAGATGAAGTGAAGTGCTACAGCTAGAGAAGAGGCAAAGGGATTTTGTCCACTACATGCAGTATTATGTAGACGTGGGTGTGTAGATTTCTTGTACCCACAAATATAGGTATTGACCAATAAAGACGAGATTATAACCCGGTGGTTCTGATCTCCGTGCACCTCTAGACCGAGGTGTGCGGGGATTGGACATGACTAGAGAATGTGAGGTAAAGAGAGAGAGAGAGAGAGAGAGAGAGAGAGAGAGAGAGAGAGAGAGAGATAAGACGAAGAATGCCAATAGAATATTAAATTTGTTGTCCAGGTTATAAGTTTTTTATCCTCATTATGAGTAGCGACGAGGATGTGGGACCGTCCAACCGAAACACCTATCTCTCAACGAGGGTCTTATGTCCTTGTAATCAATGCAAGCATGCTGTGCGACGGACAAGACGTGTTTCTTTGCAGCACGTTCGCGAATTTGGCGAGTTCGATCCATCTATTATAGATCGAGTTGTTGCCAATTATAACTCGTCGGACTCTGACGCTGGCCAACAAGCAGCAATCTTGCAACCCAATAGACGTGTTCGCAGGCGCTTTGGTCAAGCAGCATATGTGAGGCCACAAGATGTAGCCTCTGACAGCTCGGGGGATGATCATGCAGAGCACATTCCCAACGAGGCAATGTTTGAGCCCGAGATTGATGAAATGATCGAGACGATCATGGATTCAGAAAGGCTTATCTATGATGATATGAAAAGTGAAGCCGATACGTCATTGTATAATGGAGCACGTATGTCTAGATTGAAAGCACTCCTGGTTCTTCTCAACATGCAGACAAAGTTTGGATGGAGTGACACTAGTGTCACAACGCTTTTCAGGTGATCTATTACAGTTAGTTTACTTTAATAGAACTCTAAATGTATAATGATCTGATAGATTTTTAAACGACTGTATCATATTTTTATGTTGTGTAGATTGCTGAAAGAGCACATACTACCAGCTGACAATGTGATGCCAGATTCCCGAGATGAAGCAAGAAAGATTTTGCGAAACTTGGGAATGGATTACAATTCTATCCACGCTTGTCCTAATGACTGCATTCTTTTCAGAGGGGAATACACAGACATGGAGAAGTGTCCGAAATGTGATTCCGAAAGATATCGAGTAGATCTCCACGGGACAAAAATTCCACAAAAGGTTTTGCGACATTTTCCTTTGCTTCCTCGCATCAAGCATTTCTTCGAATGTAAGTCCATGGCCGCCCTAGCATCATGGCATGAGGAGAATAAATCTTCGGATGGTGTGCTACGAATTCCTGCAGATTGCGCAGCCTGGAAACATATAGATGGAACATGGTCGGATTTTGCCAGGGAAGCTCAAAATTTGCGCTTAGGCCTGGCTATGGATGGCGTAAATCCATTTGGTCAAAGATCAACATCTTACAGTGTATGGCCCGTTGTCATTGTCAACTACAACATTCCCCCGTGGTTGACTACGAAGAAGGGGCACCTATGGCTAAGCTTGATTGTGCCAGGGCGATATAAAGTGGGAAATATGGATGTGTATCTTCGTCCACTATTGGAAGAGCTACAACAATTGTGGATTGGCATAGAGGTGGTGGATATGAGCCGACACACAGGACGACGGAATGCTTTGATCAGAGGCATTCTAATGTGGACCATGCATGACTATCTCGGGCTAACAGAATGCTCAGGTGATCTATTGACACTCCTCACTCAGACACTGTAAATATTGTTTTTTCCCATAGTTGATCTATTATCATGTGTATACATGCAGGGCTTCAAACAAGCGGATATAGAGCATGTGTCACATGTGGACCTAGACTGAATGCACGTAGGGCACCCTCACTGAAGAAGCAAATCTACGAAGGTCATCAAGCGTATCTTCCAGAGAATCATGTGTTACGCGACGGCTTTTTGGGAAGAGAGCCACCAAGGATGTCTGCACAAGCATGGTTAGAGCAGAAGGAGATGTGCGATGACGGATTGCCTCCAGGGATGAAGAGACTATCTCTATGGTACGAGTTACCATACTGGCCCCGACTCATGATCAATCACTTGCTCGATCCAATGCACATATTCAAGAATGTGGGTAATCTACTATGGGACCATTTGACCGGCAAGAAAGATACTTTGGGAGCCAGAGTTGACCTTAGAAATGTGGATCGTATGGAGCAATATTGGCCGCAAACAACGTCTGATGGATCGATAAAACTCCCCAAAGCACCATGGATTTTCACAGGAGCCCAAGAACGCAAAGTAAAAGAGGCCATTCGATCTTTGCGGACCCCCACTGGCGTAATGCACTCGCTCCGAACGTGTTTCACTAAAGAAGGAAAGCTTACCGGTTTGAAGTCACACGATTGGCATAAAATGTGTCAGGTACGTTCATAGTGGACTTTAATATCATTGCATAAAATGTGGACTTTAATATCATTGCTGCACATACTTTACAGTTTATTTTACCGGTTGCCATTGAGGGATGTTTGTCTCTCGACATCCGTAACACAATCTACAAACTTGCAAAGCTGGTGCAATGGATCTCACAAAAGGAGATCAACGTAGAGTCCATACCATTCGCCAAACTAAATGCTGCAGAGCTTGTGTGCATGTTTGAGAAACATTTTCCTACTACAATGCTAACCATTCAGGTGCATCTTCTTGTTCACATAGTTGATGAGGTGGAAATAGCTGGCACAGTTCATTCCAGATGGATGTTCTTCTTAGAGCGTTTCATGAAAACGCTTAAGGAATATGTGCGTCAAAAGGCACGTCCGGAGGGTAGCATGGCAGAAGGTTGGTTGGTATCAGAGTCCCTAGTGTACATTGGAGAGTGGCTAGACGGATTTGATAAATCCCGGGACACGCTATGGCGAACCATAGATGATGAGCGCATATCTGGGATTGTCATGTGCAATCTCGGTGTTGAGAAGAAGATGACGGAAGATCTAGAGGCTAAAATCAACCGATTTTGCATGCTTCACAATCCAGTGATGCAAAAGTGGATTTCACAATATGAGGATGCAAAGCAAGAGCGACAAAGGGCACGAATCGAGTGGAGACGGGGAAGACGACCACCGATGCACTATCCAGCAGTTCTGGAGAGCCTACCAACCTTCATGAGCTTAAGATGGTTGCACAACCAATTGAAAAGCGCACAACAATGCGGTGACGAAGTGACTGAAGAAGAGTGGGAGTACTCTCGGGGTTGCGCGACCAAGGTAAGTTTGCAATGTATGACTAGCAAGTGACTTTATTTATAAACGTTTGAACGGCCACTCATAATCTTTGTTCGTTGTAGTATAAGTCATACACAGCAGCATGGTGTAAAGGTCGACATTTTAGGATGGAACGAATCGACAAAAAGCGTTTTACTCAAGATTGTGGAATCATGGCAAAATTTGAACAGTCTAGTCGACGACGTTCCTCTGATGCAGATCCTGTGGTGGCGGAACTCACTTACTTCGGCACGCTGCAAGAGATCCGTGTTGTAAAAGCTCTGGCTCTCTAAGTACCTTCCATGGTGTATAACGCTCTTTTCTACTCGCGCTCACATCTTTTGATTGAAAATTCTGAGTTTTCGACTTGCCTCTTCTATCACTCGATTCATTGCGTCATTGTATTTATATGCGTCATTACGTCATTGTATTTAATGGTCTTTGCGTCATTGTCTACTCTATTCATTCAATATTAAGTTTAAATATTCGTGTGTTTAATGCAGGTATGGATGATGAGGAGTTTCTTTCTTCTTTGTCACCGCAGCAGAGACAGTGGTACGTGGAGCGTCATCGCTCTGGCGCATCATCGCGCGTTCCTACACCATCCGCATCTCCCTCTCTTTCGGAGCATTCGGCGCGCTCCGAAGCTTCGGCGTCGACGAGACGAGCTTCACACTCGTCTAGACATCGGCGCTCTAGTGGTGGAGGTGGCGGTTGTTGTGGGGATTCCGCCACCGATGCCTCCACACCGCCTCGTGTTCGACGAGGCTCTTTACCCTCCCCTTCTTTGCCCGCCCCCACACCAGCCACAGCATCGCCATCTACGCCAGGTTTTGCACGGCTGACTGTTCCTAGAAGCTACACACCTCTACCTACTCCGCCAGGAGCCACCCCACTCGACACTCCTCGCTTCGGGGCCCAGACGCCGGTGGAGACACCTGACGTCCGTACCCCCATCGACACGCCGCTAGAGACCCCTGCCGGGACACCCAGGTTCACGCGTCACCGGCCAGAGGGCTTGCCTTACTCCGTCGACATCAGCGGCGGCATCATCATGGATGATGACGGCAAGAAGGTGATCTCGCGCATGCGTGGTCTTTGCTCTCAGCTGTTTAGGCACTATATACTAAACAAATGGAGTGAAGTACCAAGTGATTTAAAAAACAGAGTCATCAGCATACTTCATGATGAGTTTCCCGTTCCAACACGGGATCAGCGCTTCAATGAAGACCTGATGAAGATTCGAATGCGCGAATACTGCAAACACAAGCGTTCCGAAGTGCAAAAAGCAATCAAGAATGGGTGGAATAGGCCAGATTGGCTGGCCAAAGAAGATTGGAAGAATGCGAAGAAAGCAGCGCGCGAGAATCCCGACAAGTGGAAGCAACAAAAGGATGCAGCCAGAGCGCGAGTAGAGGCAGGGAGCTCGCACCACTTGGGGAGCGGTGGATGGGCATCATTTGAGGCAGATTTTGTAAGTCTTTTCACATTGCTCTTTATGCATGTTCGATAGTTTAGGGTTTATGAGTTTTTTAGTTCTAACATAATGAGATCTTTGTATGTTTTGACAGTGGTCAATGACAGGACGTGATCCCACACCGTACGAGCGCGAGTACGCAGGCAGGAAGGGCTTAAACGCCCTGATGGACATTCTTAGTTCTCGCGACAGCATGGTTAGTATTAGGGTTTACTCTTTTTTATTTTTTGTATTGTTTTATAAATGTCGTTATATGTTTATACTTACTGAAAGCTGTCTTATTGTCTTTTTTTGCAGAATCCGACAGATACGCCGCTTGGACGCGATGAGACGTCTGACTAGACGACGTCAGTTTAGCCGTAGCTAGATAGCATTAGTTTAGGGTTTCTCATAGCTTATGTATCATGAGACGGATTTTATACGTCTTTTTGAACCATGTATATTATTACATTTGTCACCGCAGTTCCTTTTGCCAATCAATTCTTTATGCCTATGATGTTGTACAATTGTCATTATTACATTTGCCGATCAATTCATTTTGCCTATGATGTGTACAATTGTCAATTTTGCAAACAATGCGTCTTGTGGGTGACTATTTTGGGTCTATTATCTACCTTTGCACTTTTTTTAAAAAGTGAATCAAGTACAATATGGTTGATGGGTGAATGCCCTGCCACCAAAAAAATATTCTCTCGGGCGTCGCTATAAACGTCGCTATTTATGGCTCTGTAGCGTCGCTATGAGCGTCGCTATAGTCTTCTGTGTAAACGTCGCTATAAGCGTCGCTATAGGCGTCGCTATATAGCGACGCATATAGCGACGCCTATAGCGACGCTTATAGCGACGCTCTCATAGCGACGCTCGTAGCGACGGTTTTAGCGACGCCGGGGGTTATAAAAACCCAATGTATTTCCGTCGCTAACAGCGTCACAAGAGCACACAACCTCTTGTAGTGAAAGAGGGCAAGAAACTTGCACTCTCTCATGGTTTCACTGTTTTTAGTGACTTGTGATTTAAATTTGGTTGCTCTATATTCATTACCTGGCTATTACTTTTAAAAAAGTGGGCAAAACTTGTGTGCTCAAAAATTATTTCTCCCAACCAATAAGAAAAAGGACCCTTCTTCTCTAAATGTCTTTGTCAAGAAAATGGAAAATTTGCTAGTTTCCACAATAAAATTTAGTAAAATTTGTCCATTTTCATAGGTTTTGTTTTAACATAAGCACACAAGATAACATCAGAAAGCGAAACGCAATGTACAACCATGAACCCTAAGAAGAGGGCTTAGAGAGCTCCCCCATAGGCTCACTAATGGTGCCTTTGGAGGGCCCTGTATGCTTCAAATTGCAACCCCATAGCTGCCTCAACACTGAATAGCCCATGTCTGAGCTGGGGGTGCTTCAACCACTCCCCACACACAAGAGAAGCATTTTTTAATTACCTCTACTTGGTTCACAATAGGTAAACACTCCTCAAAAGCCTCCCTTGTTGTTGTGGCAACCCATGCGAAACTTGCAAACGAAGGGTTTATGGGGTGCACAAAAGTTTCTACATGGTGTATCTTCCAGTATAGGGCCTCTCTAGAGTGGAGAGCGCATGGGGGAGCCCTCTCAAGGAGATCACAACATTTGAAGTGTAGACAAAAGGGACTAGTTTTTTTGTGAGTCATATTTAGGGCCTTTTGGGTGGGACCTCCTCCGCACCTGTGGAGAAGAAATAGGGTGACTTCATTCGTTGTTAGGTTTAGAAATTTTAGTTAGCAAAAGGTATATTGAAGTTTGAAGGATGGTTTTAGGCTCAATTTTTGTGGAATTTTAGAGAATTCACTTTGGGATTTACCATAGAAACATCATAGGCCCCTGTCATCACAGGGAATGCTTGTCCATGAAGAGGTGGCGGCTACCCATTGGGGGACGGTCTTGTGCCTTCGGCCAACTTCTCCAAGGAGCGGTCATCTACTAAAAGTGCAAGCGGGAAGACATTTGATAGGCATTGATCACTGGCAATCAACATCAATGGCAGAGAGTGTACCACTTGGGCTATGACAATTTTTGAAGCCTGAATGGGCAATGTTTACATTGAGGCCCTTTGTAATAGCAGCGTCGCCGTCCCTTTGAAAGAGAGGGTGGGACGTGCACCCCAATGTCACAAGAAGATTTAGAAATTTTCTCATGTAGGAAAACGGAGTTTTTTCTAGTGTTTTTCATACAATGAATAACATCATGAGCTTCTGCTCGAGAGGCTCCGCATACCTAGCTAGGTACGATTGGGGGCAAGGGACCGCCGGCCCCACCGGGCCGATGGTCCCTTGCCCCCAATTGTCCCTAGCTAGGTATGCAGTGCCTCTCTCAGAGAAGCTCATGATGTTGGGGTAAGTCACAATGTGGGAATTATTGTGAGAATCAGTCCAAAACTTCTTCATGTGACAAGGACCTTAGGATTCAATTTTGGTGGAATTTTGAAAAATAATCTCTTGGGAGTTTAGTTTACCATAGGACACGATACATCTTAGGACTAGGACCCTTAAAATGAAGCATTGAATGGTTCTCTCTCTCTCTCTCTCTCTCTCGTACACACACACGCACGCACAGGAAATTTCCTCTTTAAAACCCATGCATCGCTCATCAGCTAGCTAGCGTAATTGCCTGACAACTATCGAGTGAATGTTTTAGCTTAATTGGAGAGCTACCTTCTCACAATTATTAGCTTAGCCCATTAAAGTGAATCTCTAGACACCAAGGACTGCATCGCGACGGGGCGAAAATGCGGAAGCTAATTTGGTGGATAGCAGTGGCATATGCAGTCTATGTTGTGGGTGAGCAAACTGTGGGTACATCATCATATGGCGAGATGGGTTGGAAGACAGCCCAAGAGGAGGACTTGATCAAGGATGGGCTTCCCGGGCAGCCAGAGGTGCAGTTCAAGCAGTACTCTGGATATATTACGGTTAATGCGAGTGCGGGCCGTGCGCTCTTCTACTGGTTTGTCGAAGCAGATTCGCAACATGCCCAGAGCAAGCCTCTCATCTTGTGGATCACTGGAGGTCAGTACTAATTCCACTTGCTTCTCCCTGCAGTTTTTAACTTGCTTGTGTAATATTTTATGCTCCCTCACCATGGTGTGTGTGTGAGTGAGAGAGAGAGAGTCTTTGCTTAGTTTAAACTGTGGTTAGCCCCTGGATTCTAGTGCTTCCAAAGTTGCTCAAGACGAATTGAACTCTCTGAGCGTTCCTCTCTCTCTCTCTCTCTCTCTCTCTCTCTCTCTCTATATATATATATATACAATATTGACAGACACACACACACACAATACACAACACACTTCACACACTGCAAGCACCAGTCATAACACATTGAATGATCTCTCTCTCTCTCTCTCTCACTCACACACACACACACACACACACACACACACACGAATGTAGGTACTTCTGACGGTTGCTCTCTATGGCTCTCTTGCCATTGCCGATTCTCTCTATCCTCTCTTCTCTTTCCAGTGTCCATGCATGCAAAGACGTGGGAGACACAGATGGCGCAGCTACCTAGTGACCCAGAAGAAACGAGTGGGCCATTGCGACTGGCATTTAGCAATCCACGGAGGAGTAAGCGCGCGCGCGCGCAGAGAGAGAGAGAGAGAGTCTCTCTCTCTCTCTCTCTCTCTCTCTCTCTCTCTCAGACAGGAGAGTTTTGTTGAGAATTTTGTTGGGTGGCTTGTGGTTTTGTGTTGGCTTTTTTGGACTACATAAGTAGTCTTTAGGGCCCAGTCTGATGGGACACCCGCCCCCCACTAGTTTTCGTAGGTCTAGCGAGGTTGCTGCTGTCACACACAACTTCAGGACATGAGAGGCGACATTTTTCAGAGCCAATCAGGGTAGGGCAGGTGGTGAAGCCTCCGCGTTCGTTTCTGCAGAGCAGAGCTCAACACCCGTCAACCACTTTCCCGCTTGCCTTTTTGCAGATGGCCATGGAGCCTCAAAAGTTGGCCGAGGGTGTTTGCCCGCCCTCTGACAACGTATTTGGGCCAACTTCACCTGTTTGCTCAACGAATACAAGTTTGCCACCTAAGCAAGGTCGCCTCTTGCCTGCCCCATTGTGACATAGGCCTTAGTAAAAGGCTGGATTTTGGGTTCATCTCTAGACCATTGGATAAAGCTCGCGATTAGTGCCACATGTAAGTTAATGATAAAAAACTTCTTCTTTTTAGTATTTTTTGTGGGTCCTTGCTAGAGGTGTTGACATTTGTTTACCTCCCTCTTTTTATTTAAAAAGGGCTATTGGGTACTAGGCCACGCACAATCTTTCCCATTTCATTTCACTTTGTTGATTTCTTAGTTGATGCTGCCGGGTGTTTTTCTATCCATGAACTGTTTTCAATCTTTTGGAATATTTTGTAATCTAAATGGTTCATTGTTGCATTACTTTTCAATAATCTAATACTTTCGTGTGACAAAAAATGTTTTAAAATGCTAGTCATGTCACTTTCTAATTCTCTCTCAGAAAGAATTCTTTTACAAATATCAAAGCCCTCTCAATAGGTTTATGTAGGCCATACTGAACTTTCACCTTGTGGACATGAGCATCAAGCACCTACACTCTCTCCAAGTACATCCCATGCTTTACAAGTTTAGAGGCTAACGTATGTTTCTTAAGAGTTGAGTCGCCCCAGCTTTAGTAGGGCTAATGATGTACTAGCAAAAAGTTGGTCACACCCACACACTGCTTATTGGTGTGCCTAAGAAAATGTCGTCGAAAAGTGAAGCTCGAGATCAACTCCTCATTGGCTTGGGACTACGACAGTCAAGCGGCATCGCTATTGTCCAATAAAATAGCTTATTCCCCCATTTTTCAAAGTGCTAGCAACACTTATCTCCACTTCGACAATCCTTCCTTCACTCTAAGAATTACCTAATGTAAGGAATCCACTCCCCCTAAGTACGATACGGCTCTAACTTCTCTTCTATTCCTGATTCTCGACCAAAGCTCTCCTCTCTCTCTCTCTCTCTCTCTCTCTCTCTCTCTCTCTCTCTCTCACACACACACACACACACACACAATGTGCACGTGCGCGCACACACACAAGTTTGCACCTTGCACTTGCAAGCCTTTTTGGTAGTCTCTTTAAAGTAGTTGGTGCCCCATCTTGAATGATATGACTTTAATATTATTACTCTTCTTTAAAGGACTCTTGTGGGCTTTGGTGCGTGACATTCATTCTCCTCAACACAACGGTCATGCGCATGAAGGAATGCTCGAATCATAAACTACTTTTTTGCATGCTAAAACATGTGTTACAAGAGAAGAGAGAAAGACCTAGGGTAGAGGAGCCTGTTTAGGGATGCTCAAATTGTATGAGCCAATTTTAAAAAATGCAAACCTTCACAATCTGATTTCCCATGATAGTCCATTGATGAAACCAAATTACTTTCAAAGATAGTTGATGCCAATTTTTTATTTATTTTTTGCAAAACTCACAATCATGAGTGATTGTATTAGAATGCCACCAAGAAATTAAAAAATCAGCCTCAAGCTCATGCTGAGCCTTGAGGGGCAGATGGTTACATCAGAGCCTAGTTAGAAGTACCTAGTACCGTACTATTACCAAAAGTCCAATCCTTTACATAGCAAGGCTCGTATGGATGGCAAGAGTCGCCCTAAGCCAATCATCCGAGTTTTTCCTTTTACATATCACATATATCATCTCCTTATTTTCTTGTACAATCTCTGAAAAGCTAGCCACAAAGAGGTCATTATCGAAGACATGGAAGTTCCTGGTCTTCCAGATATTATTGAAGAAACAATATCTGACAATTCGAGTACAGAAGAAGTGCAAGACTTTGAGCACATGGTAGTTCCTGGTCTTCCAGATATTATCAAAGAAACAATATCTGACAATTCGAGTACATATTAGAAGTGCAAGTGCAAGATGAAATTGTTTCCCACCAAGGCACATATCCTTCTTGAGAACTCTATGTTCCACGTTCTTTGTATCCATTTGCACACCTTCCCTGCCAGGCCTCTAATTGTTGGGCATTCCATGAAAAGGTGGGCGAGGTCTTTGCTAGTCAATCTGCACATTGGACCCAATACCTCGTGTCTGAATCTTGACGCCTATCAGCAAAGTCCCCTCACAAAATCTTCCACAGAAATACCTTCATAAAATGAGGCCATTGTGGATTCCAAATGTTCTTTGTGACCTCGACCCATCAAGCTTCCGACCATTGTTTCTTCCACTGTTTGTTCAAAGGGGCGAACCAATCAGCCTCGTGCATTAACGCTTGGTAAATGCCCTTGGTATGAGGTTTAAAGAATCGGCTACTCATGGGCCATTTCCAAGCTTTCCACTTGAAAGTAGATTCTCTGATCGGCATTAGAATATTGTCCAAGCCTTCTACAACTCTGTTGACAAGTAACTTCTCAACGCCATTGAGTTAAAACTGGGCAACAAACTGGTCAAAAGATTTCCAACACTTACTGTTTCCATCCCAGAAGTGGATCAACTACTAGAGTCATTTATTGTTCATCCTTCTTGCAATTTCTCTCCAATAAGGGTTCATAATTACACCAACAGCTTTAGACAACCAAGGAGATCAATGCAAGATGGAGGTCTGGAAGTATCTAGTTAATTCACCCCATTCCAATACTCATGTTGCTGAATTGCACTTTCGCACCATCTCTCCCATGATGCCACCCAATCTTAGGCTAGACCACCTCGGGGCTAATAGTTTGTCGTGCACCTCAATCCCTTTCCATTGACCCCCTTTAGAGCAAAGTTTTGCCTTGTCTATCATATCCTTGGTAATGATAGCCCAAGATTGGTCTTGTTTGTGATTTAGACCACAAATTTGGCACACAGGCCTCAACATGAACAACAGGGTTAACAATTCCGAGGCCACCTTGGACCATTCGTCGAGCGATAACTTCCCATTTTGCCCATTGCCATGGCGACAAGGCTTTAGTGTAAAGCCCTTGGTGGGACTGCCTGGAATGAGCCTCCCAACCTCCCTTTAAATAGCCCCTTGGCCCTCATTCCCTATCCACACTCGCAGTCGGCCCCTTGGGCTTGGTCCTTGACCACCAGGCTATGCCCTTGGCATGACATTACTCCCCCTTGGAGAAGCGTTTTCGTCCTCAAAAACAAGAGTGATGATACACTAATGTTTTCCACAGTGGCATCCTTCAAGGATCCAGCTGTTTGCTTGACCAGAACACGGTTCAGTAGGAGGTTCAATGAAACCTAGAGTAACATCTTGATTTTCCACATTGTTGTCCACTTGCAACCATCTTGTGTTACCGGTTCATATCCAATCATAGTGTGTAGACTCCATTTAGAATACACATGAGCATGCTAAATGAGTTAGCACAACAAAGATGTACCCGAAAGAGTACCTTTTTTCACTTTCCATGAAAATAACTTGCTGACACAACTCATCAGCCAAGTTTAAGTCCTTGACTTGTTCTCAAAGTTCATCTGCAAACAACCCCACCATAGCTAGTCTTCAAGGTTGAGAACCTGACTTATGCATGAAGAGACTAAACCTAGTCACAAACATGCTTTAACTTATGTAAGCAAATTCCAACTAGAGCAATAAATGCTTACTAATTGGATTGCTTGGTGCTAACGTACGCACTTTGCATATCCTTTAGTACAAGATTACACTTTGTAATCTGCCTATCCCCTTGGATAACAGACATTACTGAGGTGTTGGTTCCCACGGTTTACATACAGTCTTCCTAGATGACTGGTAAACAGGGATCACAATAGTGTACAACATTGCGGAGGAATCATCAATGTCTTGAATAACCATCGTGGTCAACTTGAAATATCCACATATACCCAAACCAAGCCATGACCTCTATTGGTGATTGGTAGATCCAAACATAATCTCATAGAGATACTGCATATAGAATGCAAAAATGCTTCATAGCACAAATGTGATGAATATGCATGCCGCTTCAAATCAGCCTTTGCTAAACACTAGGGCCCATAACACCTAGTTTAGCAAAAAAAAAAGATCAAAACCTGTATATCCATGATCATCCTTGCCAATAGTGATGGCGAATGTGATGCTCCTAGCACACATTAAGGAGGAATGTAAATGGTTATGAAAAGAAACTAAATACTTTCTGTTGCAATCATTTGCAAGCCTTGCTAAAACATTTGAACCATAATAGAAGGTGACATTAATCACTTCTAGGTACAAACAATGAAACCTTTTCATTAACAACTCATAGCCTTGCTATATGTATAAACAACCATCCGTTAATGTTGTTTAGCAGCATTTGTACGTTTAACAAGTCAGTCTGAGAATTTGACAATTTTTAGCCAGTGAAATTGTTCTTGATACGACGTGCTGAAAACGGTCTAATAACCAGATTTGACCAGCATCGAAGGACTTTGTTGCAACACATAATTGAAATAGCACGCGCCAGTGTCAGTCTCAAAGACTCATATTCTCCACATGTGGAATATGTCTCAAGGAAGGATGCTGGAAAAAAAGAACATCCTTCAAATACAAGATGTACTTGGGTGTGGAGGTAACTGAAACACGCCGTGAGAGAGACCCTCATTATCCATGCTCCACACTGGCTAAACCGAACTCCTGGAGTTCCTAGACCATGGTGTATCCTATGTGACAGCATGTGCCAAAACAAACCCTGCAAGTGGGTCTATATCTGCGAAATGTAGAAATTTATTGTGGACACTACAACCCAAATTTCTTGGCTCTTACGTGACCTTGTCAGGGCGCTGAAGAGCAAGAATGGATGAAAACATAAAATTTTATTCATCCAATCTTGAAAAAAGTCAAGCAAAAAATATGCAAAAATGGAAATAAACCAAATCATATGCGTACCTAGAGGTTAAACACAGTGTTCACTTACCTGTAGTCAAAGGCACTTGCCCAAATTTTCCGCCTGCAAAGGCCTGAGAGCTCTAACTGAAAATTAGTGATGTGCAAGTAGTATTGTACATGTAACCTTGGGTGTTGCCTTTGCAATCCAGACCCCTTGGTTAAACTTTGCAGGAAAACTGCTCTACTAGCAGCCGGCCCTTGGCCTATGTTCGTGATCCCCCTTGGGTTTGCCTGTGGCATTACATTCCTTTGGTATAGTTTTCCACTACCCCTTGGCAGCCTGTGGACTTCTTTCCTTGAAAATGCAAGTGTGAAGGTTCCAAGAATTGACCATCAACCCTTACTAAATGATTTCATAATCACAAGATGGGTCTTACCCCAAAACTGTACTCATATAGGCACTCTTAGTACGTGCTAATAGGAGCTCCACTGAAATTGGAGTCGTATTCACAACTAGATCTTTTTCACACCCAAAAATCTATAATCTTGGGTTTTTGTGAATAGTCGTGCTGTTTAGAATGGTGGCTTCATCCATACACCTTGGAAGAGATAAGCCCTTACGAGTTTAAGACGTTCAAAAACTCAACTTGACTTTCACACTTAGTGTGGAGTGCTAAATTAATGCCCAAAAAATCACTAATGGCAAGACTCTTGCTTGTCCATTACAATCGATGGGTACTTAACTGGATAGAACTATTCGATCTTGAAATCAATCACTGATGGACTATAAACAGATGGCTCTTAGCCATGCCAAAATAGGTGGTAATTGATGGCTCTTAGCCCTTCATGTTGACGTATTGACATAGAAATAGTTCAATAAAATCATGCCTAGGTTACCTTTCCCGAAGAGAAGTTGGGAAGAGAGAGAGAATGTTGGGCTGAGAAAAACACCTTATTCGAATGTGGTGTATGCCCCGTACATATGATCTTGTGCAAACCATGTATGTGTCGTAGCTTAGCCTATAAGCGTACAACTACACGTCCTCATAGAGAGAGGCTTAGCTTATCCTATAAGTGTATAAATGTGTACTTTGACCACGTACCCACGTGGAGAGAGATACCATCAGTCACATCTTGACCCACTTACCTTGTATGTGATCGTGAATGTATCAGGGTAACTTTAAATATGGCACTTTGCCTGTGAATAACTTAAAAAATATGTAAGATAGCAGTTACTTACCTTGTCCTTGACAAAGTATTAGCGTTAGAGCGGAAGCGTATACATTGATGGAGTGTCATACGTCCAACGGACTAGTACGTCGTGCATACATAGCAAAAATGGAATAATAAGCCCGTGGCTTCAGTGACAATCTCAACCTTGTGAGCCGTTGGTATACATGCCGTGCACGATTACACTGGCATTGATACATCACAGTGCACCGTTGCGTACTATGAGCTTATATCCACATAGTGACATAGTTGTGTGCCATTATCATTGATTTGAAATCAGTCACCTTGGCACATAAGAAAAGTCGTACTTCACATGAAGACAAGCAAAGCACTTTGCTTTATACAGTGGCTTCTTATGGAGTCGGCCCAAGCACTTTGCTTTGCACAACAGAGAGATCCCTATATCGCATAGAAGTTTCCAAAGTTTGGAATATCATATTAGCATATGAACTTGGGAAAACTTTGCAATAGGTATGAATTCTTTTTCACTAAAGGTCAGAATGAACTAAGCCACACGGGCATTGCAGGGACATCCGACAGCTCTAAAGTGACCAACATACATGGCTATGAGCCAACTTCAAGCAAATGCTACTCGTCTCTGAGGAAAAACAAGGTTAGACAATTTTAATTTCTTGTTTTTCTGTCTTTAATTTTTCATTTGGAAAAAAATTCTCGCATGTGCAAAGCAAAGTGCTTTGTCAGACATAGAACGAAGCAAGGCTTCTATTCCGTGCCAAAGTAATATCCATTAACTTGGGATCAAGGATAATGGCACACTGGTTTAGTAAATGGACAATAAGAGGATATAAGCTCACAATTATGGTTGGCAATGACCAACTGTGATGTATCCATGCCAATACAAATTGTGCAAGGCACGTATACCATCGGCTCAAACTGATGAGACCGTCACTAAAGCCAATGGCTTATCACACTATTTTTCTAATATGCATGCATGACATACCAATATTGTGGACTCATTAAACTAAATCATGGTTTATGCTTCCACTATAACATCAACTACTTTGTTCAAGAAGAATTGAGGCTGGTAGATTGGCTTGTGATCGTTCTATATGTATACAACAGCGGACACTTTACATCATTGGCTCTATGTGTTGGGGTATAAAGCCCAATGTGGTTGCCCAGGTAAATGGGCGGGTCACCAGGTATGTACACATATTCTTTTGTTAAAACCTAATAAGAACTCACTATGCTCTACACATTACAATAGAGCGAGTTCACCATATCGTCGTGCTCTTCTTCTCGCACTCTCTCTCGTGTCGCACTTCCGCTCGTACTCCTTCAACTGGTATCAGAGCTCAGATCGAGGCTCGGGGCAGCATTTTGCAGGTAGCCAGAGTCACCTGCTCAGATTGGAGTGAGATTCGACAGGCGAAGACACGGCCCCAAATCCTGTGGGAAATATCGAAGAGCTCGGTGTTCTCAGAATTTCATTCTGAGGTCATCTCGGCCACCGTTCGGCTTCGACAAAGCTCTGCGCAGGCCATTTTCGACTACGTGGTCTTGGCGGGTGCAAATCCGACTCTGCAAATTTGGGGTTTCGGCCTACGACTGCAAGTCCTGAGGATATCTGCACTTCCAGAGTGCTGATTTGTGGCTGTCTACACAACGAAGGACAGCTCACAATTCTTGGAGGCATGTCACATATGACACGGGTGCACCTACACACAGACTGTAGGCGACATCCACTAGTTCATCAGGTAGCTTGTGTTTGCTGCTTGATATTCCAGATTTCATCCTGACATTGCCGCAGCGGTTACAGCATACAGTGGGAAATTTGTGGATGTATGACTTTGTGGAAAGTCTATGTACAGTCAGATTTACTGTAGCCTTTGTTGAGGGTCGAGTGAGGTTTTATTGAACTGGGGGATTCTCGAATGTTGAGATCCTTTCGGTGATACATGTCTTGGAGCGATCCCTCGAGCACCCTTAGATAGGCAGCTAGGATGTATTGACTATGAGTTAGACAGTTGGGATTGCATCTTTGCTTTACTTCCGTTGAGGCATTGTCGTAGTCTATGCTTACAGGACAGTGACAGGACAGTGAGAGACAGTACAGGTGTAGGACAGGTTTACCCACAGCTTACGGTGTTAGAGAGACAGTGGTTTTTTGAGCTGTTTTTGAGTACACCAGAGCCATTTTACAAAGGAGACTCTGCCAAAATTTCTGCAGAATCTGAAGCTTTCTTGGTTCATTTGACAGGTTGATATTGGTTCAGAGGTCAGTTTACAGGGGAAACTCTGCCGAATTTTTCCCAAGAAAGTAAACTACTGTGAAGCGTAGTTATGGCTGGATCACAGGACATTGCTCTTTACAATATCAAGAAGCTGGATGGAACCAATTTCCCATTGTGGAAGAAGCAGATTTGGCACGTGTTGGTACAAAAGAAGCAGATAAAACCTATAAAACTCAAGGGGATAAAACCAGAAGATATGGACGAAGATGAATGGAGCGAAATGGACGAATTGGCACTTTCTACCATTATGTTGACTTTGGCAGAAAGCGTTTACTTCAATGTAGCAGATGAGATGTCGGCTTATGAAGCATGGACAAAGCTGAGTGATCTTTATGAGAAGCAGAGTGCAGCTTCACAGGTATATTGGCTTAAGAAGCTTGTTGACTTGAAGATGAAAGATGGGACACCTATGTCCAATCATCTGAATGAATTCAACTCCATCTACAGTCAATTGTCAGCTCAAGGTGTCAAGTTTGATGAGCCTGTTAGAGCTATGTTCCTGGATCACATTGCCAGAAAGTTGGGACACTTTTCGCACAGCTTTGAGGAATTTTGCACCTCCATATGGTTTGAACATAGCAGGTGTAGAAGGCAGTCTGCTTACTGAAGAAACCAACAAAAAGACAATGGACAAAGGCAAAGGAACAGCCTTAGTTGTCAGGGGAAGGACCAAAGAAAATTACAAAGGTGGAAAGAGGAATCAGTCTCGTAGCAAGTCCCGCAGTGCTAAAGGCAAGAGTGACATAGAATGCTACCATTGTGGCAAGAAGGGTCACATGAAAAAAGACTGCAGAGAATGGAAAGCAGAAAAAGGCAAAGAGAAAGCTAAAGACCATGGTGAG
Organism: Adiantum capillus-veneris; assembly: GCF_014529385.1. NCBI lineage: Eukaryota > Viridiplantae > Streptophyta > Polypodiopsida > Polypodiales > Pteridaceae > Adiantum > Adiantum capillus-veneris. The sequence continues at coordinate 108,538,508 of NC_140932.1, read as the reverse complement.
AAGAACAAGTCCTCAGTGAAGATTCAAGAAATAAATGTGACAAACACTGTTGCACAGGATGACAGTCTAGTGTCAGGAGACATCTACTTCTTGAAGAATACAATGGACTCATCTCTTCTTACAGCATCTGATGGAAATGCATTGAGTGACTGGATTATAGACTCAGGGGCATCACTTCATGTGTCTCCAAACAAGGAGTGGTTTACCTCTTATGTGACCACTAAAGATCATGTTCGGCTAGGCAATGGGCAGACATGTGAGATCTTAGGTGTTGGAGATGTTCAATTGAAGTTTCAGAATGGATCTTCTTTCACGCTGAATAATGTGAGACGTGTTCCCGCAATTACAAAGAGCTTGATCAGCATAGGTTTACTTGATGATGCTGGCTATGTCACCACTTTTGGACAGAACATGTGGAAGATATCCAAGGGTTCTATGACAGTAGCACATGGAGTAAAGTCTGGAGGACTTTACATGATTTATGTATCAAATGTCTCTAAAAATGTAATCAATGTCACCGAGTAGCCGAATGTTTCTTTGTGGCATAGCCGGTTAGGACATATGTCCAAGAAGGGAATGGAAATCTTGTCTCGTTCTGGTTATTTGCCTGGCTTTTCATTTAATAATTTTGAATTTTGTGAACATTGTCTGTATGGTAAGCAAACACAACAGCCACATAAGCATAGAAGCAGTAGAAGAGATACACAGTTGGCACTTGTTCATAGTGATTTGTGTGGACCTATGCCTAATCTATCTCTAGGGGGAGCTTCTTACTTTATGACATTAATAGATGATTACTCGAGGAAAGTATGGGTTTACTTTTATGAGTCAAAAGGTATAAAACGTGAACTTACTGCTCCTTACAATCCTCCTCAAAATGGTGTTGCTGAGAGGATGAATAGGACCATACAAGAGAAGGTCAGAAGTATGTTGTCTAATGCACAACTGCCAAATGGGTTTTGGGCTGAAGCTGTATCAACAGTTGTTCATCTTATAAATAGATCTCCTAGCAAGGTTTTGCAGAAGGATTCAGTGGTGGCAGAGATGGTTTGGTCAGGCAAAATGCCCTCATACAAGCATCTCAGAGTCTTTGGCTGTGAGGCATATACTCATGTTCCAAAGGAATTTAGGAACAAACTTGAGCCAAAGAGTAGACAGTGCATCTTTCTAGGCTATGGTAATTCTGGTGAGATGGGGTACAGACTTTGGAATCCCGAATCCAGAAAGGTTATCCACAGCAATGATGTTCACTTTAATGAAGCCATATATCATTCTAAACCAGAGAGGGTTGAGGAGATTAGAAGAGTTGTCTTCCAAGAAGATGGACTTGCACATGCAAGACAAAATGTCAGGGCTCAAGAGGAGCAAGGACAGGATAGAGTGGAACCACAGGTTGTGGCTGAGCCTCAGCCACCTATTTTGCGTAAATCGGGACGGATATCACGACCTCCTGATCGTTTTGTTCCATCTATGAACTATGTAATGTTGACAGATTGCAATGAGCCTTCATGTTACAAGGAAGCAGTGCAAATGAAGGACTTCGGGAGTTGGCAATTGGCCATGCAGTCAGAGATGACAGCTCTGCATAAAAACCAGACATGGAAGCTAGTTAAATTACCACAAGGCAAAAAGGCTCTACCTTGTAAATGGGTTTAGAGGTATAAGATCACCGCTCATGACAGTCAGCCAAAGTACAAAGCAAGGCTTGTTGCCAAGGGCATTAAGCAAGAACAAGGCATTGACTTTGATGAAGTCTTCTCTCCGGTGGTCAAGATGACTACATTGAGATGCTTTCTTGCATTGGTTGCCCTATTAGATTTGGTGTTGCACCAAATGGATGTCAAGACAACGTTCTTGCATGGTGATTTAGATGTGGAAATTTACATGCAACAGCCAGAAGGGTTTGTTGAGAAAGGCAAGGAAGATTTGGTATGTCAGTTGTTAAAGAGTCTTTATGGCTTAAAACAATCACCGAGGGCATGGTACCATAAGTTCCACAAGTTCATGCTTTCTCAAGGCTACAAATGTAGTGAGTTCGATCACTGTCTATATACAAAGAAGGCTAAGGATGGCAGTTGGTTGATCCTTATTTTGTATGTGGATGACATGTTGATTGCTGGCAAGCACTTGGAAGAAATTTCAGCTTTGAAGTCAAAGATGGCAAAATCGTTTGACATGAAAGACATGGGTGAGGCAAGTCATATACTTGGTATGTGCATTGAGAGAGATAGATCAAAGAAGTTGATTCAGTTATCTCAAACAGAGTATATTGACAAGGTTTTGCAACGTTTCAATATGGAGAAGGGAAAGGCATTGAGTGTTCCATTGCCACCATATGTGAAACTTAGCAAACAAGATTGTCTTGTGTCTGAGGAACAACAGGCTGAAATGGATAAGATTCCATATGCGTCTGCAGTGGGTAGTTTGATGTATGCAATGATTGCTACTCACCCAGACATTGCATTTGCAGAGGGAGTAGTAAGTCAATACATGTCAAACCTAGGCAAGAAACATTGGGAGGCAGTGAAAGGAATATTGAGATACCTGAAAGCTACAAAGAGTATGCGTATATGCTATGGGAGTCAGGAGCTAAGTGTAAAGGGTTTTACAGACTCTGATTATGCAGGTGACTTAGACAACCGAAGGTCTACGTCAGGGTATGTCTTTACATTGGCTGGTGGAGCAGTATCATGGAGTTCTAGATTACAAGATTGTGTTACTCAGTCTACTACAGAGGCTGAATATGTTGCAGCATCAGAGGCATGCAAAGAATCAATTTGGCTTAATCTACTAGTAACAGAATTGGGAATCAAAGAAGAGATGCCTGTGTTATATTGTGATAGTCAAAGTGCTATACAATTGGCTCGCAATCCAGTTTATCACTCAAAGACAAAGCATGTGGATGTGCAGTATCATTTCATCAGGGAAATGCTCGAGGATAAGCAACTTCAGCTTGTCAAAGTTCACACCACAGAAAATCCTGCTGATCTACTTACAAAAGGACTTCCCTCAGAGAGCTTTGCACATTTTCGCAAGCAGTTAGGTGTAGGGTAGTACATCACTTCTCTACATCTCTTGTATATTAGCTTGTATAGTAGCTTCTCTCACACTTAAAGTACCACATTGGACTTTAAGTGGGAGGTTGTTGGGGTATAAAGCCCAATGTGGTCGCCCAGGTAAATGGGAGGGCCCCCAGGTATGTACACATATTCTTTTGTTAAAACCTAATAAGAACTCACTATACTCTACACATTACAGTAGAGCGAGTTCACCATATCGTCGTGCTCTTCTTCTCGCACTCTCTCTCGCGTCGCACTTCCGCTCGTACTCCTTCACTATGCACAAGGTGCATCCAATATTGTGGCTCTATGCACAAGGTGCAACCAATATCAATGAATTTTTTGTGGGTAGCAAGTAGGCATAGCCTAGCTATCAAGCACTCAATTCAAGAGATGACATGAATACACTAAGAGAGCCTCAAAGTAGGTGATCCCTTATTTGAACTTCTTTTGGATGTTGATCTTTCATTCATGGAGAGATATGATTATTTCAAACTCTAGTTGTGAATATGATTCCAAGTGGAGAAGATCTGCTGTTTAAAATATAGCACTGATTGTGGCTATAGGAGTACGTGGTATTTCCAAGGTATGACCCAACTAATACCAAATCACTCCCTTGGTGTTTAGGGTCACATTTTGAGCTCCTCACACGTGTACTTTCAAGGAAAGAAGTTGCAAATTGCCAAGGGATATTAGATAGGTTCCACTTCAGAATCTAATCCCAATTGTTAGTAGACATGGTATAATGTGTTGGTCACCATTGATTGCTAGTTTGAGCAATTTTTATGCAAAAATTAACCAAGGGGTTAGACATTGCAAAAGATAACCATGAGGTCTGGATTGACAAAGCAACGCCCAGGGTTATTGATTCAATATTGCTTGTTTTTTCACTAATCTCCCATTTAGTGTTTCATAGGTCCAAAATGTACTAGGCCTTTTTAGGCAGGATTTTTGGTCATGTGTCCTTGATTGTAGGTAAGTGAACGCTATGTTCAACCTCTAGGTACTCACATGATTTGGTTTTATTTTTTAATACGCTTTCATTGACTTTTTTAAGTAGGATGTATAAAGCTTGAATTCTTTCCTCCATTTTTCTCTTTAGGGACATGACAAGGTCATGTAAGAGCAAAGAATTCTGTAATGTCCCACATACCTTTCTATATTATGCAGCTATGGACCTACATGGTAGGGGTTTCGTTTGGCACATGTTGTCACAAGCAAAGCAGCATGGTCTAGGAACTCAAGGAGATCAATTTAGCCAGTGTGGAGCACGGTTGATGAGGGTCCCTTGCACTCATGCCAATGAGTGTTTACAACTACCTCCACACACAAGTATATCTTGTACTTGATGGATGTCATAACTTTCGTCATTATATGAGACATATTCCACATGTGGAGAATATGAGTCTTTGGGATTGACACTGGAGACTGTTTACTTACCTATGTGTCGTGAGATAGAGTCCCTAAGTGCTGGTCAAAAATCCATGTATTACACCATTTTTTAGCACGTAGTATCAAGAACAATTTCAATGGCCAGAAATTGTTGGGTACTTAGAATGACTTGTTAAGGTTATAAGTGCTATGTATATAGCAAGGTTATGTATTAGTAACGAAAATGTTTCATTATTTGTACCTAAATGTGATTCATGTTTCACATTTTATTATGGTTCAAACGTTTTAGCAAGGCTTGCAAGTGATTGCACTAATTTCTTCTCAGAACTATTTACCCTCCACTTTCATGTGTGCTATGAGCATCACATTTGTCATACGTATCAAGGCAATTATAATCATCAAAATGCAAGTTTGGATTAGGTTTTTGCTAAAGGCGTGCACATTAGGTGTTATAGATCCTAATGTTTAGCAAAAGCCGATTTGCAGTGGCATGCAAAATCATGAATTGATAGCTTATGAAGCATTTTGCACTTTATGTACAGTATCTCTATGAGTTTAGCTGTGGGTTTACCAATCACCAATAGAGGTCATGGCTCGGTTAGTGTTGGTATATCAGTGATTAAACTTTGTATAATTAACCAAGTTGGTTCCTAACATTGTTGATTACTAATCAATGTTGCACGAAATTGTGACCCACATTTACCAATCATTTTTGGAGACTGTCTGTAAACAATTGGGAAACGCAACTCAGTACTGTCAGTAGAGGTGGCTAGGCAGTTTACAAGTGTTAATATTGTTCTAAAGGATATGCTATGAGCGTACATTAGCAACAAGCAATCCAATTAGAAAGATTATCTCTCTAGTTGGATTTTTCTTACCATGAGACAAAGCATGTTGAGATTAAGTTTAGTCACTTCATGTGTAAATCAGGTTCTCAACCTTGATCGGCAATTATGGTGGGGTTATCTACCGATAAAGAATGAGAACAAGTCATGACTTATCCTTTGCTGATGAGTTATGTCAGCCAGTTACTTTCATGTAAAGTGAGAAGAGGTATTCTTTTAGGCACTTCTTAGTTGTGATAACTCGTTTAATATACTCAAGTGAGTTCTAAATGCAATCTATACGCTTTGTTGGTTGTGGGCCGACACAAGACGGTTACAAAGGGATAACAATGTGGAAAATCAAGATGCTCTTCTTGATTTCATTGAATCTCATACTGAATCGTGTTTTAGTCAAATGGATAGCTAGATCCATGAAGGATGCCACTGTGAAAAACGTTAGTGTTCTTATAAAGATGTCACCTTTGTTTTTGACTCGTTTTCAAGGACAAAAATGCTTCTCCAAGGGGGGAGTAATGTCAGGCCAAGGGCCAACCTAGGGGGTCACAGACATAGGCCAAGGGCTTGGACTACTTCAATGCGAACTGCAGATCCTAAAGAGGGCTAAAGCTAGGAGCAAGGGCCTATATATAGGGTGGTACCTAGGGAGGATCACCATGACAGTCCCATGGGTCTCACATGAACGTTAAACTCTTTCAATGTTTTCCAAACATCTTTAATTTAGATTAACCTAAATCTAGGTGTTTTTCAAGCATTTACGACCTAAAAAAACTATAATTCTTAGGTGCACCATCCTATAAACCATCTTCATTATGTCCCTTTGAGGAACTTGGGGGATTTTCTCTCTATACATAAGGACATGCCACCTGCGTCGGAGTCTTGAAATCTCGTGTTTATGATTAGTATATGTCAATTATAACCCCCCTTCTTACAATTATAAGGTATGCAGTGGAGAAAATTAACATAATTCTATCTTACATATAAGGTTTTGTATAGTTGTTTGAAAACACAATATGGCTAAATATGTTGTGTAGAAAAAATCTCTTACATGCTTTTTTAGCTTTGGTTTATATCAATATATTGTAATGGGATTCTCCTCATTTCTAAACCTCAACAAACAACCCTAACACCATAAGAAATACCAAAAATCAAGAAGTACTCATTAGGTTATCCTCTATGGAAACATGAGACTACCTATAAAATTGAAGTGATTTAAGTGAAAAGGGTCTATGTCTTGTAATATCAAAAACTTAATTTCAATTTCCGTCATATGGGAATTACAACAATTATGCTAGCAATGTTTGCATATGATGTATCTATCAAACTCTTTATCTAAAAATATAGAAATGGACATATATGTTATTGATAAAATTTATAAAAAAGACTGAATGTTCCTCTCCTTTGAATACATCTCTATCTTTTACTTTTCCCCTTCTCCCCTCCCCATTTTAGTGAGACTTTTATCCTATCCCCCTTCTTATAAGTTTAAAAGGATAAATTATTGAGAACTTACCCCTAACTTATACACTTATTTAGCTTTGTGAAAAACCTCCTTCCCCTGCCTTTACGTGGCACGATACGTTTTCCATGGTCAATCACCTAGGTTGAGGAAGATCTTTTGAAATGGCCAACCCTGGAAGATATTAAGTCGTAACCCCATATCTATATAACCATCAATTCGATTATTGCTGAGTTGTAACAATAAGTTTTATCACCATCATCACTATTGTATAGCTGGAATTGAAGCACACACTTGTACATGGGCTCCAGTCTTTGGTGTTCACAATAGCTAATAGTAGTTGAAATCACCTTAATCTTATCAAAGCTATGTTACTACCTCACCCCAACTAAAAGTCAACATGTTCAAGTTTTTCATGCCCAACATAATGTAATTGTGACTCTAGAAACTCATAATTGCACTCAACAGAGCTTATTCTTGAGGGAGAAACTCAAACCTTTACAAAGATGCTCCAAATGTTCCACTTTGGAGGCACTATAAAGGAGAGCCTCCAAAAACATAATGACAAAGTGAGTAGGATATGGACACAAGATGTTATACATATGCATCATGAATTTTTGAGATATTGGTTAGTGCAAAAGGCACATTCAAAACTTGTAATATCCAAAGCATGTTTAAGATATTGTCTTAAGTTCATCACATACTTGATCTACATGTGATGGTGCATTGAGCTCAAATCAAAGGTAGGAAGATAATGTAAATCTCATAATATTGTGACATATGGTTTAAACTGCAATAGTCTTTGCCTATAACCATCCTTTTTCAGTGCCAATGAAGTTAGTGATGCCCATGGAGAAGTGGTAGACTTACTATAGGCTAATAAAGACACACTAGAATTAGGTTGCTAATTGACATCCACCTCCTCACGTTCTTTAATTAGAAATAAGCTAGTAGGCATTACTAATAGGGAGTTTCCTTGTATAATATCGTTGCCATGTTGTAGCACATGCTCAGGGACAACCCAACTGGTAAGTCCTGAGAAAAATAATATTTCTGTCCAGGTTCTCCAAGTTGAGAATGATAGCTTGATAGTTAAGTATCATACTATACATCCAAAAATATTTGATCTTTCCTAGTTGTGGTCCAGGATGTTCTTAACACTAGTTAATTGGTACCAAAACAGGACACATAACTGTCCTTTTTTTACAAATTTAAATGAAATGCTATTTGCATTAGACAGTTTATTTAAGAAAATCCTCTTGATATTCTTAAATATGTTAGCTAGAGAGTCTTTTAAAAATATGACATTGCATGTTAGAATCTACCATGATCAAGAACTATACTCATCAAGTTGACTCTCGTAACACTGCGATTGATGGTTTTAAGAAATCAACTTTATAAGCTCAAGAAAAAATGAAGCGACCTTGTAGAAAATTTTAGGTGTCTTTTCCACAATTTTGCTATAGATAATTGAAAGTTACATGTGCAAAAAATTGACTTGGGAGTATGTAAAATAATGGAAAGTTTTATGTGTTTGATATAGCTATTTCAAGCATATTGTCGTACACAAAGAAAAATATGTTTTTGATGTATTTGTGAGTTTTAGAAAGTGATTCATTGCTTACCCTTTCCATCTAGGGCTCAAGGTGGCAAATACAAGGGCTTTGGTATGCAACAATTGTTGGATTATTTTAAATATTCAAAACAGCATAAGAGAGAGATTTGATATTTTTATTCTTGAGACATAAGCATTCAAAACCTCAAATAATATCAAACTTTCGATGTAGATCAACTAAATGTATCAAAGTACATGGTACATACACAATTGGGGTGCCCAAAACCTCGGTTTTAATGTTATTATGGAGAACTCAAGATTTTTAAGAGTTTTTCCAACGATAAAATATTCAAGATAGAGTTCAAGCAACAAGATTTAATTGAGTTAGGGAGCCCAAAAAATACGTAGTTTCTTGGTTTCAGCATATAAAGTCATTTGTAGTTGTCAAACTGCACTAGAATAGCCCCAATTCCATGAGGGGAGCTTTGGAAGACCAAAATTATGCTCTAATTCAGCATGTGCTCAAGTATGAAATTATGTCTATAACTAGCGTGTGACTTAGAAACTTATCTTTAAAGTGCATTCCATCGTTTTGTAACACTAAGTACTAACACTTGGCTTTTATAAATATAAAAAGGGCCATCTCTACAAAAGATATAAGAATTTTATGATTTTTTTGGCAAAACAGCTTGAAACTTTACTAAAATTTATGACTTAGAACTTACTAGAATTCTATCCATACGGATTGTATTTTGACATGGAGAAAAATCGAGTGTTTTCTTTCCCTCATGACCAACCTATGGTAGAAGCAAGGTATACAAAACTTCTTTCTAGCTTGACAAATAAATTGCCAAAACTTGGAAGGAAAATAGGACACTTTAGTGTCTCAGGACACTTAAGTGTCCAATTACAGAACTAGTGTTAAGAAAAAATTCTTTCCAAAATAGTGTCTCAAATGCCACCACAAAGTAGTCTTGGCTTCAAGTTTATTCACAACTTTTCGGTTTTGCCATTGAGACTTGCCTCTATCACTAATACCTCATTCACGCTATGATACAACCTATGCAATATCTGTCCACTTGTGGAGAAAATTGTTTTTCTTGCGTTCCTCTTTTTCATTGTGAAACACAAACTGCTTAATTTTCTTTAGCAAGGGAGTGGATCTATTTTCTTGATCTTAGTTTTTTTGGTAGTGTAAACCCCCATGAGAGGAGACTTGTGGAGTCTCTCTCAAAGTCTAGCCGTACTACTTGTAATCAAGTGATGTATCAACTACATGACTAAATTTTTGGTATGTGTAAAATTAGCAATCATGTAAATAAAGTTGTCTCCGAGCAAGTGTATAGGTGCAAAAAGGAGTTAGTAGTCATGCATGGTCACTAATCCATTATCATTGAGATCTCTATAGGATTGGGTCCATGCGCATCATCTCTTATATCATGCATTTGTGTATCGGGATCCATAGGAAAGTCATGAGAGATATTGTCTTCAAGCAAGTGTGTAGGTGCAAAAAGCAGTTAGTAGGCATGCATGGTCACTAATCCATTATCATTGAGATCTCTATAGTATTGGGTACATGTGTATCATCTCTTATATAATGCATTTGTGTATCAAAATCCATAGGAAAGTCATGAAAGATATTGGGCACATACCAAGGCACATGCATAGTATTGTGTAGATTGCGTCATGCATCTGTCTATTGTGATCCATAGCCAAATCATGCTCATGATCGAGTTTTCTCAAAATCAATTTGATGATCTATGGAGAAACCGTATTGTGGGCCTAGGTGAATCAAAAATTTGAATTTTCTCTACAAAAAAAGAGAAGTCTTAGCAAAACGCACTTGCAATTGGAGCATGTAATCCATGCATGAAATGCTAGATAATGATAACATTGCTCAAAAATTTCCAATTGGTGCAAAATGTGATGACAAGCGCTTGCATGCGAGCCGTGATCTTCCTAGAAATTGAAAAGCTGACATTGATCCTTGATGTCAAGGTCCAAACTTGCAATTGAATGCAAGCTTGTAGGTACAAAAACTTTGTAACCTTGTTCAAATCAACCATGTCAAAACCAAGATAATCATCAAAAGTTTCTAATGTGATATGTTGCAAACCAGGAGCGTCGAGACATATATGTTGAACTTTTTGCAATATCCTAAATTCTTGCCGAATGCCCTAATTGTTGAAGGTGATCATAATTGGGAATTAATTGCATTAATGTGTAGGGCTCATTGAGAGGATCAACTTTAAACTTCTATAATTTAATTAGTTTTTAATTGTTTGAGAGATTTTAGAAAACACAAGAAAGCGCCAAAAAAAGTTTGTTTTATGCTTTTTAGTGACCACATTCAGCCATGAAAATTTGAAAATGATTTGTGATGTGTTTGTATGCCCATGCTTATTCCTCATGCACTTTTTGTGAAACGCCAATCCTTATTGAACATGCGGTAACATTGATTAAACCTATTAAAAGAGTCAAATGTCCTTCTACCTTGCTTCTTTCATCCTCTGCTATCATATGCGTGCGCGCACGCGTGTGTGTGTGTCTACATATATATTGTGTGTGTGTGTGATATATATATATATATATCTATATATATATATAGACACACACACACACACACACACACACGTATATCATATATATATATATATATATATATATATATATATATATATATATATATATATATATATATATATATATATATATATATATATATATATATATATATATATATATATATATATATATATATAGACACACACACACACACACACGCATATGATAGCAGAGGATGAAAGAAGCAAGGTAGAAGGACATTTGACTCTTTTAATAGGTTTAATCAATGTTGCCATGTGTTCAATAAGGATTGGCGTTTCATATGCGTGTGTGCGTGTGTGTAAAAATTGGTTGGTTCTTCGGCATCTTCTTTGTCTACTTCTCTCTTTATCATCTTCTTCTTCATATACAAAATGGTGTTTTGATTTCATGTTGCAAGTTTGTAGTAGAATTATGATTGATTTGCTTGTCAAAGAAGTAAAAATTTGATTACAATATCATGGATTGGCATCACATGCCAAACAATGATTCACTCATATAGACTTGCACGAAAGTGAAATGAACTAGAGCACATTTTCACAATGGGATAATGCACGAGACACAAGAGAGATAGAGTCTCTCTCAAAGATTATTGACACCCAATAAATAAATAAATAAATATATGTATGAGTGTGTAATTGGTTGGTTCTTCGGCATCTTCTTCGTCTACTTCTCTCTTTATCATCTTCTTCTTCATATGCAAAATGGTGTTTTGATTTCATGTTGCAAGTTTGTAGTAGAATTACGATTGATTTGCTTGTCAAAGAAGTAAAAATTTAATACCAATATCATGGATTGGCATCACATGCCAAACAATGAATCACTCAGATAGACTTGCACGAAAGTGAAAATGAACTAGAGCACATTTTCATAATGGGATAATGCACAAGACACAAGAGAGATAGAGTCTCTCTCAAAGATTATTGACACCCAAATAGATGGTCCTAGTGGTATTTCTTGATTACATTTTTATAAAACTGTGCGTATGATCGCTTTATGAGCTCACTCACACAGTCTGTATATTACAATTGGCACCCTGGCCACTTTTTTATAGCTTATGGAAGCCCAAAAACAAATCAATGTTGTTATAAATTGTGCTTTAAAAAGAAACTTGGATAAAAGCAATTCACATGGGTATTACCAGTAAAAGAAACTAGTGTGGTTTCCATGTCATCAAGACCATACCGTGACACAACAATACCTTGCCATACCATCAATTGGTACAAGTACCACTTCACTAGTTCACGTTCTCTCTTTATTCTTCTTTGTACAACAACAATGTTGTTCTTAGATTTTAAATCATCTTACGATGGTGGTCAATTTTTTTTTTTAAATAATAACTTATCCCCACTACATTGGCTACCACCTCTTTTTTCAAACCCTTTTACTAAAGGATTTACTTACCAATGAGCTATACATTGTGGGATCTAGCATGGCGGCTAAAGACAGAAAAATAGAAGAGAGTACAATGCAAGGTGGACGACGACCCAATATTTTTCCAAATCTTGATCGCATACAATTGATTTAGGGCTACTAATTAGGTATAAGGACAAATGCAATTGGAGACCCTATATCTCGCCCCATGTATGACATCAAAACTAGACAAGGACAAGGTTTTTTAATCTTTCCACCAATGCACTTCCTCAGTGGAGTTTAGGTGGAGATCTAGACATATATATAATGAGGGGTAGGCTCTAGGTGCTAGCTACTATTGGATGAGACATACTTGTTTAAATGGTCACACTTATGAGCACCTAACACCCAAAGTCCATGGGAGGCATATGTAATATTGAACCGTATTCGGCAAGGACTACTCCAAGAATATTTTGACCAATTTGCGATTTTTCTTCCCCCAAATTAGGAAGCTAGTCAGGGTCCAATACCATATGCCTTGCGCTATTGCCAACAAATCTTTCTTGCCTAACCCCAATGGTTAAGCCCTCAATGCTCACCTTTCAACTATATACAACTACACGATAGATCTCAACTAACTTGGGCCACCAATGTATGGGGCTTACACGTGACTCAACTAACTTGGGCCACCAATGTATGGGGCTTACACATGACTCTCGTCATAGAGGGAGCCTTACAACTTGAGCATCATGGATTATCAATGAAGGTGCCTTTGAAAATCTCATGTGAATCGGTTTTCTGCTCACATGCTATATGCACCTTTGACCCCCCTTTGATAGGAATTTTAACCATTTAATTAACAACAATTTACTTATGTTTTGCTAGTCTAATGATTGATTAAGGTTGCAATACTAGAAAACACCAAGGGACAAATTTTCCTTAAAATGGATATGGTTGAAACTTAAGATTAGCTAGGAATATCTTGGATACCATGGTTGCATCCATTCGCATACCTATCCCTTCGTTTGCATACTGTAGGTAGCATATGTACCTTACATATTTTGATTGATAGGTTCCTCTCACACAACATTGTTTAAAATTAGAAAAGATGTGGCTGTAGAGCCATACTTTACACTTTCAAGTTCTTCTCATAGTTTAATATCGTCATTGTAGCTTCACTCGAGATATCTTTTCAATCAAAATGTAGAAGTTTAATAATTTTGTGTATTTTTTTCAATATATTGAGTACCTTATGTACCTTATTTGAGGGTGACGAACAATATGCGTATCACATCGATACCTAATGCATGATACCCAACATAGCTAACTACTTTGTTGAATACTACTTTGCATAGTAATGAACGAACAAACTAAGGTGAGTGGGCCAATCTAATGGCACCAAAGTTGAGGTGGAGGACTTTTTCACCTCTAAGAAGCTGTAGGTTTTTGCGTATCACACCAATACCTAATGCATGGTACCTAACATGGCTAACTACCTTGTTGGATACTAATTGGCATAGTAATGGTTGAACAAACTAAGGTGAGTGGGCCAATCTAATGGCACCAGACTTCAAGTGGAGCACTTTTTCACCTTTAAATAAACTGTAAGTTTTTGCGCGTATAGTGATTGAGAGGAAAAGCTTGTACATCACGTGCTACATCTTAATTTCCATTCTAGCAGGAAAAAAAAGTACTATATCTTAAGACCAATACTGCAGCAAAATCGAACATTTATACCGATGGCTGTTAATTGACATGATAGCAACATGTTGGTTTCGTGCAATGAGATGAATGCTATATGCTACATTATTGGGATATGGATTGGGTGGAATTGGGGGCCACCATTCTACTGCTTCCCTTACCTTACTTCTTGTGTTGGATATTTAGTCCACCTTGAGTCTTGGGAAGCGCATCGTTGCAAAAGGTCTTGATAGGTGTACGCACCCTGAACACTTTTGTGCACCTACTTAACCATGGCACTTGCAACCTTGGGCTCATGGCACCCCTTTGATTAGGGGAAGAAGATGGTAGGGCTTTTGAGTGAGGACTTCAAAAGGTGCATGCTTCCGAGGTAATGTGCCACAAAAAAATCATTTTCCTTTTCATACGTAACTTTTTTTTTGGTGAGTTTTTCTCGGATGATATATACCTAATAAGAAAAAGCAATATGATGCCAATGGAAGTTTGGTGTATTGGTTCAATGTGTGTGTGTGCGCACGTGCACGCGCGTGTGTGTGTTGGTGGTCTAGTTTAGTATAGTGGTTCGGTGTGTGCACATTATGGTCCAAAAACAGAAAGAAGAAAAGCGTGATGGTTATTTTGGTGTAGGTCCTGGGTGTTCTTCCATTGCATATGGAGCCACGAAAGAGATTGGCCCCTTCAAAGTCTTGCCAAATGCAAGTGGCCTCTCTAGAAGTACTCACGCTTGGAACAAAGGTTTGAAGTTCTCTCTTATTGCCAGTTGAAAATATTCTACTCTTTCTCAATCTCTGGATGGGTTTCTACTTTTCTGTATTCTGCAGTTGCCAACCTGCTCTTCTTGGAGTCTCCCGCGGGTGTTGGTTTCTCATACACCAACACCTCTTCCGACCTCAAAACCTCAGGCGACAAGCGGACTGGTAACTGCCTAAACTAAGCTGATTTTGTGTGTGTGTGTGTGTGTGTGTGTGTGAGAGAGAGAGAGAGAGAGAGAGATAGAGAGAAGAGAGAGAAGAAGAAGAAGAACACCGCCAGAAGTGGGGAACCTTTGGCAGATTTGTGTAGGCTTCCTCAGCCAGTTTGAGCTTCCTTACCATTTTCATGATCGACTATATCTTATTATTTGATGTATCCTGTGGTTGTATGGGTATTCTTTCTGATGATGTCATGGTATATCTTTCAGGTTTTTCCCATATTTCTCGTATATTGACCTACAGTCCCAGAGAGAGAGAGAGAGAGAGAGAGAGAGAGGAAACTGAAACGCATAGGTCACCTAACTAAGGTAAATAATGCAATAACACCACATTTGAATGGAAACAATAAATTTGAAAATAACACTTATAGTGAAGGCACGCTAAGGTGTGCAGTTCCAACACAATTATCTGTTATTCACAAAATAAACCTGACAGTAGCTAAAAACCCACGGTGTGTATTTGCAACCAAAAGCTTGTGCAAAAATATATTGGCTTCTCAGAATAAGGCAGCGGAAGGTGCGTTGAAGACACGGACTGGCCTTTAATACGGTGGACACCTCGACTCTAATCTGGCTTGACTCCAATGAGATCCTTTGAACTCGAGAACTCTTGCAATGCCACATACATATACAAGGCAACTGAGGAGAAGAGGGGTCACTGAGGTAGAGAGAGAGAGAGAGAGAGAGAGAGAGAGAGAGAGAGAGCTTTATTAATGTCTTCTAGAGGTCGAAGTGGGCCTATGAGACTAAACCATATACATTTTATCCTTTGGATATCCAAAAAAGGATGAAAGTGTTGAAAATAAAAAATGATACAAACTGCTAGAGGTGGCTACGATAATCTCATTAGAGGTTGGGTGAGTACATGTGCATGTATCAGGAGGGGATGAAGCTCTACCTCTAGTGGTTGTGAAACTATATGCTAAGGGAGTACGACCATGATATGCAAAACTAGCTCCTTCCGGTAGCAAACTGCGGGTGTAGGATATCTATGTATAGGTGGATAAGGCAAGAAAAGCCCTCGTACTATGCTTGTTGTATCTTTCTTTGTCTGGCGTGTTCATGCTGTTTCTGAATCTGGTGAATTTCTCTCTGGTGTGCTCGTTGAGCACGATATCCCACCGCTATAGGCCGTCACCTCGATCGGACCTCATCTACTTGCTGTAGAGTGACTCCCCTCGATGCGGTACTGACAAGTGGTAGTATTACTCGATGGAAAAAGTTTGTAAGCTGAGACTGTCTATCTCCACCAAGTGACTGTAGTTGCATATCTCTATGTCGAATCGCAAGGAGGAAGCGTCCCAACTGTCTGTAATCTTTAGAGTCCATGAGCTCTCTCGAATGTGGGTTATGTAAATAAGGCAGTGTAGTGATTTCGCATGTCTTGGTAAGCTCAGTAGTGCTCCTTGCTCTCTATCCTTGTTGTGCAAACTCTACAGGTCGCTGCTCTTTGGGAGTGTGAGATGCTCGCCCTCTCTTAATTTTTAATCTATGTGACGAAACTCGGAGCTGCCCTATGGCTACTCTGGCATTTCTCTAGTTCTTGATCTGTTGCACATATATGGGACATGTCGACATCCATGTATCTAGGCCTTCGAATGAAGCCGTCCTCCAGATGGTCATGAAATGATCCTTGTAGTACAACATCTTCAATGGAAGAGGCTATCTCAGCGTGATCCATGTCTCCTTGATATGTAATTGCCAAAGTTCTTGTCTGAGGACTCGATTCCCCTCCTCATGGGAGAGGCGGATGAGTGGTTAGTCTGGGTCGTACGGAAAGGGTGGTAGTTGCTCTATGTCCAAGCCGTGCGTGCTAAACCACTGTCATCTGTGCATACCATGATCGACTTTCTCTAGTCTGTACCAGCTATCGGGATGCCTCAAGTGCTCGGCATTGGGGGGTGTTGTACTCTTTGGATAGCGGTTGTACCCTGGATAAAACATATTGTAATATTTTTAGCTAAGGCTACAGATGAATGAAAATGATTTTTTGCACACAGAACAAATTTATGAATTTATTGGTACCAATTAATAATTTAAATAAATGGGTAAAATTTTCCGCTGCAATGTGCCATCTGGAAATTTATCGGTGTGTGTCCGGATAATATGATGAGTAGAACAATAGCCGGATGCAGTGTAGAACAAATAAGAACAAGCACATGAATAAGATGGTGTCCTCAGTTGGCTCAGAAAAGTCACGGTTTAATATTTTTATAGTGGCCGCCCAGGTAAGGGGCCGGGCGGACACAATGTAAATACGTCCCATTGGACTCATACAGACTGAGTCGAGAGAGGCATGGAAACAATAGAGTTAACTATGCTCCAAATTGATTAGAAACTTTTGTTTTTACGCTCGTTTTTAAGTTTAAGGTTTAAAACCTATAAAACCGAGTGGTCAGGCCAATCTAAACTTGGTCAAATTTAATAACATAAAAATAAGATAAAAATTTCAGCAAGTAGCGTGAGATTTAGAAAGAGACTAGTGTGGGAATTTTTACGTGTCTCCTCCCTCTCTCATGAGTGCCATGTACCAAGAGAAACTCCTACGCTTTGTTTAGAAGGCTCTTGCCTTGGCAAGCGCGCATAAAACCCCGAGAACTGTACATGGTCATCCAAGAAGCCCAACTAGTGGGGCATCACCATACATGCAAAGGGGAGAGAGATGCATGAGAGGCTAGAGCAAATCATCCCGCTACATGAGACAAGGGAGAAGGCAAGCTTTCCATTAAAGCCATGATCATCTACACCCGACACACTGTAGTCACTTATGAACAATAATTACTAATTAGCCCCCTCTTGGAATGAGACGTTTGGAACGTGTTGGCTTGTAGGTTGCTCTCCTACTGCCATGTGTCCACTTTACTTCTTTTGGTTTAATTTCCTAGTACCCACCAACTTAAAGTCCTACCTAGGGGCCTAAATGACTTTAATCGAGCCTAGCCACCCTATTACTACTCGGGTTTTAGTGCCAATCGGCCCAACCATCTCTGGCGATCTAGCCTTCACTGCAGCGAGTGAAACTCTTGGCTATCAGCCGTTTCACACTGGCCATACAATGTCTGGGAAACCGGCCCGTAGAGCGGTAGACTTTAGCTTTCACCCGAAATCTTTACTTGATAAACTTTACTTGAACTTCACGACTTAGAGAAACTTCACGAATAAACCTCTTATTGGAATTAACACTTCGAATAAAGCACGGCTTGGCAACTAGAGTGCTTCCAAGCAGACAGCGACACCTTGTAGGCCACAAAGACTGGCGCCCCTTTCAATATTTCTTTATTCTTATATCTTGGCGGAAAACGTGCAAGTTCCTACGAGCTGAAAATGGCCTACTCTAACCCGATTTTTGCAATATAACCTCAGTAGGAGGCTTCGTAGACAAATTCCCCGTGCAAAGGGTGACTTTCCCAAGGCATTCGAGCACTTTTCAAACCTGGCGAGAATCTGCAGCACATTGAATTCTCTGTTTTGTGCCTCGAAAATGCACTAGATTACTTGTACAGTGATCCCCTAGCTTAAGCTCGTGGGGGTATTAGGGATCAATTAGGGTCAAAACCCTAAACCTGGAAAAATACACAGCAGGCTGTAATTGACTGTGTCGGGCTCCGTTTCACGTGCCGGTCGCGTTTGTAGCAAGCCCTCGAGCTCTCGCACCTGTAGGGCTACTTGCCCTTTGAAATCGGACGAGATTTCTCGCGTGAAATCTCTTCGAGTTCACCTGTACTTGTGGGGGATTAGCAATTAGCTAATCCAATACCTGTGCAAGAGGCTCTTACCTCGGCAATCGCGCATGACACCACACAACTGTACATACAGATGAAAAGCCCTCGAGCGGGGCATCACGTTTCTGTTTTCTGAGGAGGAGAGAGGTGCACGAGAGCGGAATCATCGTGCTACATAAGACAAGGGAGAAGGCAAGCTTTCCATTAAAGCTGTGAAACCTGCATCCACTACTCGCACACACTGTGGAGCTCTTCATGAAGAAGAAAGGCAGCCCTCTCTCAAAAATGGGCGGTCCCAGTTGAGATGTCAAGCAGATGGGCTCTGGAGCTGCCAAGTGTCTAGACTCCACTTTGCCTCTTTTAAGTTAATTTCCTAGTACCCACCAACTTATAAGTATCGGCGATCGCGTGGGGCCTAAATGACTTTGAATTGATCCTAGACACCCTTTTACTGTTCGGATTTCAGTGCCGACTGGCCCGACCATCTCTTTGCGACCTACCCTTCCTTGCTACGGGTGAAACGCTCTGCCGCCGGCCGTTTCACACTGGCCATACAATGTCCAGCCATTTGTGACTTCAAAATGAGGGCCACAACCCCCCTACTCACACGTATTGACGGCACCCCATGGTTTACCAAATTCAACTTTTAGTGTTAGCATCTTCACATTCTGCATAGAAGCATTTAAATTATGATCACATCATTTGAGCTCGGAAGGCTCTTGGCCCCATCCGTTGCTACCTCTGAAATGCGTCCCAAAAATAAATAAAAGTCAAGGGAAAGAAACCAACAACTAAGGTTAGTGGTTGTGTCATAGGAGGATCACGATCACTGACAATAGACTGTAGCATACCATGGTACTTGAAAACATTGTACATAAACAATCTTGCCATCTAATCAGATTTTATCTTCTTCCTGATAGGAGTAAAATGGGCCTGCTTACTGAACCTACAAATAATGGTCCATATATAATCATTCCCTGTCAGCGTTCTTGGAAGATCAAATATAAAATCCATATCAATACTTTCCCATGGCTTATCTGGAATAGGTAGTGGCTGTAATAACCCTGGTGCCTTTTGCCTGCCAAACTTGACCTTTTGGCAAATCCGCATGCTTGCACAAAGGCATAGATACATCTCTCTTCGAAGTAGGCCAATAAAAGAATGTCTCAACCCCTTTCACTGTCGCATCTATACCACGATGCCCTGCATACGGTGGGACATGGCTCTCTGTAACAAACTGCTGACGTGTCGAAACCCTAATTTTGCTGAAACCCTAACCCTAAAATCAAAACCCCTAAATCTGTTAAAACCCTAACCCTAAAATCAAAACCCCTAAATCTGTTAAAACCCTAACCCTAAAATCAAAAACCCTAACCCTGATTTGCTGACGTGGCAGGCTACATGTGGCCTGCTGTACGGACACCAACGCGATTTACGAAAAGCTGGCAGCTTTTGGCATTGCTTTTTGGACCAAAAGCTTTTGAGTTTTGAAGGCTTTTCACTGTAATTGCTTTTTAGGCCAAGGGCCTTTAAATATGAGGTTAGGGCTCATTCTCTGGCATGCTTCCTGGAGAAGGTGCAGAGTGTGGAGTATCAGCTTGTACTGTGTTGATGCAATATAAAGAAATACCGAAAGGGGCGCCAAGGTCTCGAGTCAATACTCTCTGGGGTGGAATTCCACCACTCCGTGTCGCGTGTCGTCGCGTGCCGTCTCTCTCTCTCTCTCAGTTCAGTTGTTATTGAAGCGCTAAAAGTTTGTTCAGTTTGTTCTTTTTCTATTGGCACGTGGTGCCCGTCTTGTGACAGTGGTATCAGAGCATCAGGTGTGTGCTTTCTTGAAAGCATACCTGTCCTACAAAAGAGCAGACCGAGCTATTGATGGAATTTTATTTGAGAGATCTTCGCCCTCCAACGCGGGCCTATTAGCCACTCCCACCCTTACTTCATCGCGCATCGGGCGCGCTCTCGTCTTCACCGCGCATGTCTTACAGGGCATAAGCCAATTAAGATCACTTGCAAGAGAAGGATCCAGATTTGTTTCAAGTCAGTGTTTTTCTCAGAAGCAGTGCCATGCAGATGTTGATGTCTACAGCTACCAAGCAGCATACTCCAAGTACTTGGCAAGCTTTCAAGAAAAAAAAAAAAGAAATTTGCCCGAAGTTATATGGTTTCTGACATCTTCCTTCGGAGTGCAACTTCTGGTAGAGTGGGGTATCCTGAAATGCTTGCCATGGAAACCCTAGCAGATTATATCTTGAAATTTATCGACACCTCTCAGTAGATGTCTCTTCACGAGTAGATGACCTTGGAGGTTTAGTGCGATTGCTATCTTGGGACTATCATCGCCGCCAAAGCAACACTGTTTGTTCGAGAGCTGACGGAACATGCTGTGCTCGGCTACGACCTCATGGAAAAAACCTAACCCTAATTTTTGGTGCAGGTTTCAAGATGGAAAGTCAGTCGACTTTTCGAGGTCGATTGATGTCGATATTACTTTCTAAGTTTGAGTTCTGTTTGATCTTGTTTGGTGATCCTGTTTGGAATTTGTTTGAAATGGATGGTATCTGTTTTGAACCTGTTTTGGTGCCTATTTGAATTGTTTGACTTTGGTTTGATACTGGTTTCAATGATTGGTGATTTTACTCCTGGGTGGAGAAGTGAGAAATTATGTTTGAGAATGCTTGTTCATACTCACGGCCCGGACCCTTGTGGTTATTTACGGGAGGAGTATTGTTGTTGTGACTCCCGGCCCGGACCTGGATGGTTATGCGGGAGGAGTATTAAGAAGTCTGAGCAGTGGTTACTCTCAGCACCTCCAAACGACGCAAGCTGCAGTCTAGGGGGCGTTTGGTTGTAAAAGGTCTCTATATCTCCCAGCCCGGACCTTTTTAGGTTATGCGGGAGGAGTGATGAGGGAGTCGTTGAATATCTCCCGGCTCGGACCTTCTTAGGTTATGCGAGAGGAGTGTTCATCGGCGTCTTTATGTTTCTATGTCTTGTAACATGCATATGTAAGCATTTGTGTTGCATTGTGATGTGCCAACTATTGAATATTCCTAATTGGATGAGATTGCCTGGGTATGTAATTTTAGTGCATCAAGACACCCGTGGAAGATCAATATGGTCTGGGTGTGATGGCTAATTTTACTATGCCGGAATATCATGAGTTCCGATCTGGACGAAAGGAGAAGCTAACTTCTTGATCAAAACAGCCGAAAGAAGAAGCTAACTCCTTAATGAAAAGAGCAAAACTGATTGTCCCTCAGAATGACCCTCGGAAATTTTTGAGCTAACTTGAGTTGTTTTGCAGATATGCTGTAATCGCGGACGATTTCTCTCTTTCAAGAAGGGGAGATGTAACAAATTGCTGACGTGTCGAAACCCTAATTTTGTTAAAATCCTAACCCTAAAATCAAAAACCCTAATTTTGTTGAAACCCTAACCCTAAAATCAAAAACCCTAATTTTGTCCAAAACCCTAATTTTGCTGAAAACCTAACCCTAAAATTAGAAACCCTAACCCTAACCCTAACCCTGATTTGCTGACGTGGCGGGCTGACACGTGGCCTGCTGTACGGACACCAACGCGATTTACGAAAAGCTGGCAGCTTTTGGCATTGCTTTTTGGACCAAAAGCTTTTGAGTTTTGAAGGCTTTACACTGTAATTGCTTTTTAGGCCAAGGGCCTTTAAATATGAGGTTAGGGCTCATTCTCTGGCATGCTTCCTAGAGAAGGTGTAGAGTCTGGAGTACCGGCTTGTACTGTGTTGATGCAATATAAAGAAATATTGAAAGGGGCGCCAAGGTTTGGGGTCAATACTCTCTGGGGTGGAATTCCGCCACTCCGTGTCGCGTGTCGTCTCTCTCTCTCTCTCTCTTAGTTCAATTGTTATTGAAGTGCTAAAAGTCTGTTCAGTCTGTTCTTTTTCTATTGGCACGTGGTGCCCGTCTTGTGACACTCTCTACCATAACTTTGTCGCTATGGCCTAGTGACACAAAGTCTGTCAGTCACAAAATGACGTGGCAGGTCTGCCCGGAAAATGAATAGATGTCAAAGATTATAAGTTGTTCCAACTTATAGGGTATCCGTCCGATGGGCTTTGAGGACACTAAAATAAATAAAAAGCCAAATCACGTGGACGTGCTGACGTGGCAGGGTTGTACGGATGCTTCCACGTTTTTCGATGGCTGTTGATATGGCACTGTACGAAATTCCGCGATTTGCGTTGGCAGCTTTTAGTGCGAGTTTTTGAACTAGATGCTTTTGGAACTTGTAGCTTTTCATGTGATTGCTTTTGGGCTCTGTTTTTGAGGCAACTCTGCAGAGCATCTGGACGTAGAGTCTGAGAGCAGAGGTCCCTCGGGAGTTGTACTTCACAATGATTAATGATAAAGAAATACCGAAAGGGGTGCAAGACTTTGGGGCCAATACCTCTAGGCACAAAACTACGTCGGGCTGTGTCGACTCTCTCTTTGTCTCTCCTATTAAAGTTCAGTAATTTTGTAGTTTTTGTTCGTGTGTTGCTATTGATTTCTCGCTTGGAGTGTCTAAGCCCATTACAATGGTATCAGAGCTTAGAAAGATTCTTCTTCTACGGAGGATCCGATCCCTTCTGCAAGCACACAGATTCTCGAGAAGAACATGAAAAAGCATTCGAGATTTTATCTGAATGTGAAAGAATCTTCGTGTCTCGACCCTGGACTTATTAGCCACTCCCACCCTTACTTCATTGCGCATCGGGCGCGTTGGTCTTCATCGCTTTGCAAAGCATGGGGCAAAGTGCGAGACCAAGAACCCAAATGTTCATTCTTTACTTCAGTTCCTGCGCTGGATTTTCAACTTTTCTTTGCCTGCCCACTGAGAGGTGTAATCTCTGTTAGATTCTTCACGAGAACCCATGTGTAATCTGGGATTCTTTATGGCTTTACGCCCTGTAAGATAGAGCGATGAAGACGGGAGCGTGCCCGATGCGCGATGTATGGAGGGTGGGAGTGGCTAATAAGTCCGAACGAAGATTCTAAAAGCTGTGTGCGCTACAAAAAGGATCGGATCCTCCGCAGAAGAAGAATACCAGTGTAACAAACTTGGACACCCCAAGTCAAGATCCTACTGCGACACAACAGAGATTCACTTCAAAACAGTTCACAATTCATACTTGAGTCGACACTCGGTGTAGTCCCGTGCCTAGAGATATTGGCCCCAAAGATTGGCGCCCTTTTCGGTATTTCTTTTTGTATTAATCTGTGTTCAAAGTACAAGAGAGTGGGTAGGTGCTCACTCTCAGACTCTGTGTCCAGATGCTCTGAGAAGTGAGGCCCTGCCCACTTATTTATTGGTTGCAACATTCATCTTTTAAATGCTTTTAAAATAAAGCAACTGAGCCAAAAGCTGCCAATTCAGCCCACGTAGGATTCAACCAGCGCAAAAGCAGAAGATCCGTACGCTATACCTTGTCATCAGTTCCGTAAATTGCTGAGAATCCATACGGATGCCACGTCATGCCTGTCAGCGGGTTTTGCGCCGTAAATTGCGGAACTGCCGTACTGTCTGCCATGTGTACAACCGGCCAATCGGGGTGTGTCCGGGTCTGCTGCCATGTCACCTTTGTGACATCATGTTTCTTGGGCGCACTCTAGGTGATTGGCTACAGTTTTGAGGCTTGTCAGAGTAGCTTCAGAGCATCTAGCTATACAGGGCATGAGAGGGGTGCAGAGCATGTGTCGGGACATCACAGAGGCAGTACCAGCTGAGTGGCTCACGCCTCTCGAGTCAGCAACACCCAAATGGATGGGGGCCTTCACGCGACTGGAGGTTCTCATTGCAGTTTGGGCTTGCTCAGAGATTGTATCCTCCCTGTTTTTTGAGCTACAGAGTGAGGGTCGTCTACACCAAGTCTCAATAGAGGCCCCACAGGTGCAGAGTGCTGTTTTCAAAGGATCCGAGTTGTGGGCATCTGTGGGAGGACTTGTGTCATAGATCCTGACCCAACAGCTCTTGAGACTGGCCATTGGAGGCTGTGGGCTTGGGAGAGCTGTCCACTGGCATGAGTGCAGTGGGATCTTGGAGAGTGGTTTTGGAGGGATCCTTCCTCCTGAGCCGACCATCCAAGTGTCCCTTTCTTTCAGTACACTGATCGATTGGGATGTCACATGCTGGCAGCACGGAGAGAGGCTTGTCCTGCTGCTGCACCTCATTGGCAGGAGGGGGTCTCACAGCTGAGTTCTTGTCAGCTTTTTGGGCGAGGTTGTGGGACTCCAGACAGCCGCGGCGAGTCACTTTGTTCCAGTGGCTGGTGGCACATCGAGCTACAGCAGTTGGGAGCTGGCTGGTACATAGTGGTCTTTTCGGCAGCATGTGCAGCTTGTGACCATCCTGTGGAGAGTCAGCGCCATTGTCTTTGGGATTGTCTGTTGGCACAGCAGGTTTGGCTTCGTGTCCTTTAGCTGATGCTAGCTCTTTCCACGGCACGACAATACACTTGGGGGACAGCTGCTTGGTCCACTCTCACGGGCTTGGCACTTCAGTCTGAGTAATCTTCCACCAGCAGGATGATAGTGATGCAGGGGGGTCGACCTACACTCCAGCCTGCTACTATAGAGCTTACTCCACAGGAGTGGTGCAGTGAGAGAGGAGTGTTGGGAGCTCATCTGCGGTTTGACACTCTAGTTCATCTGGCGGGCTCGCTGCTTCCGCATCTTTGAGGCTCGCCCTGTACCACCAGCAGAGACTGTTCGAGATATGTGGCTAGAGCTGATCCATACTCTTAGAGGACAGTTCGAGAGACTCCAGGGCAGCTCCGACCGCATTCGGGAGCGTAGAGAGGCTTTCCTTCGACTCTGGCGCACTGGGCCTTTCTTCACCATGGTCTAGGGTGTGCTGAGATGGCACTACCGTCCACCTATGCGGCTCTTCCCTCCTTCCATCTCTTGATTTAGCCTCATTGTACATATGTTGTTTTTTCATTGGGAGAGTCTCCCCCTTATGATTGTTGTAGCCCTCTCTAGTAGAGGTGGTTGTAGCCCTATGGGCAGTTTCATTAACTAATAGAAGGATCTTTTGAAAAAAAAAAAGAATCTAGAACCTCTCTTTAGACGAAAGGGGGGGGGGTACCTTATCTTCCGATCCCTGATCTGGTGTCGACTTTGTTTTTTTTTTTCCTAAGAAGTGAGTTTATCGGAGTTTCGATATTCTGATAATGTAATGAGCTCACATTTGTGGCATTGTTGGTGATGATGGAGAGTTCCATTGGATGAAGGATAGTCAAGGTAAGGCCTTTCTTTGGAAGATGGGTGTTTGTTGCATCATACCAAATTCAAAGAAACTGCTCTGTATTTATTATTGTTTCTTTTTGTGAGAAAAAGGAGCTGTTTTCTATTACATGAGAATCCTTCACAACGCCCAAATGGTGCTGATTTTGAGGGCCAGTACAAATCTGAGTTACAAAGCAGGCGCGAAGGCAAAATCTGAAGAACTGATACAACTAAGCCACATGGGCATGAAGTTGAATGAACTGGAAAACTAGCTTCTTGACTTATTTTCAATCAAAAACTGATTCTCATGAATTTCCTTTCAAATAAATTGGTAACTTTATTGTTTTTACTTCTGTTGTGGATCTTGGATGGTTCTGAGCATACTTTCATGTGTCATTTTGCAGCAATAGATGCTCATACTTTTCTTGTGAGATGGTTTGAGAGGTTTCCTCAGTATAAGGGCAGAGTCTTTTACATCACAGGGGAAAGCTATGCAGGTAAATGAGAAGAAGCTTATGATACTTGTTGAACCAGGCAATGAACATATCTGAATTTGTGTTATCAAACAGGACATTATGTGCCACAGCTTGCAAAGTTGGTGTATGAACAGAATATCAAGGGAGTCGATAACCCAGACATCAATTTAAAGGGTTTGCTGGTATACTGAATTTCTACTTTGTTTTTACTGTATAACTACTGGACTTCGACAAGAACGCCTTGAAAAAATAGGTCTTTCAGCATAACACCAAGAAATTGATTTTGATACACTGAAAGGCTGATTGTCACTATGTTTTATCCCTGTAGATTGTTCTTGTATGATGTGCATCTTGGATAATCATATCATTCATGATCCTGATGGTTCAGTTTTAACAGATGATGCAACACTGAAATTCATTTAAGATTATGAAAATTGTGCTCGGACTGATTTTATGAGGTGTGGCCTTTTCAAACTGATGAGGTTTTATGATGCATCAACAGTCACTCTAGTTTCTTGAGCACCCAAATTGAATGCATTAATATTTATGAGGCATGGCCTTCTCAAACTCATGAGGTTTTATGATACATTAACAGTCCAAAGTGAGCGTAAGACAGCCATTATGTGACAAGTAAGAAGCTCATCTAAAAGCCTCGCAGTATAATTTGAAGAAGAGGCATGCCAAAGAGTGAAAAAACGCCTGCTTCTTGTGCAAATGAATCATCCAAGCATACTACAAAGAGGTGGTATCGAATGTCAATCAGAAAGACATTGAAAAGGAGGCTATTTTATATGTGAACATAACAGTTCAAAGTAGGAAATTGTGGGAGCTTTGCAATTTTTGCTGGAATGCATTTTTTTGAACACTTACTTTTTCTTTTGTCTTGATGTTATCTACTGTAGATTCTTTGTAAGATGCTGTTTCATGTTGCGCGTCAGTGTCCTTTGTTGTGACATCCATATGATGGTTTCAATTCACAATGCTTTATACTGCAATGCAGGTCGGCAATGGGGTGCTGGATCATTACTACGACAATGTAGGGCTCATTGAATATTGGTGGGATCATGCATTGATCTCAGACACCTCGTACCATGCCATACTTGCTACTTGTGATTTTCATAAAGCGAATGTGTCAGCATCATGCACTCAATTAATAGACAATGCGCTTGAACATGAAATGGGGGATATTGATCTATATAATATATACAGCCCTCTTTGCCTCAGTCAGTCCCAAAGCAGACGTGTGGCAGCAAGGAGGCCAGTAAATAGACCTGTAAGCTTCTTATCTTGAGGTTCCTCGTTTGCACCTGTAGGAATGAATGTTTGGGTGCGCATGTTCTTGTGTATGTAAGTCATCGCACGTGTATTCTTATCGTCAACTTCAGGATTATGGTTGCAAACTCTCAAACTCTTTTTTTTGGTACCCAGACAAGGTATCAGATTCACCAGTTTATAACGGATTGGTCTCATAGGTCATTGTGGCCTTTTGAAGACGTTAATATATCATTTCATTTCATCTCTCTCTCTCTCTCTCTCTCTAGCAAGGTTTGCCTACTTCACCATGGGGTTTACCACATACACTGCACACTTAAAGTGCTATGTTTGCATTACGAACAAAGATACCCACATAGAGAAAAATTCTGCAGTTTTTCCATCTAGTGGGGTATCAACGTCTGATGTTGAACTCACGATGTTATGCTGTGGGGATGTTGTTTTTTTAATCTTGTACTTCTGATGACCTTTCCCATAACTTCCGTTGCTTATTGCTTTTTGCAGTCAACAAGGCATTTGGCTGGGTATGATCCCTGTTTAGGAAATTATGCCGAAGTCTACTTCAACCGACCTGACGTACAGATGGCTCTTCATGCAAATACAACTGGAATTCCCTATAAGTGGACCGGATGCAGGTAATTCTAAAAGTTTATATGGGCATAGTTTGTGACTTATTTGCATCCACAGCATATGAGGTGAAGGAAGAAAGCAGGCATCTCTTAAGGCCACTTTGGCCCAAGGGGCCAGAACAAGTTATAACTGATGATATCTCTCGTGATAAAGTGTCACGAAAAACGAAGGATAATCTTAACTAAATTGCTAGCTAATGAAAAGCTCCTGAATGACTGGAGCTATAGGCTAGAAGTGGCAAGGGGTAGGGGTAGTCTCTGCCCAGCACAGGATCTTTATAAAGGGTTGGCTCAAGAGAATTGTGATGCATGTGGCTTACTAGGACTCAGATTGACTTAGTTGCTTCATCACTTCTAAAATTTTATCGGTCTTTGCTATTTGCAGTGATGTACTTTATCAGAATTGGCAAGATTCAGAGTTCTCTGTTATTCCAACTTACGAGGAACTTATTTCCGCCGGCTTCAAAATATGGCTGTTCAGGTAAGTGTCATATCTCTCACGAGCTGATTGTTCTGGATGTTGCCTCACTAAAAGAGGGCCGATGCATGCAGCGGGGATGTAGATGCTGTAGTTCCTATCACAGGAACACGATATGGAGTGCAGCGTATGAATCTCACTGAGCAAGAGAAGTGGTTCCCTTGGTATGTGGATGGCCAGGTAAGTCCTCTTTCTCTCTCTCTCTCTCTCTCTCTCTCTCTCTCTCTCTCTCTCTCTCCCCACACACACATACACACACACACACGCACATATATATGTATCTCTGTATATGTATAATATATATCTCTATATGTATATGTATATGTATGTTTCCATTATTTATCCAACAGTGTTATTGCTTTTTACTTGAATCTACAACGCAAGGCAAGGTTGCGGTAGCGAGGTAGCAAGGTACGAATTTCGTTGCCGCCGGCAATAAAACGACGAAGAAACCCACTAAGCCACATGCGTAAAGTCTTCGGTAAATTCATGCGTAAAGGCCTGTGTAATACGCCCACTATAATTCCTACCTTCCGCTGTTTATTCAGGTAAGCTTCAATGACATTTTTGAATGGATCTTAATCTAAAGTGATCAAGTCTCTTGCAAATCTCTCATTAGCAATAGAAGAAGCCGAACCATCAGATCAATTGCAAATACCACAGTTAAATCTCGAACAAGTCTATCATCATAAACGTTTGCTCAATCCGCATCAGTGTGACATGAAACGTTTCGTGGTTTCGGTCGCTTCGGGGTTTCGAGGTTTTGAAACGTTTCGTTTCATAGCGTCAAAAACATGAAATAGGTTTCATAAACGACATTAAATTATATATTAATAAAATATGATAAATATGTATATAATGTAGCACACATGACTCTAGACCAGTTGATATTGTGCTAATTCTTTCTATCTTTTGTGGTGCGTATGCCCTATCAACTACCTCATTTTTGTGCTAATTTTTTCGATTTAATGCTTCTTTTAGTGCTAGGCTTCATTATGGCTGAGTCTGCCCTTGATCTCCGGAGTCATGACAGAAACTCAACACGCTGAACTTTGTGTTGATGTATGCTCGTGTGTGTGCGTGTGGTGTGTGTTGTGTTGGGGAGCATATGTTAGTACCTAGTTCTACACCCACTATTGGGCACTGACGACGTTAGTGGGGATGTCGTGGTATTTAGTCAATACTATGCATGATGGAGCTGATGGTTATATTGTCTTGTGGGTGACTACCATGGGGCTATACCTTGCACTTTCCTTCAAGGGTGAATCTGGGCTTATCCTGGATACATCTAGGTATATTCTTTAGTCGTATTGCGGACATGCAGACTTCACATTGTGAAGTTTTCGTCCGAGTGACGACCAGTTGATATTGTGCTAATTCTTTCTATCTTTTGTGGTGCGTATGCCCTATCAACTACCTCATTTTTGTGCTAATTTTTCCGATTTAATGCTTCGTTTAGTGCTAGGCTTCATTATGGTTGAGTCTGCCCTTGATCTCCGGAGTCATGACAGAAACTTAGCACACTGAACTTTGTGTTGATGTATGCTCGTGTGTGTGCGTGTGGTGTGTGCTGTGTTCGGGAGCATATGTTAGTACCTACTTCTACACCCACTATTGGGCACTGACGACGTTAGTGGGGATGTCGTGGTATTTAGTCAATACTATGCATGATGGAGCTGATGGTTATATTGTCTTGTGGGTGACTACCATGGGGCTATACCTTGCACTTTCCTTCAAGGGTGAATCTGGGCTTATCCTGGATTCATCTAGGTATATATATATTTAATGTCCACAAGAGAGAGAGAGAGAGAGAGAGAGAGAGAGAGAGACGTGCTCACTGCTTAGAAGCGACTTCAAGCGAGCACGATCAAAGAGATGTTCAGTATTGATGAAAGTTAAAACACAGCCACTAGTTTCATGAATCATAATTGATGCATCATTGATTCATTTAACAAAGTACTTCTATTGAACAAAGTTTCTAGAAAAAAAGCCCCAATTTTAAACGTTTCATAAAAAATGCCTGTCCGTTTCATGCGTTTCGGCAAAACGTTTCATAGGTTTCGGGGTTTCATCCGCATGAAACGCGTTTTTATGTCACACTGATCCGCATGCATCTGTTGTATCTTTAATTATAATTTTTTTATATATATCAATTCTGACAGTCTAATGTATTTCATTAAATTCACCGAGATCTTTCAAAATGACAAAATGGAAGCCATTTGGGAAAGTAATGATTTTGTTCAATTTGGATGTTTAGATATTTTAGAGTTCTTAGAATCTGTGATTAGAATTCTTAAATCAGAATTACTAAACCTACTTCTTAGATTAGAATTATTAGACGAAATTCACCGATTAGAACTCATAAATAGAACTCTTAGATTAGAGTTAGATAATAGAGTACTTAACATAGACAAAATAGAACTTATATTAGTATTCATTTGCAAAAATATTAGGTTACTAATCGTACATAGAATTCTCAAATTAGAATTCGTAGATAGAATTCTTTGTACAGACTTCTATACTACTAATCTAGATTTATTTAATTATATGATTAGCCCACATAAGCTGGTTGACAGTATGTTAAAAGCCTATTCTTCTTTGCATACAGAACATTTTGTTCCTTCCTCTTCTCCCATTATA
Source organism: Adiantum capillus-veneris (assembly GCF_014529385.1). Lineage (NCBI taxonomy): Eukaryota > Viridiplantae > Streptophyta > Polypodiopsida > Polypodiales > Pteridaceae > Adiantum > Adiantum capillus-veneris. The sequence goes on along the minus strand of NC_140932.1, from coordinate 108,507,106 downwards.
CCAAGTCTCTCATTTATCGAATCATTGATGCAAATAACTCTTGGTCACTTCTACAATTGTTTGTTCTCAAATGTTATGGACATTACTAATGAACAAGAGAATTCTTCAGACGAAGAACTAGGGTGGGAAGATTGGGAAGCTCTAGGGCGGCTTGATAATAAGTTGCAAGGCAGCTTGTCTAATTCTGAGTTAATGGCGGGGATAAATTTATACACTATTGATCATTGTCATAAAAACTGCAACAATCTTATTGACAACACATGCAAAACCCCCTTCAAAGTCCCAGTAGGTGTATCATTTGCAACAATTGACTGTGCTTGGGAAGATGACTCAGATAAGCGTAAAAGAAATATAACCAATGCAGAATGTAGATCAGGTATTAAAAACTATAAAGCAGTATTTCATGGAACCTTGAATCAATTCGATTATTTCTATGAAGAAACAATTTACAATGGCTTCCAAGAAGAATATATCCGAGCTTAACTTCCATCTTCTTCTTATGACTATAATTTTGGCATAGAAGATGACGCTAGTGAAAGTGAAATCGATGATTCATAGGTAATAATTTCTTGAGTACCAGACAACTCAAAGGTGTATATCTCTGAAACAATTTACAATGGCTTCCAAGAAGAATATATCCGAGCTTAACTTCCATCTTCTTCTTATGACTATAATTTTGGCATAGAAGATGACGCTAGTGAAAGTGAAATCGATGATTCATAGGTAATAATTTCTTGAGTACCAGACAACTCAAAGGTGTATATCTCTGAAGTGCCTTACTTATGGAAAAGGATGAGCGAATGGGAGATATCTCTATTAGTGCTCCACCCATTCCACCAACTCCCCAATTTGTGCAACGCATTACAAAAGTAGGTGATATCACATTCTACAACATTGATAATTTGGAACAGGTTGATATCATGCTTCTTTTAGAATATATGCACAATTGGATCTATCAACAGATGTTCTTTGGAAGAATGGGGCAACAAACTATTGTGCAAGTGGCAATTAGCGGATTTACTGGCATTCTAAAATCATGGTGGGAAATGCTTGCTCAAAAAGTTAAAAATGCCGTCTTACGACCTCGTGACAACAGGTCTCCAATGCTTGTATTAATTGAGGAATCTACAAGGAGTTCATTGGACATCAGGAAGATCAATCAAATCTAGCTCTTCAAGCTTTTCATGAAACATATATATGTAATTTCTCTTCAATCTGGGATTTCTTTCTATATCTATTGCAGAAATTTAATTTATAAAGGAGGTAAATATCATTCTTGAGAAATCAAAGCAAAATTCGTTCACAAATTACCTAAAGCAATAACAAAGTTACTTTTGGAAAATTTAGAAAATCAAAATCTTGATCTTCAGTCAGCAACATTAGGTGACATCAGTCAAGCTCTCAGAAGCAAGCACAGAAAGAGTTGAAAAACTCTAAACTTTCAAAGAAGTTCCGCAAGCAGAACTATTATAGCAAAGACTTTGGCTGTGCTGATTAGAAGAAGAAATGTGCCTGCAAGGACAGAAAGAAAGAACCAAAGGAGAAGAAGTTTAGAAGAAAACCCAAATATCGCATTTTCAGGAAATGTAAGTCCTCTTCTTTTAAAACTGATAACAAATGCTTCATTTGTGGCAAAACAGGTCATTGGGCGTTTGAATGCCCTAAAAAGAAAAAATCAGTGGCATTCAAGAATATAATTCTTGAAGATGGTTACAACTATTTAAAGCTTTCCTCCAATAAAATCTCAGACTTCGAATTCAGTATTACCCAAATCATAAGCGAAGACTCTTTTACAACTGAAGATTCTTCAAGTTTAGATTCAAGATTTGAAGATTGTTCTATAGTACTCAATATGATGACTTTAGAAGATTTCATGCCAATACCCTTCAATTCTCACAGATAGGAAAAGTCTTCTAAAGACGAGCATTCTTCACAGAGATATATGATTGAAGAATCTGAAGCAAAGTGATTCTAGTTCTACTTCGATGTTTGTTAAATAAAAAAGACCGCTCTGAAATATTAATTTTTTACAAACAGCTAAAAAGCGGCACTTAAAGAAATAGAACAAGCTAATGCACCACATTAGAAAGAATGGTAATACTAGCCTTGACCAATAAAATAAAGATAAAAAAGAGTCAAAGAGAGTAAACCTTTCTTTGATGGAAGTTCTATCAATAATCTGGCAAGTGAAAAAGTTAAAGCCCAATCTGTCTATGATCTACCACTAGGAAGAGGATCTTCTTCTTCATCAGATTCAGATCTCTCCGCCATGGCATCAACATCCAAGCAACCAATTCCTTTCTCTTATGAGGCATTCCTCCAAAAGAAAAAAGAGTTTAAACAAACAGAAACACTTCTTGCCAAACAAAAAGCACTCCTCCAATGGGAAGTTGATCTTCAAGTTACAGAGCATGCTCTTCACTCTTTACGGCGGTGTGAAGTAAGGGAAATATTGCTTACAAATCAGCTCTCAACCACAATAGCTGCAGCTACAATCGGCTTATTTGCAGCATCTACAACAAGCATGATTGCACCAACAATAGATACAACTGTACTAATAGAAAAGCAGTCACCAATAGGTAATCGTTTTACCTCTGAAAAAATTCAAAGGCTTAAGGAATTATTAGCTTTGCTCAAAAAGCCAAAAGAATAGTCAATAAAAGATACGCAAAGCTCAAAACCATTAACTCTGTCTAAGCAACAAAAGGATCAACCACCTAATGAAGAATTTATAGAGTTACAAAGGGCCAACCCTACAGAACTACCAGTGGCCAACGAATACCAAATTGGCAATAAAGATATCCTACCACCAAAAAGAGATACTATGGTGATTGGCAAAACCCCTCTCATAGGAGAATCACATCCAACTTCTTCGACAGAAGAATTAGGACCAAGCTCTTCAGCTAGTAAAGGTAAAGAGTCTTAAACTAAAGATAATGTCTCCATTGCCATAAAAGAAATTAGTTAAGCACAGAGATAAACTATCTTAGAATCTCCATCAATGAGTATTGATGTATTCCTGCAGAAGATCTTTCTTACTCCTGAAGAAAAGGTAAACTCTTCTTTTATAAAAAAGAAGAAACTATTTTGGATCGTGATATCCTCTCAGACTTCAAACTAATAAAAATAAAGCCAAATGGATTAACACCAATGTGGCAATACAAAGAGCATCAAAGCACAATGACTGAAGAAGATTCTACATTAACTGTGCAGACTTTGATTCAGAATCAGAAATCTCTGAAGAAGCTGACCCTCCTAAGCAATAAGATGCTGAGCAAATCAAGCCAATTAATCTTGTAGCCATAAAGAAAGCAAGGATCAACCCTACAAATTCAACAATGGATTGATGATCCTACAGAGCTTCAAGTCTTTGCTCAAATAATAGATGATAAGCAATCACAAGATCAAATCCAAGAAGGATTATCTATGCAGAGCAATAGAAATGTTAAGCAACCACAAAAAGAAAGGTTCTATCCAACGACTACCCAATCGGGAATCTTCATCGATATAAGTTTGCTTCTCACTAAACTTGATAAGCTTTTAGAAGATGTTAGTGACATTCGATCCAGAGTATGTCATAACATAAAACACAAAGTTAACAAAATAAAATCAACAAAGACTTGCAAGGATTGCAAAACAGGTAAAGGAATTCATTCTTTTTCAACAAGAAGAAATTTAAGAACCAATTAATGGAGACAGACATCTTATACCATTAAAAGGAGTTTCAATTTCTATTATCTTGAATATAAAAGTTTAGATTTCTCTCGATGCTATTCTGGATACAGAAACGAGATTAACACTCTTTAATGAAAGGTTCGTTCTTGAAAATTATTGAAAAAAGCTAGAGGAACTTTCTTATAAAATGTGTTAACAAATCAGAAGAGCCGATAAAAAATCGGGCTAAACTATGACTAATGCTTGGAAAAGCCATAATTTCTATCTTTGCCTATGTCTGTTTTCAACCAAGCTATGATATGATCATCGACGATGATATTTTGGACAAATTGCAGCCAATCACTTTCGACAATGGATATTTTAAGTTCAGATGAAAAGAAATCGATTGCTTTTTTGCAATCCTACATCAAATCCAATATACCATTCCATCACATATGGCCAAAGGTATATGAAGAAGAATTCAACCTAACCAATGCGGCCATTCAACAGAAAGCTACAAATCTAATCCAAGCAAATCCCAATCTGGCTAACAGCAGCACATTATTCAAAAAATAAAATAAAAAAATCCAAAGGAGAATCCGTTAGACCGAAGCCAACGGAGATCTCTATTTTCGATGTCACGACGGAACAAACTGTCTCATTCTAGAGGCGGGGTGGGCTGACATCATCGCTTACTTAAGCGAGAGGAAACTTACCGATGACATAATCACTTATGTTATAATCCATACGGTTGTGCTAGCACTCAGTGTTTAGAAAAAAGTGTATGCGATAAGATTCTCCACCGATCACTTTATCCTCCACCTCTTACCACCTTTTGATCTGTCCACTTTGTAAACAATAAACCACCATGGACAATGACACCCACTAGTGTAAAGTGATGCCCACTCATGTAAAGTGACATCCACTACCTTACCCACCAAAGCGTTACTTTGAGCCTCAAGCCAAAACTTTCCTATATAGTAAAGGAGGCAATGCCTCATTGTAAAATCATCTTCGGTTGAGTCTGCAGTGGATCTAAAAATAAAAGGGAAAGCTTATATTAGTGAAGCTTTGTACAATGGTTTAGGCTAAGCTTACTATGAGATTGTTGGAATCAGGGTTGCAGAGAAACGCACACAACTTGGAGAAGACGAAGGAAGCTCAAGGCACACAATAGAGAGTGTGTTACTTAGTGTGCAATGGAAAAGATCGATAGCCCTAGAGTGATGGGCGTATATACAATTTACTGGGGAAAAAACCTCCTAAAGAGGAAAAAAATGCCCCGGCGGTCCTAGTGTGTTCACACTCATCACTGCCACATATATCTGGTAACAAATCCCCTCTGGAGTGATGCGGTGAACGAGAGCTGGCACATGAGTAAAGGGAAGTGCCATGCCCTGAGGACATGGTTAGTCCACAAAGGGGAGTATGCCCAAAGCTTTGCGGAAAGCTTCGAGCTTCTCACGAGACAACGCCTTTGTGAAAAGATCTGCAAGGTTGTCCTGTGTTGGCACATAAGCCAAGCTGATCTCTCCTGCTAAGAGCCTCTCCCTGACATAGTGGTAATGCGCCTCAATGTGATTTGTGCGAGCATGAAAAACTGGGTTCCTCACAACTGTCAATGCGCTCTGACTGTCAGTGTAGATAGTGTTGGCAGTGTCCTGTCCAACACCCAAATCAGCCACCATAAGGCGTCTGATCCATACACACTCACCCGTAGCTATGAAGACTGCCTTGTACTCGGCGTCACAACTCGAAGTGGCCACAGTAGGTTGCTTCTTACTCAACCATGATATACATTAACTGCCAAGCATGAAACAAAAACCACTTATGGACACTCGCGTGTCAAAACAACCAGCCCAATCTGAGTCCGAAAAGCATGTAAATCTGGCGGCAATGATGTCCCCTTGGGATAAAACAAGCCAAGATGTAAAGTGCCACTAAGGTAGCGAAACATTCTCTTGACAGCCTGTCAATGCTTAGACCCTGGGCTATGCATAAATCTGCTGACCTGTGAGACTGCAAACTGAATATTTGGCCTCGTGTTGCATACATAAATGAGGTAGCCAACAACAGTTTGGTAAAGAGTGACATCAGCAGGATCGTCAGCATCATGTAGACTCAACTTCAAACCTGTTTCCATGGGAGTGGCAATAGGTTTGCTATCCTCAAGTCTAAACTTACATAACAATGTCTCTATGTAACTTTTCTGACACAAGGCAATACCACCATCACACTGCTTAAATTGTATGCCCAAATAATGATGCAACAACCCCAAATTTTTCATCTTGAAAGTAGCATTCAAATCAGCCTTAAATTCAGCAATATGTCTCTCATTTAGTCCAGTGATCAGCAAATTATCTACATAAAGAACCACAATGAGAAGTACATCACCCTCACGCTTTACATACAATGTGCTTTTTGTTGCACTGTTACGAAAGCCTTGTTTGACCAAATGAGTGTCAGCTTTCTCATACCAAGCACGAGGAGATTGCTTCAACCATACAAAGCCTTGTTACATTTGCACACTTTGTCCTCTTGTCTTTTCTTGACAAAACCGCGAGGCTGCGTTACATAAACTTCCTCAAATATGTCACCATTCAAGAAAGCAATAACAATGTCTGATTGATGTACATCCCAACCAAAATGAGCTGCCAATGCACATAGAAAACGCACAGTAGTCATACGACAAGTGGGAGCAAAGGTCTCTTCATAATCTATGTCTTTTTGCTGTGCATAACCCTTTGCAACAAGTCGAGCCTAATGGCGATCGATCTCACCATCTAGCTTGCGTTTCAACTTGTAAACCCACTTCGTACCAATGGCCTTTTTGCCAGGTGGCAAATCACATAAAGTCCATGTATCATTTTCTATAAGTGCATCATATTCTGATTGCATGGCAGCAATCTAATTTTCTGAATCTGTACTTCATCAAAAGACAGAGGTTCCTCAACATCATGTAAGCTAGACACAGCCAAAGCATAACAATCTGATGCATGGCGAGAGCCTGAACGAGTACGAGTAGACAAAGGTGCATTCAATTTACTGTCACGCACAGTGTGCACCAGCCATTTTGGTATACCTCTAGCTTGCTCATTTTCAGCCCTTTCCTCATCAACTACATCATGTACATCTGCATCAGTAATAGACTGATTTGTAACATTTTCAGAAACCCCCATAGGCTGTACATTTGCCTCATTGGAACTTACATTCGTATTTCCACCACTGAAAAGAGGCAACAAAGTGTCATGAATGTCTTGTGAGCTTACATTACTGTCTCTAGTACATGACGGCAAGGGTTGAATAGAATGTTCCACAAACACTACATCCCGTGAGACCAGAATACGTTTTGTTTGCGGATGAGACAACCTGTAACCTTTGCTTTTAGCACTATAACCAACAAAAATACATTTGACAGCCTTATCATCTAATTTTCTGCGTTGTGTTTGTGGCACCAAAGCATATGCCAAACAACCAAAAACACACATGTGCTCAATAGAAGGCTTTCTATCATGCCATGCTTCATATGAAGTAATAGACTGCAAAGCTTTCACAGTACACCTGTTTAGTACATAAGTGGCACACGTGATGGCCTCAAGCCAAAAAGAATGCAGCAAAGCTTGACTTTTGACCATATATCGTGCCATTTCCGTAAGTGACCTGTTTTTCCTCTCAGCAACACCATTTTGCTGAGGTGTATAGGGCACTGTACATTGGTGTTTTATTCCACGACTAGCCAGAATTCATGAGACATATACTCCCGCTCTCGATCGGAACGGAGGGTGCCCATAGTACATTTTGATACATTTTCAGCCATAGCCACAAATTGTTTGAAGCACATAAAAACTTCGGACTTCGCTTTAAGGGAAAATACCCATGCATGTTTGGAGTAATTATCAATGAAAGTCACGAAGTACAGGTAATTGCCCAAGGACGGAGTTTGCATGGGCCCACAAACATCACTATGCACAAGCTGTAACCTGTATGTGGCCCTAATTGAACCATCCTTTGGAAACTTAGAACGCTGCATTTTACCGAGAATACAGCCTTCACAAACATGTTTTATAGGTGCTTCAAGAGGCGGCAAAGAAGCAACCATATCAGATTTCTGCAAACTCGCAAAATTCAAATGACCAAAACGTGCATGTCAAATTTTTGCATCTGAAATAGCCCTTGAATCTGCAACAACATTTACAAAATTTTGTCCACACTTGTCATAGAAGGTGAGCTTATACAGTCCACGACACAAAAGGCGAGATGTAACAATTTCATCACCAAAACTGAGATCATGAACTGTACATCTGTCATCCACAAATTTGACTACAAGTCCAAGTCTAGCAAGTGCGGATACAGACAAGAGATTCTTCTTGATCCCAGATACATAAAGTGCATCAACAAGTGTGAAAGAATTGCCATTAGTAGCAGTAAGCACAATCTTTCCAACTCCCTGAACCGGATAAGAGGCATTGTTGGCACAAGTGACTAAATTTCCATGAGGGACATGCTCGAGAGAAGTGAACAATTCACGATGTGAGGTAATGTGCTTTGTAGCACCATTGTCGAAATACCACACATGTGAATCTGCAGCAACTGACAAGCATGCATCATGGACAGCAGGATTGTAAGTGCACTCTGCACTAAAAGCCCATTCTGCATCAACATCAGCAACACAGTCTTCTTTCACAGAAGACTCAACAATGATTGCATTTGTAGTGGAACCAGCATTTGCAGTGGAACCACCCTCTTTCTTCTTAGCCTCTTTGGCCTTCAACTTGGGACACTACTTGATCAAGTGATCATTAGCTTTACAATAATGGCAACGCATCTTCTTTTTGCCCTTATCACTAGAATTTCCAGATAAATTGTTGCCAGCAGAAGCATTAGGAATAGAAGTTTTGCCATTGGCAACAAAACCATAAGAAGTGGCTGCATTGCTGTTACCACCCTTTCTTTGAGAAGCAATAAAAGCCTGTTCAACTGCACGCTGTCTAGTCCTGTTTTTCCTGGAAAGTGACTCTTGTAACAACAATGTGCATAATGCATCAAACTTGACAACTTCTGGATTTCCTTGAGCCATAAGTCTCCAAGTACTAGCAAAAGTGTGGTAAGGCATCAAGATATAAGTTGCTTATTGATATCCTTGATACCAGCAAGAAAAGTGTCCATATCATCTTCCTCATGCATAATCTTCGACTCCAGCTCTTTACGCAGCAAAGCAATTTTAGCCTCATTGCGGCTTGCATAAAGACCTGCTAGCATATACATGTGGTAGTGATGTGTGTGAACACACTAGGACCGCCCAGGCATTTTTCCCTCTTTAGGAGGTTTTTTCCCCGGTTCATTGTACATACGCCCATCACTCTAGGGCCTATCGATCTTTTCCATTGCACACTAAGTAACACTCTCTCTATTGTGTGCCTTGAGCTTCCTTCATCTTCTCCAAGCTGTGTGCGTTTCTCTGCAACCCTAATTCCAACAATTGGTATCAGAGATATGGAAAGATTCGACTTGAGAGAGTAGTCTCAAGGAAGGACTCTTAAGACTCAACTGAAGGCATCTTCGGTTGAGTGCATCTTTAGTTGAGTCTTAGAGTCCTTCCTTGAGACTACTCTCTCAAGTCGAGTCCTTCCTTATATTAGTGAAGCTTTGTACAAGGGATAAGCTAAGCTTACTATGAGATATGGAAGGACTTGACTTGAGAGAGTAGTTTCAAGGAAGGACTCTAAGACTCAACTAAAGATGCACTTAACCGAAGACGCCTTTACAATGAAGCATGGCCTTCTTTATATAGGAAAGGCTTAGGCTTGAGGTTCAAGGTAATGCTTTGGTGGGTAAGGTAGTGGATGTCACTTTACATTAGTGGATGTCATTGTCCAGGATGGTTTATTTCTTTACAAAGTGGACAAGTCAAAAAATAGAGAGAAGTGGAGGATAAGGAGTAGTAAGTGGAGAATCTTATCGCACACGTTTTTTTCTAGACACTGAGAGCTAGCACAGCCGTGTGTTTTATGACATAAGGGATTATGTCACTGGTAAGATTCCTCTCGCTTAAGTAAGCGATTATGTGATCCCACCCCGCCTCTAGAATGAGATGACTCGGTCCGTCGTGTCATCGGAAACAGAGATCTTCATTGGCTTTGATCCGGCGGCTTCCTCTTTGGATTTTTATATTTTTATGTTGAAAAATGTTTTCCATTTAGCCAGATAAGGATCTGTTTGGATTAAATTTGTAGCTTTTTGTTAAATGGCCGCATTGGTTAGGTTGAATTTCTCTTGATGTACCTTTGGCCATTCATGTGATGGAATGGTATATTGGATTTGATGTAGGATTGCAGTAAAGCAATCTATTTCTTTCCATGTGAATTTGAAATGGCCATCGCCGAATATGATTGGTTGCAATTTGTCCAGAATATCATTGCCGATGATCATATCATATCTTGGTTGAAATCAAAGATAGGCAAAGATAGAAATTCTGGCTTTTCCAAGCATTAGCTATAGTTTAGCTCGATACTTTATCAGCTCTTTTGATTTGTTAGCACATTTTATAAGAAAAGGTTCCTCTAGCTTTTTTCAATAATTATCATGAACAACCTTCCATTAAGGAGTGTTAAGCTGACTCCTGTATCTTGTCATAATAATCAAATATCTAATTTTCCTAAATGATGTTAAACTGATCATTTAACATGGGGAAGTACCAGGGGAGAAAAAGCTAGAATATTGGTTAAGCTAGTAGACCGGTCACAGTAGGGATCCAAAGGAGGGAAAATAGGGATCCAAAGGGGGTGCCATCTGTAAAAGAGCCATGTGCAACAATGGGCTTAAAAGACCCTAAGGTTCAGCCCATTAAGACTTCCAAAATGCTAAGGTTCTAAAATTCGAAGGTTGTGTCCAAACGTCAAACTTGGGGGAAATTGGATGCTTTGTGTGTGTTCCAAAAGTCTTTGTCAATCCCTACATAAGAGGGGGCGAGCCTTGCAAGTAGGGGATGAGAGAGAAACACACACACACACACACAAGCTCCCTTTACACAAAGGGAATGAGGGACACATGTTAGCTCCCAAGCCCAGATGCCCACAAGGTGTACCCAATTCCTATTGGATGGCCTTGGAGGTGGACCAATGAGAATTAGGCTAGAGTAAATCTAGTTTAATTAATTTAAAAACACTTAATAAAAGAACCAATAAGAATTAAGCTCTCTAAAAGACTATTGGACAGTCTCCCAAGGGGACCAATGAGTATTCAGGAGCCCAATGGCTTGCCTGATTCCTACTGGCCAGGAGACAAAGGGGTCCAATGAGAGTTTAGTTGAATTAAATAATTACCTAAAGCTCTCACAAAAGGGGAAAGGGGGACACATGTTAGAAGGCTATCACTTATGTTGCTTATTTACCATTGGCTAAGCCTGGGGAGGTCCAATAGGATGCTAGCAAGAGCAAAAAGAAAGAGGGGTCGACCAAGAGAGAGAGGGGGTTGATTTTTGCAAGGCATTATCACCTACACACTCACACAAGCTCATGTGTGAAGTAAAGAAGACTCTCTCTCCTTCTCAAGCTTTAATGGAAAACTTATCACCTACTCCAAGCTTGTGAGAAGGGAGGCCTACACCAACTCCTCTTGGGTTTGTGATGGAAATCCAGACCAAGAGCCAAGCTTCAATGCATGCTCATTTCCTCTACCATGCTAATTACTAAGCTAAGCTATGCTAATATGAGTGATTTATGTGAGGAGATGTACATCTTTCTCATAAGAATACTCCTTCTTCCTCTCAATCTACTCTCATACCCCGCTAGCTCTCACCATCTTCGAAGGTGTGTGAGGTCTTGGGTCTGAGATCGTGAGGGAATTGATGTTGTGTTTGATAAGTGTTTTGCTTAGTGCATGAAGTTTCCATCTTCATTGCACTAGTTAGTATTGAAAGAACACAAGAAATTGCATTGTAAAATGTCTCTCTTGATGGGAGAAACTATAATACAAAGCCTTTTGGAGGGGGGACCGGCTCCATGCAAATCCGGTCCTCAACTGTTGTCAATTGCTTAATTTCTCTCTCTTTTGAAGTATTGTTCGTGCTATCTAACTAGGTGTTACGCTTTTTGTTGCTCTCTCCACCCCCAAGCACTCTTGTTATTCTCTTTAGGAATCTATCCTAATGAAATGCTCACTATGTTCATGCTATTTTCCACTACACAAGTTACTAGACCATTAAATGTTACATATCCAGAATAGCATTGAGAGAATTTTGATACTTTATATTCAGGATAATAGAAATGGAAACTCCTCCTAATGGTAAAAGATGCATATCTCCATTAATTGGTTCTTGAATTTCTTCTTACTGTAAAAAGATGATTGCTTTACCTGTTTTGCAATCCTTGCAAAGCTTTGTTGATTTTCTTTAGTTATCTTTGTGTTATGACATACTTTGGATCGGATGTCATCAACATCTTCTAAAAGCCTGTCAAGTTTGATGAGAACGAGACTTATATTGTGAGAACCAGACTTATATTGATGGAGGTTCCTCATTGGGTGGTCGTTGGGTAGAACCTTTGTTTTTGTGGTTGCTTATGTTTCTCATTGCTTTATATAGATGATACTTCTGGGATTTGATCTTGGGGTTGCATATCATCTATAATTTGAGCAAGGACTTGAAGCTCCGTAGGATCATCAATCCATTGTTGAGTCGGCTGCATGTTGATTGGATTGATCCATGCTTTCTTTATTGCTTCAAGATTAATTGGCTTGATTTGTTCAACATTCAATTGCTTAGGAGGCCAGCTTCTTCAGAGATTTATAATTCTGAATCACAGTCTGCATAGTTAATGTAGAATCTTCTCCAGTATCACGTGACACATCCAACCCTATGTGTTCGTGGACAAGCTACAGCATGACAAGGGTTCAGTTCAGCCCAGTCAGTCTAGCTTAGAAAGTGTTCTGGCACTTTTGTGAGTCTGTTCGCAGACCGTGCATGCCCAGGCACTCAAAGTAGATGCATATCCTCTAGTTGCACACAACATGATCATCAGCATTACCATCAAAATCCATCAGGAGCATTTTCCAGTGCACAAAACCTATTTCCCTTATTTTTGACATTTTTCACTTATTATTTTTAAGTGACTTTTGTTGGGAACTGGGTAGGGCAATTTCCATAAGTTAATATATAAGCAATCCCTAACGCTAGCATTTCTGGAGAAGAGCAAGGCGAACACAGACACATGCTGCAGAAGGTTCCTCCTCTCTCTCTCAAGCAAGATCTCTAGGAGTTATGGCGTTTTCCTCGCAAGATCATCCAGCGTTTTCAGCACTGCATAGCAGCGTTTTCCAGCCCTGCCTTGTAGCGATTTCAGCCTCCTACACTTGGCGATTTCAATAGCCATAGATCAGCGTTTTGCAGTAGCGTTTCAGCCCCATCAGGCCAGCATTTTCTGCAGCAATTCAGCAAATAAAACATCGGGAAAATACAGTCAGCCAACTCAGCGTTTTTGTCAACAGCCAATTCAGCGTTTTTGGAAATAGCAAGGAGTTAGGTGTTTTCAGCATTCAAGGCCACAACAGCAGATCATAGTTACCCGGAACGCGGAACGGGAACGGCGACGGGCCTCCTTGCGGAATGGGGGAACGGCAAGGGGTCCGGGAACGGGAACGGCGCGGAACGGGAGGCATTAAAAAACACCCAAATAATGCAATTTTTAGCGTTATGTGTTTGAACTTTGAATACAAGTAGTGTTAGAGTCCTTTGACTCTAATACTCACAAAAAACATACCATTTCATCTTATTATGGCTTGATTGCATCGTGTGGTGATGCGTGGTCATAGTATGTTCACAACAGACACAATGCATGCTTGAGATAGAGAGCTTGAGAGAGGCTTCACTTCTTGAGACGAAGGGAGAGAGCTTGAAGCCTTGAAAATTGAGGGCAAGCCCAAGAGAGAGAGCTTGAGAGCTTGAGGCCCGAGCGCGAGGGTAGAGGAAGAGAGAGAGAGAGAGCCTTGAGGCTTGTTGCATTTGGGAAGGAAAGGGGGGAGGGGGGAGCAATTTATAAGGAAAAACACACACCCAAAATTTGCCCCTTTATGCTTTCTTACCATTGCTGCCGTTCTGGCGTTCTGAGACGTTCCGGCCCTGTTCCCCCCTGCCGTTCCGGTATTCCCTGGTCTGTCGGAACGCCTGGCCATTCCGGGCACTTGCAGCTGGCCGGAACGTCGTTCCGGCGTTCCAGGCCTTGGTAGGGGCGTTCCCCGGTAACTCTGCAGCAGATAGAGGTTCGTCGTCGTCGTCACCGTCGTCTTCGAAGCATTCAGTTTTCCGCCTTAGCATCACTTAGCTTCGCATCTACACTTGTATTAGATTTGTGCAATCAATAGCCTAGACCTCTCTCGCCATCGAGAGAGGTCTACGCTATTGAGGAGGGTTTTACAACTTTCCGGTGTCATATTCTCTTCTCTTCTCTATCTCTCAGTCTCAGCACCTTTACGCACAGTGTCTATTCACTTTGTGTTTGTGATCATTTGCACTCTCTCATTAAGGGAAGGGAAGGTTCTCTTTTCTGTAAGTAAAAGGAACCTTGAGCACGATCAAATCACTCATCTTGAGAAAGAACAACATTCATTTCCGCCGCACCTTACATTGGTATTAGAGCTTTGGCAGTGTTCTGTATCACTCAAGGAAAGAACCACAAGAATTTTTTTGCTTGTTGCGATTGCACGTAACCCAAGTTCTCTTGGGTGTGTCGGAAGAGTGTCAGGAAACCCAAGAAAGAAGAGCTTGTCTAGCGGCCAGCCTCCCCTTGTGCCTCTTTTCTCGCATTGAGAGCGGACCGTGCACTTAGCGGCCGGCCAATCAATGTGAGGTGGGAAAAAGCAACCTTGGTGTGAGCGCAAGGCCGCCAAAGGGTGCGCCGCAGAAAACAGCATAACTCGGGTGAAGAGAAGATCCTTCTCTAACACAGATTGCAAGCGAAAGAAGAACCTCAAGAACCCAAGAACCTCAAGACCCTCAAGAACCCAAGACCCACAAGAACCCAATTTCCTCGTGAACTTAAGAACCAAAGATCTCAGTGTATGGTCATCACCTGAAGCGGAATGGATGTTGGGTTAAAGGCCTAAATAACCCCTTTTTGTACATTTTTATACTTTGTCCATATTGAACCTGGACACATTTTTTAAAGGTCACTTATAATAAAAGTGGGAAAACCCAAAACTCACTTATTGAGTTTTCCCCAAAAACGTGAGCCCTCTCTCTTCTGCTAGCGCTTCCTCTCCTGCTGGCCTTCGCCTCCCCTCTCTGCACACACACTGCACTTCCTCGCGTGCTCTTTCACTTGCACACACCGGCGTGCGCTCATCAATTGGTATCAGAGCCCGATTAGGGTTTGCCCCCAAACCTGCAAACGCTGAATTTCAGCCCAAAAGGTCAACTTTCACGCGAGATTTTGCAATTTCGTCGCCAGAGGACTCGTCCCCGGACACCAAAGAGCTCCCGGCAACCAAAATTGACCTAAAATAGGCTGAAATTAGGTCAAAAACAGGAAATTACAGGTTACGACAGCAAAATACAGGTTTTGCAAATGATGTATTAAGGTGTGGGAATACTTTTGCTAAGTCCCCACTACCCGAAAACACAAATTGCCGAAAAACAAGCCCTGAAATAGGTGTTTAAGCAAATTTCAGATTTGCGCAAGTTTTTGCAAGTGGTTTTATGGTGCGATTACATTGGGGAAAGTGCAAATAGATACAATCCACGTACATTTGACAAATTTTGTCGATGTATGACCATCTGTGGCTCAATTTCATGCAATTTTGATGCTACAAATTAGGGCTTTTGCGCTTACATGCTTCTAAAGGCTGTGTATTAGCCTTATGTATGTCTTCTGAGGTTAAAAACAACTAAATTTGTTGTTTTCAAGCACAAATTCGCTCTCTGAAATTTCTTACACATAAATTTCAGAAATTGAATTTTGTGCCCAAATCGTCCTATTTTGCCGCAAATTGCTCCTGTGACCATTTGGAGCTGTAGTGCACATCTCTGTGAGGCTATACTCCGATTTTTGCGCATTTTGCCCAAAAATTCAGCGGATTATCCCTCTTATTTTGTGCAACTATGGCCTCATCTTCTTCGGATGTGAAGAACCTCTTCGAGATTAGGAGGTTCGATGGTACAGGTTTTGATCTTTGGAAAGACAGGATTCAAGGAATCCTATTTCTTAAGGATTGCGAAGGGGCACTTGAACAGGTGAAGCCACAGAATATGACAGATGAAGCATGGGTTAGCATGAACAAGAAGTCCGTTACATACATTAAAATGGCCATGACAGATGAGACCATCATTGATGTGAAAGGTCTCACAACTGCTTTTGATGTGTGGGAGAAGTTAAAGGCAATGTATGAAAATACAACGCCTGTCAACCATGTGCACTTGATGCGAAAACTTTTTGGCATGCAACTAGATGAGTCCAAGAGCGCGGCAGAGCACTTGTCATTGTTCGCGCAGGTACTTTATCGCAGTTACAGGATTCTGGCTTGCCCTCTTTTGATGATAAGCTGAAAGCTATCTTCTTACTGATGACCTTACCTGAGTCATGGGAAACTTTGGTGATTTCGTTGTCCAATAACCCCAATTTGACCTTTGATGGTGTTAGGGGTTCTATCTTGAATGAAGAAATCAGGAGGAAAGCAGGTGGAGAGGGAGGCAGCTCTGCCAACATGGTTAGAGGCAGGACAGAAAAGAAGAATGCTTATGCACAAAGGAGTAAGAGTAAGAGTAAAGAAAGGGGAAATGCAAGCAAAGGCAAGGGTGATGTGACTTGCTATCAATGTGGCAGGAAAGGTCACAAGAAACCCGATTGCAGGTACTATAAAGCTGAGTTAGAAAGGAAAAAGAATGGCGGAGACAAAAAGAAAGAGAAGAAGGAAGTCAAGGCAAATGCACAAGATAGCTCAAATGACAAAGAGAAGGCCAATGTGGCTTCTAGTGTCGTGATTGAGAAGCTGTCAGATGTAGAGGACATCTTGTGTGCCACTTTGTTAGACGATGATGCTTATGACTTTGATGCCTCTCTAAATGTTCATTCACAGGACATGCAGATCACCAAGAGTGATCTTATTGATGCTTTGTTGATTGTCAATGATGCATTGTCCCATGACTTGGATTGTTGATTCCGGTGCTTCATTTCATGTGACTCCTATCAAGGAGTGTTTCTCTACTTTTGATGCAGGCAAGCGTGGCCATGTATACCTTGGAAACAATCATGCATGTTCCATTGAGGGTATTGACACTGTGCATCTCTCCATAGATGGCACAAATGAGCTTGTCTTGCATGATGTTCGATATGTGCCGGGAATCAAGAAGAGTCTGCTTTCTGTTGGTCAGATGGATATGCATGGTTACAGCATCTTGTTTGAGAGAGAGTCATGGAAAATGACTAAAGGCTCAAGGCTGGTTGTAAAGGGCACAAAGAAAGGGACACTTTACTGCATGCATGGAAAGGCCGTGTTGGGCAAGTTTATTGCATTGGTTGAAATTAACTCTGACATGGAGTTGTGGCACAAGAGGCTTCGCTATATGAGCCAAAAGGGCCTTTCTAAGCTTTGTACTTTAAACAAGCTTGATGGTAAAGACACAAAGCTTGACTTTTGTAATGAATGTCAATATGGCAAGCAAGTAAAGCGTTCTTATTACTCTGGTGTCTCTCGTAAATCTTGTGTGCTTGATCTTGTACATTCCGATGTATGTAGCATGCCTACTAAGTCTATGGGTGGTGCATGTTATTTTGTCTCCTTTGTTGATGATCATTCTAGGAAAATTTGGGTTTATTTGCTTAAGTCTAAGGATGAAGCCTTTGCTGCTTTTAAGAGATTTCATGCATTTGTGACCACCCAAACAGGTAGAAAGCTAAAATGCTTGCGTACAGACAATGGGGGGAGTACACAAGGGCTGAATTTAACAAGTTTTGTGAAAATTTGGGCATTAAGAGGGAGATTACTGTACCATATAGCCCCTCTTCTAATGGTGTGGTTGAAAGATTCAATAGGACACTTTGTGAGAGGGTGAGATGCATGCTGTCCACAGCTAATCTCTCTCATGGATTTTGGGGAGAAGCTTTGAAAACTGCAGTGCATATATACAATCGATCCTCTCACATGTCTTTGAAAGGTGACATCCCTGAAGAGGTTTGGTCTGGCAAGCCTGCTTCATACGATCACTTACGCATTTTTGGTTGCGAAGCTTTTCTGCATGTTAGACCTGAGTTGAGGAGTAAACTAGATGCGAAGTCCATCAAAGGCCTCTTCATGGGATATGGTGAAGAAGGCGAAATGGGTTACAGGATTTGGTTGAAATTTCCGCATGACCAGCCACCTGTTAGGCCTAATTTTGACCCTCAGGATGCACCACGCATGGCTGAAAATGTAGATGATCCAGTGATGTTTGAGTCAGAGGATGTTGGACAGAAAATTGAGGCTCCTGAAGGGCATTTGCAGCCAAGAAACAATGCTGAAAATGATGTACAACAGCCCATTGTTGATGACTTTGTAGTGCCACCTGATGTAAACCCATTGCCAGATAATGTGGATCATTGGGTGAGGCCGTCTACTCGTCAAAGACGGTCTGTGAGTCGATATGACCCCTCTTTGCATTACATTATGTTGACAGATGAGGGAGAGCCTCTTACGTATAAAGAGGCAAAGACATGTGAGCATAGCGACAAGTGGGAGCTTGCTATGCAGGAAGAGATTAAAGCTTTGCATGCTAATCATACTTGGGATTTGGTTGAATTGCCCAAAGGAAGGAAGGCTATTCCTAACAAATGGGTGTATAAAATCAAAACTGTTGATGCAAAACCCAAGTATAAGGCAAGGCTTGTTGCAAAGGGATATGTTCAAACCAAGGGCATAGACTTTCAGGAAGTGTTCTCTCCTGTTGTGAAGATGACCACTTTGCGTCTATTGTTTGCCATTGTGGCTGCTCTTGATTTGGAAATGGACCAAATGGATGTACATACAGCTTTCTTGCATGGTGATGTGAAAGAAGAGCTTTACATGAAGCAACCCGAGGGTTTTGTCATCCCTGGCAAGGAACATTTGGTATGTATGCTCAATAGAAGCTTGTATGGGCTGAAACAATCATGTAGACAGTGGTACAAGAAGTTTGATCGCTTCATGCTTAAACATGGTTACAAAAGAAGCCATGCAGACCATTGTTTGTATACCAAACGTGATGAGGATGGCAGCCCTATTATTCTTGTGCTCTATGTAGACGATATGCTGATAGTTGCAAAGAAAAGAAGCACTGTTGATGCTCTTAAAGGGCAGCTGAAATCTGCGTTTTCAATGAAAGACCTTGGGGCAGCTGAACATATACTTGGAGTGCGTGTTACACGGCAAAGAGACAAGCGCCTATTGTATTTGTCGCAAGAAAAGTACATTGAAAAGGTGTTGGACAGATTTAACATGGCTGAAGCAAAGCCTCTTGGTGTGCCATTACAGCCATATGTTAAAATCTCCAAGGATGATTGTCCCAAGTCAAAGGAAGAAGCCAATGACATGCAAAGTGTGCCTTATGCTTCAGCTTGTGGTTCACTCATGTATGCTATGGTTGCTACTAGGCCTGACATAGCCCATGTAGTGGGAGTTGTGAGCCGGTTTATGGCTAATCCAGGCAGGGTGCATTGGGATGCAGTGAAGTCCATTATGAGGTACTTGAAAGGGACTAAAAACAAGAAAAGTACATTGAAAAGGTGTTGGACAGATTTAACATGGCTGAAGCAAAGCCTCTTGGTGTGCCATTACAGCCATATGTTAAAATCTCCAAGGATGATTGTCCCAAGTCAAAGGAAGAAGCCAATGACATGCCAAGTGTGCCTTATGCTTCAGCTTGTGGTTCACTTATGTATGCTATGGTTGCTACTAGGCCTGACATAGCCCATGTAGTGGGAGTTGTGAGCCGGTTTATGGCTAATCCAGGCAGGGTGCATTGGGATGCAGTGAAGTCCATTATGAGGTACTTGAAAGGGACTAAAAACAAATGCCTCTGCTATGGTAAAGGACCAATGGAGTTGAAGGGATTTTGTGACTGTGACATGGCTGGTGATGTGGATTCACGAAAATCCACAAGTGGCTATGTATTTACTCTTACGGGAGGTGCTGTTTCATGGTGTTCTAGATTTCAAAAGATTGTTGCATTGTCTACTACAGAGGCTGAATATATTTCAGTCACTGAGGCTTCCAAAGAAGCTATTTGGTTAGTACGCTTATGCAGTGAGTTTGGTTTGCCTGCCAAGGCACCTATGCTTGGTTGTGATAGCCAGAGTGCCATATATCTGGCAAAGAACGCCATGTTTCATGCACGCACAAAGCATATTGATGTGCGGTATCACTTCATACGAGAATTGCTTGAGGATGGCCTTATTACATTGGTTAAGGTCCATACATCACAAAATCCAGCCGATGCTCTCACTAAGTGCTTACCCAAAGCACATCATCATCTATGCATAGAGATGATGGGAGTCACGTAGCTTAAAGGCACCATTTATGCCTTTAAGTGGGAGGTTGTTGGGTTAAAGGCCTAAATAACCCCTTTTTGTACATTTTTATACTTTGTCTAGGTTCATATTGAACCTGGACACATTTTTTAAAGGTCACTTATAATAAAAGTGGAAAAACCCAAAACTCACTTACTGAGTTTTCCCAAAAAACGTGAGCCCTCTCTCTTCTTCTAGCGCTTCCTCTCTTGCTGGCCTTCGCCTCCCATCTCTGTACACACGCTGCACTTCCTCGCATGCTCTTTCACTTGCACACACCGCCGCGCGCTCATCAATGGATACTTCGCATGGAGGTGATGGGCATGACAGTAGCAAAGAAGAGTCTCACCACCAAGGAGGTTTTCCTGACCCTCCTCCTTCCCCATCTACGCCACGGGTTGTACCAAATCGTATGGAGGCTTTGGTCAAGTCGATGACGGACATGATGGCACAACAAGAAGCGAATCGCATTGCCTTGGAGCGTGAGCGTGATCAAGCGCGCTTGGCGGCCGAAAAAAGACAGATAGAGCGTGTGGCACAGAGCGAACGACGCATGCAAGAGTTGGTCCGACATGTTCTCACCTTGAAGTCCGAGCCAACCAAAGATGTTGGTAGTTCATCAAGTGGCGCTAGCCGAGATTCGGACTCTAACAACCGAGTCACAGAGAAGTTGACTTTCAGTAAGTATGATGGTAAGATGGATGCTACGGTTATTCATTCTTGGTTGCATTAATTTAATGCTTATTTTTCGACTACTAAGAAGACATGCAATAGCAAGGTTTTGACGACAGCCATTTACCTTGCCGGTGATGTCATTAATTGATACCACGCATGGCAAGAGGCACAGTTGGCCGCGTACCTAGAGGAAGCCGACGAAGATACGCCCCTTTCCTTCAATTGGGCCGACTTCCAAGACAAGCTCAAGATGTGGTTTATGCCACCCTAGTACCTCACACGATTGAAGGACGATTGGCACGCTCTCAAGCAAAATGGTATGCCAGTTATATCTTTCTCTAATCATGTTTTGCAGTTCGGCACTCAATTACGCCAACCGGATGCGGAGCGCAAGGAGGCATTCCTGTATGGATTGGACGAGTATATCAAGTTTGATGTGTAGGTATTTGACCAATCGATCTCAACAAGGCGGTAGTGATTGCTCTCGCACAGGAGATGAAGCACAATAAGGGAAAGCCTAAGGAGAACAAGACTTCTCAAGGAACCTCTCCGACTTCTCAAAACCCGCAGAATGGTAAGACGGTAAGAATTGAAATTTTTCTAGCCCATCTTCCTTGAATCCTTCGGAAAAGAACTCTAACAATGAATCTAAGGGTAAAGCTAAAGCACCTGCAAAACCTAAGCTAACCTCGGATAAAAAAGATAGGAGGATACATCACGGTTGAAGAACAAGTGATTTATGCTAAGGAAGGTAGATGTTATCAATGTCACGTCAAGGGTCACATTAAAAAGGCTCGTCCTAAGACAATCCCACCTAAAGAACCAAAGGCACCCACAACAACCACAAGCACTTTAATGAACCAAACTGAATCTTCTCATGTCTCTGACACACACATTGATAAGTCTCTCATGAAGCATGTAAAGGGTCAGCGTTTTATCATATTGTTTGATCCAGGCAGTATGCATGATGTGATTAGTGTCTTGCTTGTTGAGAGAGCCCGCCTAGAGGTTAGTCAGAAATCTCCTCTGAAGGTCTCTGGCTTCGCTCTTGGTATGGACTCTCTCATCATGAAAGAGTGCCTTGATGTGTTGTTTACAGTTCAACAAGCTGCTTTTCGTAGGAAATTTTTTGTGTCTCCTCTTTCAGGATGTGATATGCTTTTGGGCATTAGATGGTTTCGTGAGCATAACCCTCTCATTGATTGGGAGGCCAATACTCTCACATTAAATGCCAAGACTGACTTCCCCATCATCATTCGTGTTGAGGAAGGTCCGCATTCTTTGCCTCTCATTTCTCATGTGTAGGTAAAGCGTGAATTACGACGAGGAGCACAAGCAGCATTCATCTATGCTGCTCCAGTTTCCCAGAGCATTCAGGCTCCAGACAAGTATTCAGATTTGTTTACTGAGTTTAAGCATCTCTTTTTGTAGGATGATCTTCCATCCCGTCTCCCACCCGAGCGGCCGGAGAACCATCGCATCGAGCTTATGGAGGGGGCACAGCCTGTCAGTAAGGCTCCCTACCGTTTGAACAAGACACAAGAGGAAGAGTTGAGCGACAACTGTTGGAGTTGGTGGCCAGAGGATTCATACGTCCTAGTGTAAGTCCTTTTGTTGCTTTTATTTTGTTTGTTCGTAAGAAGGATGGTTCGTCTCGTTTGTGTGTTGATTATAGGGCATTGAACAAGATGACCGTCAAGAACAAGTTTTCGATTCCTCCCATTGAGTATATCCTTGATAGGCTCAATGGGGCAAAGGTTTTTAGTAAGGTCGATCTCAAAAGTGGGTACCATCAGGTACGGGTATTCAAAGGCGACATCTTCAAAACCGCTTTTCGCATAGAGCGAGGGCAATGGGAGTATGTTGTTATGCCTTTTGGATTGACAGGTGCCGTGGGTACATTTAACCGTCTCATGGTAGGCCGTTTTGGCGATATGGTTGGTGTATGTGTGTTCATCTTTCTGGATGATATTCTCATTTTTTCTGCATCGTGAGAACAACATGAAAAGGATGTCGAAAGGGTACTAACCCGTTCGGATGAGTGTCAGTTGTACATTGCAGCTAAGAAATCTGAGTTTTTTCTCAATGAAATTTCTTATCTGGGTTATATCATTTCTGCAGACAGCGTCAAGTTAGACCTTGCAAAGGTGGAACATGTACGTAATTGAGTTTTGCCCAAAACTGCATATAATGTGCGTTCTTTTCTTGGTTTATGTCAAGCATATAGTTCGCACATAGAGAATTTTGCATGCATTGCCGCACCTATGACTGGTATTTTGAAAGGGGTAAAGACTCGCTGTCAGCGCGTAGACTTGCCCGAGGCAGCCATTGAGGCTTTCGCAGCTCTCAAGGTTGTGGTGACAGAAGCACCGTGTTTTATCCTTGCCTCTTGGGATAACCCCTTTGAGGTATGGACGGATGCGAGCAATGTCGCCATCGGCGCTGTGCTTCAGCAGCATGGTCGTCCAGTAGCTTTCCTTAGCCGGAAGCTCAATAGTGGAGAAAAGAACTATTCACCACCAGGAGCATTTTCCAGTGCACAGAACCTATTTCCCCTATTTTTGACATTTTTCACTTATTATTTTGAAGTGACTTTTGTTGGGAACTGGGTAGGGCAAGTTGCATAAGTTAATATATAAGCAATCCCTAGCGCTAGCATTTCTGGAGAAGAGCAAGGAGAACACAGACACAGGTTGCAGCAAGACACAGGTTGCAGCAGGTTCCTCCCTCTCTCTCTCAAGCAAGATCCCTAAGGAGTTATGGCGTTTTCTTCGCAAGATCATCCAGCGTTTTCAGCACTACATAGCAGCGTTTTCCAGCCCTGCCTTGTAGCAATTTCAGCCTCCTACACTTGGCGATTTCAGCAGCCATAGATCAGCGATTTGCAGCAGCGTTTCAGTCCCATCAGGCTAGCGTTTTCTGCAGCAATTCAGCGAATAAAACAGTGGCAGGATCAACGTTTTTTCAAGCAAATACAATCAGCCAACTTACCGTTTTTGTGAACAGCCAATTCAGCGTTTTATCAATAGCAAATCAATGTTTTTGGAAATAGCAAGGAGTCGGGTGTTTTCAACATTCAAGGCCACAACAGCAGATAGAGGTTCGTCGTCGTCGTCACCG